>NT_176499.1:212720-369211 GCF_000188095.3 Bombus impatiens
GGACGGCTGGCTGGCAGCAGGCAAGGCGGAATCACAGAGAGGTCCGGGGGGAGAGGCATTGAATACGGCGGGGTGAGGGTAAAGTTTCTGGGCGAGGGGCAGGTGGGGTTATAAGGGGACGGGGACGTATGAGACAAAGTGGGGGGAAAACGAACGAGAACGAGCGAGCGACCGAACCGACTGACGACGTAGCGTCGCGGGGGACGGAGGTCTACGCTAGCTCAGGACCGTTACATTCAGGTCCCCTCAGTGCCACTACTTCTCGTCGAACACATATTTTTCCCTTTTTTTCTCATTTTTTTGATGTATATTATTATATCGTTGGATCTTAGATCTGTAAGATAATATAGACAGACTTTTAAATATAGTAAATTAATGGAAAATATGAAAAGTTTATTTTAGATAATAACGGCATGTTGGAAAGAGAGATCCATGTATACAACCCTAAAGATCTCCGCGACTTAAAGGTGATAGTTTAGAAACGTATTAACTATAATGTTGTAAGGTTTTACAATGTGTTGTATGAAATTGTTTGTTTGGTAAGTTCGTAGGATTCACAACACCAGAACTATAAAGTTTATGCTAAAGAAATTTAAGTTGAAGGTATATGAAAAAATATATAAATTTTATTATCATACGAACTGGAATCCTCAATTATGCACATACATACATACATAATCTTATGATCATTCAAATTCCTAAAAATATATTGTCGATCTATGAAATTTCCATGAAAAATTATGAATTAGTTATTTTAATCACTAATAATTCTAGTGTTAACTTACATATATATATGACAAAACGCTGATCTATGCAAAATGCTGTTGTATGTATGTATGTATGTATGTATGTGTGGATAAAAACTGCTTTTAATTGACAATTAAATGTAACTGAGAAGAAACACTGGAAAAAGTATCATTATTTAACAAAAACGTTTGATCTCATATCTTGATGAAAAAATTAAGAAATGTTAGATGTTAGATCAAATGTTCAATTTCATCTTTTTATCATGAATTTATTGTTTCTGTCCGACTATCATTTATTATGATATTTATAAAATTTTTTCTTTTTATGGCAAGAAACTAAGTATTCCAGTAGCGTATATACATTATATTTACATTTTTTTCAAATTTTATCGTTTACTATTACATATTTCATTATTCGTGCTATTCGATATACATATTTCAAGTACTGCTATTTACATTCAAATTTTCATTCATTTTTGTTGCGCGTTCTTTAATTTAGGCTTTCACTTAGAATTCGGAATTTTTATGAACTAGATAGATAATACATTAGTACCTATTTAATACATTTAGTAAAAATGAAAAAGACAAACGAAATATACTATGCCATACAAATACTTTAGATTTTTTATTGATATAAAATGATTCGATGTAACGTACGATAAAAAGTAAAAGATGATTAGTCGAATGCAGATGATTTTAATTCTAAATAAAAAGTAGCATTATAGCTATAATAGGAGTAACTTTTAATCTTTAACATACATATCAAATTTCCTTTCTTACATATTTAACTAAAACATATATTCAAGAATATCTACATTTTACGATGTAACATTGAACATTCGTCTTCGAAATTTTTCATTCTTTAAGAAAGATACACGTAATCAGAATCTTCCCAATCATTTTACTAAAATCCTGAAATAGAAAATGACAAATCTCTGTAATTAAACCAATAAGAATATAAAGAGTTTGTTATCAAATATCATACCTTGCATCATTTATTATCATCAATTCAAATAAGTGCAAGAAATTCTTCTTTTCTTAAAAATCATTGATAATTGCTCTTATCTAACTATACTTCAATCCTGAAAAAATAGTCATATCAGCGGCAGTTGGTGTGTTAATTTCTACTAATAATAAAATTCGACTTTCAAAAGCGTAGGTGCAAGTAAGTTAAGAGCGATGTATACGGCACTGTATCGGGCACAAGCAAACTCGCTGCCTTTGCGGCCGGGTAGAAGGGAAGAGAAGGGTTGGGTAGAGGGAAGAGCAGCGAAATGAAGAGGAGGGGCCGGGAGGGGCTGTGAATAGTACGGGTAGGGATGTCGGCCGTTGTCGGAGGAGGGTATATGGTTGATCCTGGCCGCGCACATATGAAGGTACGAGAGAGACGGGTAGAGCGTGTGAACGAGCAAAAAGGAACGGAACAGTGCAAGAGCCCGGCAACGATGCATTACTGGCATACGCATGGCAACGTCGCAAAAGGCTTCATGGACGCCAAGCAATCCACCAACACACAAGTATACGGAGAACGGCAGACCAGAGAAGGAAAGAATCCCGTTTTACTGAGTTGAAGGAGATAGAAAGAAGGGGGAGAGGGGGGGGGGACAAATACACGAGAGAATGAGAGATCTACCGAGTCTTAAACAGGCTACGAAGTTTTCCACTGATCTCTTGAGATTTCAGAAAAACGTTTGACATATTCTAAATACATACATGTATTTGTATATGTACGCGTACGAAATAGTTTCGTTTCACTAACTTACTTCATGTATATAATATACGTTGTACTGCATACTCGAATGTATTATTATCCATACATTATATCATTTCTCTTATTCCAATATCGTGAATGTACTATTCAATAGATTATAGAAATTCTCGATTAAATATAAAATAAATGAAATGATGAATCAAGTAGAGTATAATCACTGTTGTTATACTACGTTTGTTGTGCCACGTCCAGCATTTTATATAATTTATAGAGTCGAGATTTGAAGAAGACATTAAGTTCGCTTCATTACCGAAAAATAAAAAATTTATACATTCATCATTTTGGCATAAGGGGTTTCATCATTTATTATACAATTCCTATTATTGTGATATGTTTCGGTTTCGAACTTTACCATATTACAACATGGAAACATATAATAATTATGAGAATAGTTTATATATATAATAAATAAATTGCATGTTAATAAAATGAAATTATGTAATAAAATATATTAGTAATCTTATAGATTGCGGATGTTTGAGCTTTTATGGGAAATTTAAAGATGCAAAAATGCATGTACAGGATGCATATATAAATGTAAAAATAAACAAAATATTCGAAAAAGTAGTCGTTATAATATTTAGTGGACGGATCAAACCTTTGCTTAGATTTCATATCATTGAATGTGTTCATAAAAATATGAATTTACATAAACACCCATAATCTATTTATAACTTCAAAATCTTTGAATCTAAAAAATGAATTATTTATCTTGTAAGCCAGAATTTACAGTAATGCTTATACCACACAAGCTTATAATGCAACTTAAAATTGATGAAAATATACTTTAAAGTACATAAACAAATCCAAAAACTTGCAAGTTTGCAAAACAAGAAAACGATGAACTATTTCATACTGCAAATTTAAAATTTGTTTCGAAATAAACGAAATATATAATATGGTATATCTGTAAAACCAAGCCCAAACATCAAGAATCCAGGGGCGTAGACTACATAAATTGGTTTCTTTACATATTATTCCTTCATTATCGATATAACCGATTTTAATGCTGAATCATCGTTTCTCCCTGTTTTATTTCGTTAAATACGAATACACCTTGTCGCGATGTATTTAAAATATTTCTCGAATCAATACATTACGCTCCTTATAATGAGAAATAATAACAGAAGTGGAACTGTAAAACAATAACACTGATTACTCGATGGCGAAAGGGTGTGGCAACGCCATTGAGTCGTTACACGCAGGAATAGAGCAAGTAGTGGGATAATACGTGCGATTGCGTATATTTGTGTGCGCGCACGCGTACATATATATATATATGTAAGTGAATAAGCGAGAAAGAAAGAAAGAAAGAATGATGCCGCGTGGAAAGGAGAAAGAAACTGACTGAAGTGCAAAAGAAATAGACAGAATAAGAAGCGAGACGACCGTAAAAAAAGAGCAACAAAAATGAAGAGAGAAAGAGAAAGAGGGAGATGGTAGAAGTGGCGGAAACTCAGAGCGGTGGAGTGCGGATGGGGACAAGGATGAACCACCTTAAAGGGGATAGCATGAATCATAAGTAATCAATATTATACCTACGACCGATATAGAAAAATTTTGAATGATATTTAACTCCTATACCATCTAAAAAAAATTGCTATTTTAAAATTTAATTTCATTTCTGAAATGTTACTTGTGATTATAATAATTAAGTATCTTTGATTTGAAAAATATGTTCTGAAATAATATGGCCGTTTCCTTTATTGCCGTCTTCACATATATACCGGGGATATATATGCTGTTTTTATTAAATTTAAAATATTCTTTCGTCCGTAATTTCATATTCTTATATACATATTTTTAATCAATTGCAAAATATATATATATATAGTACAAATGTAGTCGTATTATTCCATGATTTGAATCTTTTCTTTAAATAGAATTGGAATTCATATTTAGGGAAAATGTAAAATATTTATTATAATTCTTAAATTATAATTTATGTATATAGTAATGTCATTAATAATAAGTTGCTTTATTTTGATGTAAAATAACAACCATGGTATAAATCGGTATGAAATAACATTAGTAATAGAAATGTAGAATATATGACTAGAATCGTGTAAAAATAATTCATATGTTAATCCTCATTCTTATAAAGAAATGAAAAATGTGAACTATTTTGTATATTTTTTTGTATTGTAATCAACTTTCTGGTTATAATTGCAGCTATGCGCTGAATTTATGAGAAGTTTGCAAAATAAAAATAATATTAAAACAAGAAAGTATAAAATAATTTAAAAATAATTTAATTTTTGATAATTTTATCGTTTACATGCATATGTTAGTTTTTTAATATTTTGATCATATGAGAAACTATACTACAAATTTTCGTAATATTATCAACTAGCAATTAATAAAAATCATATCATAAGCATGAGACGATTTCAGTTATTTCACTATAAGCAAAATTTTATGTCATATAATACGGACGTTGCTAATACCGTTATGCAGTTTTTCCCCACATACATACTTAAGTAGTTTATTGCGTTCACAAAATATTCTTAAAAATAGAGTAATATAATATACAAGAATAAAAAAATTTATATAATGATATTGATTTGTATATAATTGTCATGTTTGTTAACTTCTTTTCAAAACAATATATTTTTAATATTACTTTCATGAAATTTTTACTGCAAGCAACTTCAAATATTTCTGTATATTTTTATGTGATATGAAGTTATGCTTTTTCTTTTATAAAATGGTAATCGTGTTCGATACATGTTAAATATGTTCAGTTTTATATAAAAGGAAATTGATTCCAAACATGTATTTACTGATGCGTGATATAATTTCTTTAAATCTTATATTAGTATTTTATCTACTTTTATTATCTATAATTTCTTGAAACTATATTTCTTGTTTAATACTTCCATTAACTTGTTTAAATAAATTACTCAATACATTTTATTTTTGCAGTAATAATATATCAGTAGGGCGACATTATTGTAAAGCAAGGGTTAATTATATTTTGTATGTACATATATACATTTATAATTAATATTATTTAACGTTCTACAAATTTGGTAACTGTTTTCAAGCAGACATATTTATTTCTTCGTTAAATCGTAACGGTTGACTTGTGTGGTATAATCCATACATCTGAGCTAATATATTAATAGCAGCTACCTCTCTTGCTTCTGAAATGGTTTGTCCAAAACCTACAAATGTAATTAGTTAATTATTTGTTATAAGATACTTGTGCCTTTCAAATATTTAAAAATATTACCTGAACCTAAATATTCTTTGTTTGCATAAATTCCAATATGATAGGCAGCTAAAAGTGTATTTCTTCCAGTTTGTCCAATAAGTCTTGCTTCTATAGGTGTTTTCTTCTCTGTAGAAATTACATCATTTAACATTTCGAATGGTTTAGTTGGGCACCATATTTCAGTTAGATCTTTGCTTGCTAATCCTACTATCAAAAAATCTCTGACAAAAGCACTTGTGTGATCAATATTAACGCTTTCAGCAAGTGCTCCCACGAGTGCTGTAAATGTTTGTGCCAATGTTTCTTGGGACACAGGATGTTCCTAAATAATATATAATAAAGTTATTAGTTTATAACAGAACAATGAATTACTAAAATAGTTAAGTTATATACAAACACTAGTTAAAATGATGTCTTTTGTTCCAATATGTAAAGCTGCTGTAGCTAATATCTCTTGAGACAAAAGATAGTCATGAAGTGCCCTAAAATATAAGTCGATATATTAGGAATGAATTTAGAAATTCAAATCTGCAGTTTATATAACATGAAAATTTTGTTTTTTGATTATAGCTGATACATTTTTTATAATACTTATGTGCATACACAAATACATATCATACAGTTTATACATACATAATACCAATTTCAGGAAGACGTGGTAAACTTTTATTTAAATACTTCTTTACAACTGCTGAAGTTATTTCTCTCCCTTTTTTAATATATTCTTCGTTATGTTGCACATCTAGTTTAGGATCCTCTATTCCCATATTTTCCTGCTTTTTTAATTCATCAAGGATATATGATTTGTGTATAAAAGCTTGATTCAATTTCTCAATATCGAATTTTTCTGAAAGTCTTTGATTAAATGCATATATTTCTATATTTCTATTCCACTCAATAAAATTACTACGTTTTGGTTCAGGTTGAGGTGGTAACCTCCTTTTTCTTCGGGTTATTTCAAATTGAGTTGGAGCAACCCATCGCTGAATATATCTGCAAACTATATTTGCAATTAAGATATTATATACTCATTTTCTCATACATTAGAGTTTTTATCCATATATTTACCTCCATAATTTACATACTTTATGCTCGTAAGACTTTGGAAACATAATTGTAACCTATTCATATTTTTATTTTATAAGAAATATAATTGAGTTTTTGTCAAAATATAAGTTTTCACTTCAAATGAGAATTGTTTCTATTAATGCTATAAATGCAGATTAAAATATTAAAACTGTTCATTTATTTTAATATTGTTTACAATATACTACAATTACAACCATAGAAATATAAGAATAGAATACGTCAGTGCGTAAGAAAGAGAACGCTGCATAGAGGCCGTCCAACAACTCCTATTGAGGGAGATATCGCCATTTTGATGTATTTTAATTCCCTTATTAACCGTATGGTTCTAGTACTATCATGAAACTGCCTTAATGCAAATGCACATTTAGTGATTTACTCTGCTTTACAACGGGCGACAGAAACTGTCACTAGGCTGCCATATATCAGAATAGAAAAGAGAGGCGGGTAGAAAAAAAACAGAAACGTCTATACGATCGTGATTGTGCTTGGGAGAAAAGTGTATATGGTAAAGATGTTTTGTGTATGTATTGTGCTGGATTGCAGTAGTAAATATAAATACAACAAAAAATATTCGTTATTTAAAATCTCCAAAAACGTGGATTTAAAAAAAAAGTAATTGCAAGCCATTTCTGAAATAACACAATTAAGATCACTATAACCGATGCGTCAAAAACATTTTAAAGACAAATATATAATAAGAAAAAATGTGATTCAAAGATACAATTATTGCAACATACTGTCTGCGAAATTAGTACTGTTTTGTGTATGTTTATGTTGTTATAATAATAAATACAAAATATTGAATGCATATATAAAAAATAGTTCATTTATTTTAAATATTAATTTTTCATTGTTTAATTTAGTTAAATTATCTTCTACTATATTAAGGGGTAAAAAATCTTTTTTTAGTAATAATCTAACTCGAAGATGCAATCTGATATTTCCATTTTTACAAAACTAGCTTTATTTTGTTCTTTGTTGTAAACAAAATTCAGTTCTGTAGTGTTTATTTTTTACCTGATAACTGTTTCATTTATTCTAAAATGTTTTCAATAAATAAATTTACAACAAAATTTACCTCCGATGATTAAGTACCTCCTTTGGTTTTGAAATTTGAAAATGGTTATTTTGCGCCAAATAACGCATTGGTCGCGATCATCCTACTGTGCTCTTGGCTGCTGTGACGCATGCGCACTGAAAAAATTGTATGATAGCGCCATGCAACTTGTAAGGGAATATAACAAAATGATGACATCCCCACCACTAAAAATTGAGCGAGTTGTCAGACTTGTATATAAGTCCATGATTTTTACATTGAGTCGTGTATCTATTAACTTGTTATTTTACAGTGATTTCAAGTAATATCATATCTATAAATTGTGTCATTAATTGAAACGCATATTTTGATAAAATTTACGTGATTAAAATTGTATTAAATTTTGATAATTATATTTAATAATAATCAATTTCACATTATAACTAAATTAATAAAATTTTTTTTTATGTGGAAAGGTCAATCAATGTATTTTTATATTAACCAGTGTGTATAACAAAATGTTGATTCTGTGTAATATAATTAAATAAATCGACAACAATTTTGCTTAAAAAATAAAATTTAATTCATGAACATTATCATAACCGCGAAACTGATTAATATTAAATAATGTTTAAATCAAATCAGGAACCAGACATACCTGCAGCACTAGGTCTGTTATCACATTTAACAAACGATGAACTGAAGGAATTATTAAACGATGATTCAAAATTTGAAGATATTGTAAAAGATGTAAAGCAGGTAATTAAATTGTTACTAGAGGTATTTTACGTTTCCAATTTATAATTTTTCTATGTGTGGAATTTTATGTAATTCACATCTTTTCTTTCTATCAGTTTAAGAATTTAGAAACTGAAAAAGAATTATTAATGGCAAGTAATACATCTCTGGCAGAGTTTAATTTATCAAAACAACCAGAATTACAAGAAGGTAAACAAATATTAAAGGAACTTAGTGAAAAAGGAAGTAGATTATGCATGAGCGTAAAAGAAAAATTGGATGAGATAAGTATGTATTCTTTCTTTTTCCCTGTACTAGTACTAGTTATATATTCTACATAATATATAAATAATAACTAACACTTATTATATTTTTTCTAATATTTACAGAAAATAAGTCTGGGGAAATGACTGCTGATACTGCATTAGATTTATTGCAAACAGCAGCAGCGGAAATTGAAGAAGAATCAGAAGTATGACTTAATACTATTATAATTATTAATACATTGCCATTCTCATATTTCATTTTGTTAATTTTTATTATATTTATATTTCTTCTTTTATCATTCTTTTCAGAAAGATTTATATGAAACTCATTTGTTTGGCAATGTGTTAAAATTCTTGAACATAATTTGTGATTTCTACAAAGTAATATTTGTATTTTTTAATATACAGACCATAGCTGAAAAATTTCTGGCTGGAGATATGGAAGTAGATGAATTTTTAGAACAATTTTTATCACGTCGAAAATTAATGCATCTACGTAAAGTTAAAGTAGATAAATTGAGAGAGTTAATAAGAAAATCACATACCGCTGTTGGTCCTGGATATCCAATAGCTAGTAATTTTAGAAGTCTAGCTCCTGCTGTTCCTTATCCAGCTGGACCTGTTTCAATGCCAATGCCTGTACCATCTGGTTTTCCATATTTTAAACCATACTAAGTTACATTTATTACAATACAGCATTGTATTGCAATCAGTTAAGTTTTTAAATATTGAATTTTCTTTAATGTATAAGAAATACGTAATTTTAATTAACAATATTTTTAAGTGATTAACGCATATGATACATCAAAATATTTGTAACATTTAATTAATAGATAATATAATTAAGATAATTTACAACCAATGTATTAGATTTTGTAATGTTATTGTGATATATTAAAATAGATTCGTTTTCTGAAATAAATATGTTAAAATATATAATATAAACTGTATGTACACGTTTTTGATATTGGGGTTAATGAAATAAACATGTAAATGTTATCATGTTCCACATAGACATATTTTTCATCACAATTTTCTTCTTATATCGTGTTCTTTATGTAAATAAAGACTAATTTTAAACATACAATTGTTACTTATTTCTATGCTTCTGTGCAACTTTGGAGTCCTTATATTTCCTATTATTTATGTATTCATAAATGACGATTACTATTGCTATCAACATTACTAAATTTATCACAATAAATATATCTAGACTGCTGCGTATATCTTCCATAATTTCCTTATTTATCGTTTTTTTTTCATTTGCTGATAGATTCTTTTGAAATGTATCACTATAATGTTGCTGTACCCACTCATCAAAATTAAAAATGTTTCTAGGTTGATTTTTATACAGTTCGATGTCTTTTGGTTTAAACCTCTCATATCTTTCAATTTTCAAACTCTGCAAATCCTGATTAATTAGTTGAGTTCTATCATATTGTTTACGTGTTTTATATTTACTAAGTACGTCATATGCATTTGAAATTTCATGAAACATTTCTTTTGCAGATTCACTTTTATTCTTGTCAGGATGAAATTTTAATGTCAGTTCATAATATGCAGACTTTATTTCATTATAAGTTGCAGTTGGTTGCAATCCCAACGTCTCATAATGCGTTTTAGTTTTCGTAGCTAGATTTGCTATTACAGATATTGATAACATAGATTGTTTTACACATTTAAACAGAACTCCTTTATTTACATCTATCAAAAAACAATGAATAAGCATGTTCTTCAACGTTTAGTCTTTATTACTATAAGCTTATTTTCATATACTGTGAACAGTAAAGATTATTTTATAAATTTATGTACACTTTGTTATATCTTATAGCAAAATATTTCATGTTTTGTTAAAAGACTGATATAATCTATAACCTAAAAAGAAAAAAAGAATAGTTAATTAAATGTTACAGTATATTAGAAATTATGAGTAAAACATTATTATGTATTAATATGAAATTATCATATTAGCTAACCAACATAACCATTGTCTGAATATATAAATATATCTATATTCAATAGTATTTGCTTTATACAAGAGTATATTATTATCATATATTACAGTAATCAATATTAATTTGATTGGATCTCTTCAAATTTATGGAATATTACAAAATTAGACAGAATATCGGTAATTATCAGAAATGTTGTAATCTAGATTAATAGTCAGGTACAAATTGTTACATGGTTATTTGGATAAAAAGATAAATTGTTGTTATCGGTAAATTATGATATATGTCTTCAATATTAAATAAATAATCTCTTTGTTTTGTCACACGCATTTTTTAATTAACATTAATTAACTAATTTAATGAAATCTTATGATGCATGAAATAATTTCCAAATTTATAATTAATTTTAAAATGCATACATTTTAATCTTACCACTTTAGAAACTTAATAATAAACGAATAAAAGATTATTTGAATATTGTTTAGTAATTAAAGTAAACAACAGTCTTTTGTTAGAACTGAGCAGATTACAAGTAAATATATATGTATATAATAAATAATCTGTGTTATTAAATATAGATTATTGTGGCGTAAAATATATCTAAATATAAAACAGAATATCAGAATTTTATAACATTTAAATGTTGCGTCAAAAATAATAGAACAGATTCGCGATCATCTTCATGGTATCAAGGCAGATACACAATAGTTTTATCATTGAGATGTTAGCATAATGAATGTTTATTTATTCCATAATATCGAATATTTTTTATGGCATAAAAAATGTAAATAATATATTATTCTCTTTTATGTAAAAAAAGACCATTGCATTCTATTTAGTTGTCACATACATGAACACTTCGTAAAAATAATTAATGGCAGATCTACGTGTAAATCTACATGTAAACTTTCCAAAAGAACTATTAAATTTATTTTGATTATCATACGATTGTATGGATCAGGTTAACTGGTGATGATAAGTGTACTAAAAATTTAATCTATGTAAAATGTTTTGTATATGGCTAAATGTCAACGTAATTATGTGTGTGTATTATGCTGCAATGGAACATAATATGATTTTTTATTGAGTTAAGAAAATATACATATTATTAAAAAACATTAACAATGCCAAACCGAACTGAAATTGGTAAATAAATTAATTTATATATATAAGAGGAAAAATATAAAAAAATAAACATATTTTATATAAATTTTATATTTAGGTGTTATTCCTGATAATTTAAGGCACGAGGAAACAATAGTTCAAATAGCAGAAGCTCTTGACAATCTAGATTCTGCTGTTAATTATATATTTGAGTCTATTGATAAAAGGCTTTTTCAAAATGGTCAAAGGTACTTTTCTTCTATATTACTAAATATTTTAGGAATTAAAATTTTTTTAATTTATACAAAAATGTTAATACATTTTTTTTCTAGATTGTCAAATGTTAAAGATAGGGCCACAAAACTTCAAGATCGATTAAAATATTTACAAACTAACTTAAATTTAAAAGCTGTAAAAATGTTTTCTGCTGCAAGGTATCCTGCTAGTCACACATACAAAGAATATGAATTGGCTATACCGCCTCAGTGTGATGATATCAATAAGATACCGAAAGTTTACAAATGTTCTGTACCTATAAGAGATATTCCTGAAACATATCTATCTTCTAATTGTAAAACAGAAGATGGCCAATATGTATCAAATAATAATCTGCAAGAAAAGCTACAATTTTATCATGTTCGATCTAAATCTAATAAAGAACTTTATACAGATAACAACGAAGTGACATTTCCTTTTGAATTATCTTCGATCAATTCTCTATTGTTCAGTAGTATGGACAATCCATATAAGATATCTACTAAACAGACTTCCCACAAATTAAATGACAAACAGCAAATAGAAGATGCACCAGATTCAATTATACAACCATGGTTATCATCAGAAATGGATTTATCTAGTAGTTATCTATATACACCAACTTTAGGAGAGGTAAGATCTTTTATTAAAATTTAATTTTAATATTATTTAATTACAATATATTACTTATAAAATGTAAAGAAGGATACAGAACATATTGTCACATGAAATATTCTATCATGCAGGTGCCACAGATAAATGTGCCGCTAATACTTCCGGATCTACCTGGAATTGTAGACGATGAAAAATTCGTTTTAGACTTTAATTCTCAAAGTCCTATTGCACCTTCCTCAGCAGTAACCACTCCTACCGTTCGGCTTGATCTACCAACTCCAACATCAACAATAGACGAGAAGGATTCGAGTACAAAACATGACCGAACTATCCCAAACTTACCTGGCTTTGCCGATACCGATTTCTCAAAAGATTCTACTGAGCCTGCTCCACCACCTCCTCCTCCTCCCTTGATCGCATCAGACACGTCGACTTCTGCTTCTTCGAACTCTAAGACTGATAGCCGTTCCTCATTAGTCTCATCGTTGTTAGATCCATCGATACCACCGCCACCGCCACCGCCACTACCACCGCCACCTCTTTCTCCTCCACCGCCTCCACCGCCACTGCCTCCAGTTGAATCCAAAACAACCATTCCTGAATCTCAAACTAAAGATTCAGACAAAAAGAAAATTGTTAAGGATCTGAATAAAGCAATCAAACCGGATGTCAGATCTAATTTAATGGAAGCTATTCGCAACGCTGGTGGTATAGGAAGGGCGAAACTGAGACATACTGTACCACCAGAGGAAAAAGAAGGAAATCGTTGGTCCTCTGCATCCGTTGGAGGAGACTTAATGGCTGATTTGCACGCAAAATTAGCACTCAGAAGGAAGGGAATCGCTGGGTCCGGAGGTAGTGCTCTCGAAAGAATGTCCAGCTTGATTCCTCCTCCTCCCAAACCAAGCGATGCAGTTGCGTCAGATAGAAATTCGGCCACCAGCGAGTACGACTCTCAACCAGATACCGATGATTGGGACGAGTAACGCTACTCGATATTGTTAATTATGTACAGTTTCTAATTCAAATTTCATTCACTTATCATATTTAACATTTCATGTATAGTTCCATTCATAAATTATTGGAAACTTACTTGGGAAATTTATAACAAAATAGAATTTATGTTATAAAATAATCTAATTTTGTAAAACATGTTAGTATTTGTATATTTGTTAATTGTATATATACATATATTATGCAGAAAAGATCTAAAATTATACATAAAATCTTGAATTCATTATTTTTAATAATTATATTTCAAATTCATTTTTTGTCATTTTTATTAACGATTTCATTAAATAATTTCAATTTTAAAAACTTGTACATTTATGTACATTAAAGTTTTTTGACAATTTTTCCCTCCATTGAACTTTGCTCTTGTTTTATCTTTTAATCTTCTTCACATAATCCTAAAAAAGAATACTTAATTACATGTGGTGAAAATAATGGCCAAAGTTGGAATTAAAAGGGTTCCTGGCTGTCTTTAGTAATAGTAAAAACAATTAATTGAATTAAAAATAAATTCTAATAGAATTTTACCATTTTTCTAAAATGGAATCTTCGTTATTGTCATCAGCATTCGACAGTAACATAATAACAGCGTATTCTTATCGGTTTTGATTTAACACTTGACCCTAGATTAGCGGACCAATCGTCTGTAGGTTTATAAATGTTAGTTGCACCATGGAATTTGCAGTTTTTGCTTGGATGTTCCTGTCTTTGATATTTCAGTTATCATCTCTTTATTAAATTCATTTAAGCTTTAAATTCTTAGTTAAATTGTGATTTAACTTTACAAGTTAATTTTCGTCTTATTTTTGCCATTCTTTACAAATAGATGACTTTTATCTCACAAACATTGTTATAAACTATATAATATGAACTACGTACCAGTTTTCGAAGAAGTGTCATATTCTGTTTAAATTTTCTTATTCATACGTTGTTTAAGCATGTATTACTTTGATCCACGTGTGTTGAAAATTTAAGATAGTGAAACCGAGCTTAACCGAGAAAATGAGAATTATATATAAAAGAAGATATAGAAAAAATTGTTGGAACAATGGATAAATTTTGAACGGTGTTTTATCAATAAAATCTTTCTAATTAACTAAAAACTAAATTTTATATTAAAGTGAATAATTAATATAAAAATCCACAATTAAAAAGATTTAAAAGATTCGAAATTTTGGTAGAAAATGTTGGGACATTAAAACATACTTCATGGCATTATGTGTTTAAGAAGAAGAAGACAATCATTTCTACGTTCATTAAAATATCAGAGACGAATTAATTTGAAAGAATCTGAAAAAATTAATCAAATTAATTGCAATTGAATTTGAACAAAAAATGGGGAGTGATTTTTGTTATAGTCGCAGTCCAAAGTGTCGTACAAATGAATAATGAATTTATCGATATCGGTATCAAACGCTGTTGATATTTGAACAACAGAATGGATTAAAGTGTAAGATGTATGGTGTTATGATAGAAGAGAACGAATGACATAATATGTATTTGTAATTCGTATTAATTACTGCAAAAATTAAGGGTGCACACATTTTACACATGACGAACGAAATGTATGATGAAGATTAATCTTCATAATTCTTGATATTACAACGTATCCCTCGTTATTTGACTACTTCTTTTTTTATTAGTTTTGCACACTTCTACATCCGTGTACTGATGATATAATTGTATGAGTTACAAAATCACTATTTTGAGAAAGCTTTGGATAAAACGATAACGCAAAAACTCTGGCTGTTCAATGGTCATTCTTTATCTGTGCTTGTATTTTTCTTCTTTATCATCTTGGTACCATCTCAGTTTTAAATATTTGACTTGATATATTTTTGTAGAAATTAGTTATGACAAAACTTTGTTTTAAGAGGTTCCGATCGTACGTGAATTCTGATTTTAGGGAAATGTAGAAAATAAAAGAAGACATTTCATTCACTAAAATAATTTTTACTTTATGGTTTATTATCAAGGTAAAGCTATATTCTATTAAGATAAATTCTTTTTTTAATCATTTATAAGGTCATCATTTCTTTCTAATTTGGTATTAATTCGTCGTGTTTTTATAATAATTTTTAAATTCCAAATATAATTCCAAATTTAATTATTAATTATTTATCGATTCATTTGATACCAGAATTTCTAAAAGTATTGAGATACATTATGGAAAATGGAATAAAAACGATTAGTTCTATGGAACTGTCCAATTCGCGGGCAAATATTTCGAATGAAGTGGAATTACCGATTGATATGCGTTTCAACGAAGGCCACATTGTTAGTATTGTCTTTTACAGCGTGTTAATGATAATATCTGCAATCGGAAACACGACGGTGTTAGTATTAATTATGCGTCGCAAACGTGTATCCAAATCGAGGATACACACGATGTTAATGCATCTTGCGATCGCTGATCTACTTGTAAGTATAATTTAGTATATTCTTCTCTCTTTATCAATATTGAAATATTGTAATAAAATTTAATTATAATTGCATTATAATTGCTATAGCTTTGGTTTGTAATTTATAACTAAATTTTTCGAAGATCGATAACTTTTTGCATGAAAATCTAGTGATCCCTTAATTTTTCGTAATGTAGTTGTAGATTAATTATGGTAATTTTTCTTGAGAAAATGAATTAACGCGTTCGTAATTACAAGCTAATATCGTAACAATTATATCGTTAAAAAGTTCACTACCGACACATACCATAGATAGACTATAAAATAAAAGTAAGGTAAGACACTACGTACAATTTGCCTCTATGTATTAACAAACATTAATACCATGCAATAATGCTACGTAAATCAATGATCTGTGTACAGAGTATTTTCCATTCAAAATAATCGAACTAGTTTAATATCTTTTATAAATAAATAGAAGGAAAATACATACTACATAGAAACGAGTTTTATTAAATAAAATTATATTAACCTGAAACAATTTTCAGGTAACTTTTTTAATGATGCCATTCGAAATCGGTTGGGCGGTCACAGTCTCCTGGGAAGCAGGAGACGCAATGTGCCGAATAATGGCTTTTTTTAGGATGTTCGGTCTGTACTTATCATCTTTCATTCTGGTATGCATAAGTATGGACAGGTCAGTTTAATTTTTTAAAGCAATCCTATTTTTTCTGTTTTTTCTTTCTTTTCTCACTCAATATAGTAAAAAAATTGTACTGACCATTTTAGGAAGCTTACGTCGCATTTCTTTTTTGTAGCTCTCAATTGTTGAATCAACTAATTTTTAAATTTTTCTATACAAAAAAATTACAAATGTAAAACTTACATTGTTTATACATTATATATTATAATTTGTTATAAATATAAAAAATAGCTATAAAAAAGAAATTCTCATATACTATTGATCTGCTTTTACATTTCATAAAATCATGGATAAGGCAGTGAAATAAAAAATAAAGTAATAATGAATTCTATTTTTAGTGGCATCATAGTTAAATTTCTAATAATTTTTTACAAAATTGAAATAAAATATTACTGAAAAATATTAAATTTTCTAATTTCAGATATTATGCAATAATAAGACCATTGCAATTGTGGGATGTTAATAGAAGAGGAAAAATTATGTTATGCATCGCTTGGGCGGGATCTGTCGTGTGTTCAGTGCCTCAGGTATTTATAATAATTATAAATAACTGATAAAAGTGGAGAATCTTACATTTTCTAATTTAGTTCAAAATACACATAGTATATCTACTGTAATTTTTTTCTTCCTTAGATGTTTGTATTTCACCTGGAAACTCATCCAAATATCACATGGTATTCGCAGTGTGTCACGTTTAATGCATTTCCAACATATACTCACGAAATAACTTATTCTCTCTTTGGAATGATCATGATGTATTGGTTTCCCCTTGTCGTAATAATATACACCTACGCGAACATTTTACTGGAAATATGCAGAAGATCGAAAAAGAGCGAAGGTAATATATATAAATTTTAGTAAATTCTTATAAAATCAGAAAACAATTTACTTATTTTTCATGGAATAGTAAATGGTTAACGAATTTCAGATAAAATTCGTCGTTCTTCTATGGCTTTTCTTACACGAGCGAAAATACGAACATTAAAGATGACGGTGATCATTGTTGCTGTATTCTTTATTTGCTGGACACCATATTACGTAATGAGTCTTTGGTAAGTGCTATTACTCGTTAATAGGAAAACATATGTATTAGGACATTGAATCCTAAAGTATCCTATATTATATACATAAGTCTATCTGACATTGAAAAAAAAATATATCTAAATGTATAGGTATTGGATTGATCGAAATTCAGCATATAAAGTTGATCAACGAATCCAGAAAGGTCTCTTTCTATTCGCATGTACAAACTCCTGCATGAATCCTATTGTTTATGGTGCATTTAATATTAGAGATCGTAATAAGGTAAATATTTCATCTTCTACTCGATAACTATATAAATAGATATCTATATAATTTAATGTTATTTCAGACATCTGTAAGACCAACTACTATAGAAACTCGAGTCACTCCATTGTCACTGTCACTCAAGCTTCTTGATTAACGTTTACTTTTCTGTAAGAGATGTTAATTAGAATTGTAAGTTAAGTCTAGTCCTCAATATCAAACTTAACTGTGATTGACCATATACTTCAGAAAATGATATTTGCTATAATTAAGTACTAAATATTAATAGCTTTTTTGGATGAAGACCAAATATGTTGTAAGTTATTCTTACAATAGGGTTGGATCCGAATATCTGAGAATACAGGTTCGGGATGAATCGGAAGAATTCGGGTGAGATCCTGCCCGAATCTTTCCAACCCATCCTGAAGCTTGGATTTCCAAGTCCTTTACAACCTTAAGCACCTGTATATATTTAAAATAATAATTAAATTATTAAACTTCTCTAAAGTAACAATACTATTTATTCGCTCATTTGTATGAAATTTAAATAAAGTTATTTTCTTACAATAAAAAATATTAATAAAATTGATAGTTCTTCATATAATTGACATAAAGATTTAACAGTCACAGAAAAAACAGAGAATTATTACAAATCATATATTTGCTTTATTTTATTAGTACATAACCTGTGATAAAACATTCCTTTTATTTTTTTACATTATGCTAAGTAACTTCTTGCCTGAAAGTGTGTTTTAAAAAATTAAAAACCATTACAAAACTACATCAGTAACATGCTCTCTTAAAAAGAATCAGTCGAAAACGGAAGCACACATTCCCATATTATATCGATAATTTAAGCGAAATGCACTCTAAAATGATTAAAACATATACATTCCTTGCAACCGTTTAAGACGCGTGTCCACCAATCACGCTAATAGTTTATAAACGTTTGCAAGCCTATTAACCAGTCAATGCACAGATGGAACAAATATGCACGGAAATATTTACTAACATTTGTAAATTCTTTTCAATAATTTCGACAGAAGAAATATAATAAGATCCTAAACCAGTATTGTCCACACGAATAGCACCTTATGTGGTTGTGGATTTCTTATAAATCACAACTATCAAACAAACAAAGGCACGATGAAGAGACAAGACTACTATCGTCTTCAAAAACTAGCTTTATCTATCCTTATTTATTAGTATTTGAGCGATATTTAATAAATATTCACCACCAATATTTGCTAACATCTCTAAATGCTCACAAACATTTGTAAGCATTTTACACGATCGGTGGATACGCGAATGTGTGCAGCAATCTTTTTTTTATTTTGAGCAGATATAGGGAACCTTTATTTAAAGAAAGTGATTCTACTAATCTTATTCTACTACTCAAAAAATAGATAAACTAGGAGCGAACTTAAATTTATCTAAGATAAGATAAGACAAACCATGACGTGTCAATATACTCGGCATTATAGGAAGTTATATGAAAGAATCTCAAACATGGCTGTATTTTAATAAATTATGTTATTGTATTATATTAAAACAGTTTCATTGAAATTGTATCAAAATGAGCAGTTTCTTCATTTCATTAATGATCATGACTTATTTACGGTTTCAAATGACGATATGAGTCTTATTTTAACGCTGTTAAGATTTTACAGCCCTATTTTTTATATAAGTATTTTATAACTGTTATTTTAAAGTAAATTTTAAAGAAAAATTTACAATATGATTTTTACGCATTTTTGATTTTGCACAAATATTCGAGTTATTTATAATAGGGAAATATAAAACACCATGTATCGTAAACACAATTTTTTGTACAAAAGAATAGTCAATAATGCATAGATAGATTTTTGCCAAAAGTCTTTAATGAGTATAGTTTAATTCAGCATGAAACGTCTCATATGCAAACAGCACCAGTACTTACGTTTCTTCACCACTTTGGATGAATTTGATGGAAAGACCACTGTTGATACGTATTATTGATATCACATGGCATTAGTGATAACTGTTGAGTTTGAGGATGAAGTGCCATGCACTTCTTGTGCACTCTGTGTAAAAGCGTCTTTGTTTTCTGCAAAAGTAATATATCATTTATAATAAAATAAAAAATTGGGCAATAAAATGGTAACATATTCATTGACATTTACCTCATCGTATTGCCATGGACCATCTACAGTCCCTAACCGGCAAAATACGAATTTCACTCCTTGACCATCAGCAGATATGCATCGTTCTCCGACACCTAATTGACCTTTAGCGTTTAATCTAATTAACTGAAAAATGAAACTATATAAATCATAATTCATAAATAAAGAATTTTGCTTGAAAAGAGATATAAAAAGTAAAAAATTACCTGATTATTACCAAATCCATGACAATCAGTAGTAGCCATTAAACTAGGAGGCGAATGACTCATTGTATCCAAACACATTCCTGTCGCTATGTTTCGCAACTAAGATTAAAAAGAAAATAAAAAAAAGAAGAAAAAATTCAGTGACATGTAGAAACACACATAAAAAATTACGACATAATATAACATAAAAAATTATAGAACATAATAGAACAAAAGATTATAGGCGATAGATATTGTTATTATTACCTCTCCCCAGTGAATATTAGGTGGTAATTCGGGAAATTTATCAAAAACATCATAAGCAACATTTTCCATATACCATTGAAAACTTTTACACCTTTTCCTTCTTTTAAATTCTAATTGCTCTGATATATCACCATGATCAAGCAATTGCGCTAGTGGTTCCCTTGTATAAAAGAATTCTTTATATTTATCATCAAACCAAGTTTCAACAACTCTTTTATAATTCTAGAAAGAGTTAACGATTTTTATAAATTTATATTAAATCATATGTTATTTTATATCCTTCAAATTAATTTAAACCCATAAAAATGTTTTACTTACTATGGTTATCAGCGGTCCTTTTTTTTTTTGAGCCAATTTTCCAAATGTATAGGGCATAAACCCTCTATACACATGACCAACGTGCGAACATGGTACCCAAAGAATATTTCCCCCACATTGCCATATTTTAAATGATAACTCAAAGTTTTCTCCACCCCACACAAGCAATCCGTCATCATATCCACCCAACGACAAAAAGTATTCACGATTTATCGCAAATAAGCCACCAGCATGAGTAGGAGACCTGAAATAAGTTATTCCTGATATATGAATGTAAAATAACTTCATTCTACATGTCTAAGAATATTTTTTAAAATGTGAGTTACTTGTATGGCATGCTGTTATAAGGTCGAGATTTTTTCTCCCGTGCAGGAAGTTCATTTTCTTTATACAACATTCCCCATTCAAAAATACCTCTATATAAATGTCCTTCTTGATACACAGGTCGATACTCAAAGGTCTTATGGTCAATGCCATCGATAATAGGAACTGTCATCACAGTTCTAGAAATATTTAAAAGATTTTAATAAATTAACTTTCAGATGAATAATAGAGAATTTATTATTTGATAAAAAATTACCTATCAACAGCTATTGGGGCTAAGAGAGGTGGTAACCAGTTAACATTAACTTCACAATGTGCATCCAAAAACACTATAACTTCACCCTTAGCTTCACGTGCACCACGTGATCTCGTTCTTATTAAACCTTCTCTTTTATCATTTCTTATTAATTTTACTTTACCTTCCCACCGTTCTATATATGAATCTAAATCTCCTTTTAAATTATCTATAAAAATACATACTTGTTATTACTTTTATTTTGATACTCTTACCATATTACTGCTATTCACCTTTATCAGAAAAGTCATCTACAAGTAAAATTTCTTCTAAAAATTGTGGGGGAGTACGATTTATCACACTGTGAACAGTTCTCAGTAATACAGACCAACCTTCATTATGAAATACTATAATTACACTAGTTCGGGGGAGTACTTCTGGATAATTCCAGTGTTTACATCTGTAAACAGAATAAGTGAAAATCTAGTTTAAATATTACTGTTATAAAATGTTTAATTGTAGCAATATTGATTTACTCAGGCATTCTTGTATCAAGGATCGATCTATCTAATGAAATTTCGTCCGAGCACACCATATTCATGCCGTAATCTATTTCTGATTGTTGAACATCATTCTGTTGATCATCCCTAAGGATATAAGGTTTCCCTCCTTCTCCAGGTCCACTTCTAATTGATACATGCTTGAGTTCAAAATTACCAAGCTCTTTTGATAGAACTGGTACCTATAGAATAGTAGTTCATATAAAATACATTTATATAAAAGTATAAAAAACATTTTATCCTTTACTTTAAAAGAATTTCTTCCTTTAGTTCCTTTTTTAAATGTAATTATTGTTTTGAATGTATCTTTATCATACTATGCTAAGTGTAATATACTATAGGTGACATACTTATATTATTAGTCATTTATATGAGAAAATTTCAATGAATAAATTATTACAGTTCATTTTTGTAATTTAGCTTAAGACAAGATTACTTTTAATAGGATGTTGATACTTTTATGTTTAAAAAATTATGTTTATATAGTATAAAAACAATTTAATATTATATTTACCCGTTTAACTGTTTTTAGACTATCTGACCAATATTCCTTTAAATTGTTAATAGGCTTGTCAGAAAAAAAGTTTATAACAATATACAATGTGTAAAGCAAAAATATGCTACAGATAATAATACTGAAAAGACGATTTCGCCTGAGCTGTACAATTCTCATTTTGTTTAAGATAATCACACCTGAAATAAAAATTTGGCAATAACATTTTTATAATTCATAACATTTATCTCATTATATATTGAGAAATCTACATAAATATAAAATAAAAAATAATCTTTGGGTACATGACAAAAATAACTGATAAAGAAGAGAAAACGAAGTATGCAACGTACATAGCTGAAAATAATTAAAAAATTAAAACTTAAAATAGTATTATTGCTTCAATACTCATTTAATCACTACACAATCTAAATATTTGTTGAAATATTGTAGTAAAGAGCTAAAAAGAAAATATCTTTAATTACCTCAATTAAAAATACATAAACATATGAAATAGAATATGTATATTTCAGTAAATTAATCTTTTGAATATATTACAATGATATTAAAAATTATATCATAATAAACCGAATCATTATTCAAAGAATCTGAAGCTACGTTGCTTCACACCACAGCCAACGTGTCTTTTGCACACACTTAAGTACTTACTTACATACATATGTACGAGAAGAGTGTATATAAATACATATGTACTTACATACTTCTATCTTCTACTTTCGCATAAACCAATATGCGTTCGACATTTTTAAATTTCAATCAAAAAATTGATTAAAATATCGCTATCTGGCGTTCATTGGTATTGTACGAACTTGGTGGAAACATTGTACGCTATTCGAAAAAAAATGTATTCTCTGAAAACCACATACTATTTTTTCATTATACAAATTAATAAATTTACAAATGTTATCTTGTTAATCAAAGAAATGCAAATCCTATAATATTTACATAGTTTATATTGCATTGCATTATTGAGAAATATATAGCATCTATTAAAGTTTTATTACATAAACATCGTAAAATTGCATACGATGAATGCTTGACACATTGTTATGATAATTTAAATAATATATAATACAGTTACTTATAAAATTTTATTACTAAAATAAGATTAAATGAATATAATCAATTCAGTAAGCGTTTAGAAAGAAGAAATATTTTTCATGCAATAATACTGTGTTAATTGTCTAAAATTTGGTTTTGTTATCTCTGTTAGTTCTTTCAACTTAGACATGGAATGAAGTTATAGAAGTAAATAAAAATGTATTGAATATTTGTATCTCGGTAGCACTTTCAACCGGGAAGAAATAGTACCTACAACTATTTACTTAAGTAAGTATCTAAGATTTTCTAAACAAACATATAAATACTTCCCTCGATAGCTATACTTACTCGGATAAAATTTCTACTTTTTAGCAAATCATAAAGAATTACTATATATCAATGTAAAATCTTTTGATATATGTACTTATAAATCATTGTAATATTTTACACTTTTTCATTATAACTATGATTTCAATTAAACTAGTATTAAATATTTTTATTCAATTGCATATTTCGTATCAAATGAATAGTGTCATAGAATTTTTATGAAACTAATACAACCATACGAGTTATACGACTGAATGGAGATTGTTAGGAAAAATAAAATACGCTTATTTCTCAATATTTTCTTTCCTTTATCTCTAAAAATTTTATAAATATCATCAATATGTTATGACGACCAATCAGAAGACTGAACAGCTTCGAACCGGTGCAGTATATCTGCATGGATGTTTAGGTGTGAACTGGACTCGACAGATGTGGATTTCGTTTATTTTCAAAATTCGTGATTCTATCTTGGACTAAATGATGGCATCACTGTAATTTCAATTGTCGCCTATAACTCGAATGATCTTTATTGGAATTGTATGTATAAGAATAAAATTGAAAGTGAAAAATGAAAAAAGTCGGGACAACTGCATTTTCACAATGAAGATATTTGACTCATATAAAATAAATCTGATTTGATTGACAAAAGTCTAAAGTTTCTCTTTTGAGCATGACTTGTTTGTAGAAATTATCTATTAAAGTGCTTCTTTACTGAAAATTTTGGGGTTACTTAAAAACACAAATGGTGAGAGGATAAATTTTCTTACTCATATATATTCGTTATCGTTGATTATTTGAGTAAAACAAACATGATAGTATTTTGTGCGCCACGATACGCTGAAGTGGAAGGGGTAAACAAATAGCTATACAAGTCTATACAAGTCTATACTAAGCTATATGTCTCATAACGTCATCCATATATAAATTGACAACATTTAGTTTCTTCACAATTTTTGTAATTTAGTAAATAAATATCCTTGCATTAGATTTTATCGCGTGTGTAGTGTTTTTAATTATATTATTTCTCTTCGTATTTATCAGTGTTATTTATATATGCGATAATACTTATAATTGAAATTCAATCACTTTGAATTTTTTCTATAAATTCATTTTATTTTTAAGCAACAATGTCATTGTGCAATTAAGGCTTCTTTTGACACAGAATTAAAGATCTATTCTATGTTTTATTCTACAATATACATTCTTGTAAAATTAACTTATTTTTCATCTATTTTTTTGTATTACATGTATAAAATTGATCCTGTCAGTCTGATCCTGTGATCTGCAAAAATTTATACTCTGCTGTTAAACAATTAGCAGACAGTGAAATCGAGTTAATAAAAGCTATAGAAAATTCAGAGAAGATAAATAATAGAAATATTAAAAATACTATGTCTGTGACAGATAAGAAAAGTGCCAAAAATTCTGCAAAAATGTTTAATGTAAGTATAAATTTATGAAAAAATAACAATTGATACTAATTGTGTAATTTAATCAGGTTCGTCCATCTGCTGCTTTAATAGCAGCTAAACATGAAGCAACACAACGTGTACTACAAAGAAAGAAATCTAACAATGTTTTTGTACATGATATATATCAAAAAGCTATTGATGCATATAATATAAAAAGGAAGGAAACTGGCATTGTATTTGATCGTTCTATGACAGAACATAAATGCCTTTGGGATCCAAGTTATCCAGAATGTCCTGCTAGATTGATAAGAGTTATGCAGAGATGTGAGGAGTTAGGTTTAATAAATAGATGTAAATTCGTTACACCAAGACAAGCCTCAGAGGATGAAATACTAATGAAGCACAGCCAAGAACAGATAGATATTTTGAAGGCTACTGATGAATGTACAGATATAGATAGTTTAGAATTATTATCATCAACATATGATGCCATTTATATACATCCTGTATGTACTTATTTTAAATATAAGATCAAAATGTTAGATTTAAATATTGATTTATTTAAAATTGTTCTAGTCTACCTATCAATTGTCTTTGTTAGCTGTGGGTTCAACAATAAATTTAGTGGAAAGCATTTGCAAAGAAGAAATTCAGAATGGTATGGCCATTATAAGGTAATGTAGTAATGCTTGATTGATACATAAATGAATAAATAATAATAATATAATTGAAAATTATATTTTTTTATTTCTTAAAATATTTCAGGCCACCAGGACATCATGCAATGAAATCAGAATATTGTGGATATTGTTTCTTCAATAATGTCGCAATTGCTGCTGAAAAAGTTTTAAGTAGCAATTTAGCTAGTAAAATTTTAATTGTTGATTGGGATATACACCATGGACAAGCTACTCAGCAAATGTTCTATAATGACCCACGGTATGTAAATACTTTCGAACTTTCTCTAAATGTTTTTGAATAACTTTTGTATTACTTGGAAATTCTGTACAGAGTAATTTATTTTTCAATTCACCGTTATGAAAATGGAGAATTTTGGCCAAATCTTAGAGAATCTAATTTCCATTTTGTTGGAGATGGTTTAGGAGAAGGATATAATTTTAATGTGCCACTTAATAAAACTGGCATGACCAATGCTGATTATTTAGCCATATTTCAACAAGTTTTATTGCCAATGGCCTATGAGGTAGTATATTATTGCAATTTATAATAATCCAAATAATGTAATATTAATGCAAATATATTGTATAAAATATCAATATAATTTTCAATGTGATTTATATAAAATAAGTCAATTTTAATTATTCTAGTTTCAACCTGATCTTATAATAGTATCAGCTGGATATGATGCAGCGTTGGGCTGTCCTGAGGTAAAATAATAAATATTACTTGTTAACTTTTTTTTATCTTAGTTTAATTCAGATCTTGTGATTGTCTCAGCTGGATTTGATTCCGCGATTGGAGACAAAAAGGTTGATATATATAATAAATTTAATGTTGTTATATATATCAATAAATTATAGATAATAATTTCAATGTTTTCATTTTATGATATCCAGGGTGAAATGTTGCTAACACCAGCATGTTATGCTCATTTATTATCATCATTATTGAGTTTAGCCTCTGGGAAAGTTGCTGTTATATTGGAGGTATAAAATATATTTTCATTTTGTTATTAAATTTTTATTGCATATTTATAGCTTTCAAATATGCTTTCATTATATCTCTCGTTACAGGGTGGTTATTGTTTAAAATCATTAGCAGAAAGTGCAGCATTAACACTACGTACTTTGTTAGGTGATCCATGCCCTATGTTAGAAACTCTTACATTACCTTCAATAAGGTAAACCTGAGAATTCTTAGTATGACATATGCAATTCATTAATTACGTTTATATTTAACATGATTTTAGCGTACGTGATACCATTTTAAATACAATTTATGCACATAAACCATATTGGAAATGCTATCAATACCAAGATACATACAGTATTAATAGTACAACAAATAATAAAGAAGGAAGTACTAATCAATATTTACCAGTAGTTACATTCAAGTAAGAAATTAAACTAATTTTAACAAGAATTTTATTGTATTTAATTATTATATAAAAATACCATATATATATTTATTTTAGAGGAACTGATATTAAGCCTGAAGTGTATGAGACTCGAAATTGCTACCCAACTCAAAATAAAGAAGTTATCGAAATGATAGAAAAGCAGTTAAATACATTAATACAGTGTAAATATCAAGTTTAATAGTTAATAATAATTAATCCTATATATAACAACAAATTATATAAATTTAATTTTTTCTTTAGTTACTAATTTATCTAAAGCACCTAACAAAGTGTGCATTGTTTATGATGATAGAATGTTAAAACATTGTGATATGTCTAATGATAATCATCCAGAAAAACCACATCGTATTAATATTATTTATAAAAAATATCAAGAGTGCAATTTACTTGATCGATGTTATGTGCAACAGGTATGTTCATGTATTCACTTTGCATTATTAAATCTCTTTTATTAACACTAAATTTTTTATTTGAAATATTACATTTTGTTCGTTGATTATTTTAAAGGGACGAAGTGCAACAAGAGAAGAATTAATATTAGTCCATTCAAAAGAATATATAGATTCAATAAAAGATACAGAAAACTTAAACCCAAAAGAGCTAAAAAGGCAGGCAGAAAATTATAATTCGGTTTATTTGCATCCTGAAACCTGGACAAGTGCCTGTATATCAACTGGATCATTATTACAAGTAGTTGATAGCGTATTAAATGGAGAAAGTCAATCCGGTATTGCTATTGTTAGGCCTCCAGGCCATCATGCTGCAGAGAATACAGCATGTGGTTTTTGTATCTTTAACAATATTGCTGTAGCAGCTAGATATGCGGTAGAATTTCATCATGTAAAAAGGTATTATAATTAATTTTCTTTTAACCGTTTGAGTCCCAGAGATCTTTGAAAAAACAGAGTCGAAAAATTCCGAACAGCCAGATAGCGCTTGTCTTAATCGATTGCGAAGAGAAATAAGCGATGCAATAGCGCTCGTCATATTTGTTATTTTATGAAATACATCTATATTATTATATATGCGTATTATTAGCTTATAAATACTTCAAGTTTTGTTCAATAAAAATTATTGGGAAGATAACAACGAAGTAGAAAATACCGTCAATCGTCCGTAGCGTTCAAATGTACTGGGACATTTCGACACAAAATCCAAACAGCGCGATCGCGCTGCTTGGGACTCAAATGGTTAATAACGTACAATCTTAGTACAAAGAATAATATAATTTTTCAGAGTATTGATAGTAGATTGGGATGTACATCATGGTAATGGAACTCAATCCATCTTTGAGGAGGACCCTAAAATTTTGTATATGTCTGTCCATCGTTATGATAATGGCAATTTTTTTCCAAATTCTAAACGAGCAAATTACTCTTATGTCGGTTCTCTATCAGGAGAAGGTTTCACTGTTAACATTCCATGGAATAAGGTTGATTTAAAAAAATATGCTATAGAATAAGTTACTTAAAGCAAATTTATCATCATATATTATTTATGTATTATATAGAAAGGAATGGGCGATGCAGAATATATAGCAGCATTTCAACAGATAATAATGCCAATTGCTTATCAGTTTAATCCGGAATTAGTCTTAGTTTCTGCGGGTTTCGATGCATGTATTGGGGATCCTCTAGGAGGTATATATGCAATTTTATGTCTTACAACTGAGAAAAATTTAGATATTTAAATATTATAATTAAAATAATAAATTTAACTTAAATATTTTTTTTTAAGGTTGTTTCGTGACACCAGAAATGTACGGACACTTAACACATTGGCTATCTTCTTTAGCTAATGGTCGTATTATTCTTAGTCTTGAAGGAGGTTACAATATTAATTCAGTCGCGCATGCAATGGCTATTTGCACAAAATCTTTGCTTGGTGATCCTTTACCGATATTAGAGAATGGACAAACTCCATGCGCGAGCGCTATTCACACTATAAATAATGTTATAAAAACACAAAAACAATATTGGACGCATTTAGTATTTAATTTATCTTTACCGAAAGAGAGAGTACTTCCTAAGCCCAAAGTTCCACATATAAAGACAAATGAACGTGTTATAGACAGTGAAGAAATATTAAAGCATTCAGAATCTAAGATAGCATTGGAAGAAATAGAAACAGAAAAAATGCAAACTAGGCAGAAGAATCTTACAACTTGGAAGCTGATAAATAAAGTGGCCTCACAAGAAGATTGTGAGAAATTACAAGAGTTTCTTAAATCTGTACATGAGCGACGTACACATACAACAATTAATACTTCTTATAATGACGAAGGTATGGTAGGTTAAAAATATATGTGTAGTCATGTTGTATAGGATTATTTTTATAGGTTCCAAGTATACAAAGAAATGCATGAATCAGGATGAAGAAGAAAGACATTCTGATGAAAATATTACCAATTTTGCTGCTGGTAGTAGTGGTGAACAAGGCGAAAGAGCAAGTGCGCAAATGACTGGAAATAAAAGTTTACATGATTATTTATTGGAAAATTCGCAAGTAATTAATATTTAAATTTTGACATTATAAATATTTATTTAAGATGAATCGTGATTTTTACAATTGGAATTTATTTTCAATTTTACAGGCATTAGTGGATGGAGACATGTTTGCAGTGATACCTTTACGAGAATGTCCACATTTGGATAGTGTCAAGGATGTACCAGTTTCTGGAATTGATATATATTCACCATGTATAGAATGTGAAAGCAATGTTGAAAACTGGATCTGTTTACGGTGTTATACTGTTCATTGTGCTCGTAGTATTAATCAACATGGTTTAATACACGCTGAAGAAATGGAACATCCATTGGCCCTAAGTTTCAGTGATTTATCAGTTTGGTGTTACAAATGTGAGGCATACATAGATAATGTGGTAAGTTATAATAAATTTTTTTGAAGATATTCATTTTACTATAATTTTGTCTGTACAATACGTTTGATAATGTTTATAGCGATTATTCGCCGTGCGCAATGCTGTACACCAAAGTAAATTTAATGAGGAATTACCATGGACATATGAAATATAAATGATAATTGAAATAAACATGTATTTATAATTAACATTGTGTATTTTATAATATTTGTAAATCTATAAAATACACATTTTAATTTCCGTATCATGTTTAAATAAATAAATAAATTTTTCTATGCAGGATAATAATCATTGAATAAGTAGTATATTCAAGATGGAATTAAATAATTTTATTGAAAGTGAAATTGTAGATTGTAACGTAACACATATTGATTTTAATATTACAACATTATTTAGTTTAAATAATTTTTGTACATATATTTACTTTTATTTTTAAAAATTTTAATAATGCATATTTTAAATATCTTATATGGATCCTAATTTAGGATAATCTTACGAGTTGTTTAATGTAAGTTTTAAGTATAATATTGCTTCACTGTTAAGAATTACAAATATGTTTTCATATTATATGAAATAATCATATATTTTTTCTTATTATAGTAACAAATGTACTTATTATAGTGACTAAATGGTAAATAAATACGTATTACGTTAATTTAGCGATTAATTTAAAATATTGTAATTATGAATTATAATAATTCCTTTTATGATATATGTATATTTTTATATTTATTATCTACTAAATACTCAATTCGTATTAATAACAATTGAAACTGTTGAAAAACCTCAAGTATGTTATCCATAATTTCAGTCAATCTATTCACTGAAAATGTGGTTAGATTTGTTAAACGCGTAATATTCTTAACGGCTTTTGAAAACGGTAATTTTTCAACTGTAATGTGCGGATAAAATTTATGTGCAATATGATAATTGAATAAATTTATACTATTTTGAATAAAAATAAACTCTTCCAAATCTGTAGCAGGAAGAGCATAATACAATCTATATGGTACCTTCTTGGTGACATACTTATATTCACATTCACGAAGTTTCGAAGCAATAACATTACATACATCCCTTAAAGATTTTGATCCTTGTTCATAAAGATAAAAATCTTTTATTAATTTATACTTATGATTTGCACTACTTACATATGTCTTTTTGGTATTTCTTAAATGTAAAAGTGCTGTTGGTACAGAATAAGTGTGAGATGTAAATAAATGTATATGCGTAAGATCTGGTTTTGCTTTTAATTCAGTTGCTATATGAGATGATAAGGGTAAAACTCCACCTTGATGAGCAAATCCATAGAAAAACGTTAATACAATATTACATATAAACCAAAAAATCTGTAGTTTATTCAACTTATTTCTTGTTGTAAATGCATTTGAGGATTCATCATTTTCTGCAATACGTGCGATAGTGTCAACTCCTGATGTTTGACTTATATTTGGTGCGTACAAAAAAGTTAAAGGTAACAATATTGGTATAATAAACCTAGGCTCTTGATGAGGAAATATTGATAATAATATGATAGGTGTAATAAAAGATGTTGTCATTAAACCAACAACACTTTGTATTCGTGGCAAATTTAACCATTGTGCTTTTAAACCACTGTAAATGACAATTGTCCTAATTATTTCGATTTATTAACTTTTTGTGTAATATTGATTGTAAACAATACTATTGAGATATTTACCTGTATAATAGTTTTCCAAATGTACAAAGGCCAATAACTCCAAGAACATTATATAAAAGGGGTACATTTACTATCAAATGTAAATAATGAGGATGTAAGCCATGATCCTGTAGGTTTTTAGTATTTGAATTGTATCTGAGAAAATTCAGTGGTGTTACCACAAAGTTATTCATGCTAATGTCAAGATTACCTATCTCTGCCATTGTTAAATAACCAAAATAAAAGCTATCAACTAAAATAAAAAAAACAGTGGTAGGTATTCCACAGGCAATGAAGGTGAATATTCGAACATGAAAGTCTCCAAAACCTACAGTTTTTGAACCTAAACCTCTCTGTAGCCAAAAGAATATAGGAGCAAAGGCAAATGCAATGAATGTTGGTCTATTGAATATACCAATCACAGTAACTGTTGCAATTTTTATACAATGATTTAAAGAATGTGGCGGCAATGTAGTTTTAAGTTTGTAGTATTTTACTCTTTCTATACCAGTTTTTGCTTCATTATATTTATCTGATAGATAATCACTTTGAACAACTACCTAAAATGATAAATATTACACTTTATGAACCAGTCTATAAATTCTTGTCATAATAGTACATATGTTGGTACCTTTTCTGAATATGCCATAGAATATGATGTATAATATAATAATAAAGCTGTTAACACCAGTTCAATAGTATTTGATAATGTATGAGTGGCATAAACAAGCATAACATAGGAACTGGCATAAATGATCAGTCTTATTTTGTAATTTTGACCATATATGTAACAGATTTTATACAAACAATAATCTGATATAAAAGATAAGCCACACACTAACAAACGTGGAGATGATATAAGAAAATATGGCGATTTCAATGATATACCCAAATAAAAAACTGTATATTTCGAAAGTCTCTTCAAAATTGAATATGGCATACCAACTATGATTTGTGGTATTAAAACAGTTCTTACGGGGAACGTTGAATTAAATTCCCACGGTTTGTTGACATCAATGTCAAAATAATCCCCTACAAAATATAAATTCCCCCCATAATTTGTTTATATTATAAATTAACATATAAACATATAAATTAATCATGTTATTCCTAGACAATAATATCATTGTACTTACCAGATATGACTTCGATAGATTGAAAATATTCGTCAGGATGAATATATCCTGTTTGAGGAATAAGAGTTAATATGATTCTTAAGATTACTAAGATCCAATAAAGGCTCATTTTTCTTTTTATCGGTACAGCAGGTTTGTATTCATCTATGGATCTACGATATTCATTTTTAAAATGCATTTTTGTTAGCAAACAGTCTCGAGCAACAATTTTTCACAGGATGTCAATTTATCAAGGTTAAAGAAATTAGTAAGACTCTTTGATTATCATTATTTTTTGATTATTAGAGGATATATAATATATGTTTCAGTCAAATAGTATTTTGTATTATTACATTATCTTTATTCAATCAAATAATACTTAATTTGAACATATTTACAACATGATATTCCCTCTTGTATTGTCGCATTATAGCACATATAAAATATGATTATACTATACAACGAACAACACAGATTATAAGCGTTAGAGACGACATAACTATAGTACGAATCTCTGTAGCATGTATTGCATACTATCATACCAAAGAATAGAGTCTGACCATATTCATACTACATATCTATGTCACATCATATAATTTGTTCTTATTTATTTTACTTTTTCTTGAAACAGGACTGATATGAAAATTAAATTTTGTTTATGATTCATTGACGACGTAAAAAAAATTAACTTTATAAAATTGTATATTTATTTTTTAGTTATATGTAATTTACTGTAATAATATCTTTTAAAAGTATTATTTCATGTAAACATTGTAATTTTGTGTATTTAATTAAATGAGAAATATTGTGTTTTAAGAAAGAACTCTTTGATTTCTTTCTTTTCGAATAGCAGGAACACGTTACAGTTTTTACATAATTAAATATATAAAACGCTAAATTGTATATATTTGTAAATATAATATCAACATTTATTATAAAGTGAAAGTAAGAAATTTCTAACTGAGTTAGTTAGTTTCTAACTAGTTATTTGCTAGTTGATAATAAATTGGATATTTCATATTTATTTATATTACTTATAATAAATGTCATGATAATGTAGATATTACATGTTATTATTAATTACCTATCTATAAAAGGATTAAGAAAGTTATTTCATGAAAGAGTAGCGCGTGGCAACTTTCTACGCATGCGCGACCACGTACCTACGATATACGGACAGCAACATAACTGCCAACTGCCAACAAACACTTCAGTACCTTTTAATACCATTATTAGCTGTCCATTTGTTTATTGCATTTATAGCATTATGTCGTCTGGTGGATGGGAAATAGTTGGAAGAAATAAGAAAGACAAAAGCAATGGCAAGATCAATAAACTTACAAAAGTAGAAAAAAAGAAATTTATCGAAAATGTACCAAAAGTGGAAGATTTTCGTAAGTGTCTCTACTCAGCTTTGTATAAAATTGTTATCACTTTTATATGCTACTACTAATAAAAATTCTTAAAGTTTATAAACACTTTTATTCAAATAAAATGTTATTGTAAAATTTGCTTTATATATACATTCAAAAATAAAGTTTCTAGATGAAAATATGTTTATTGCATTATACAGATGAAAGTATGTTAGTTTAGAACTTATCTTTTTTCAGTTCCCTTAAGTCAAGTAAAAACATTATATGATAATTTGGATAATAACAAGGAAAATAAAAAGCCGTCAAAGGAGAAAGAAAATAAAATGAAAGAGAATGAAGAAAAGAAGAAACAGCAGAAACAGCAGCAGTCTGAGAAAAAGAAGCAAGAACCAAAGGAAAAACCCCCAAAGTCTATAAAAGATGCATTAAATGTGGTATATATATATATATATATACTTTTAAAAAATGTTCTTTATGTATAATTTACAGATAAGTTTATTGATATTGAAATATCATTTCCAACAGATTAATGCAGAAGAGCTTCGAAATATTTTTACTAGTAGTCAAACTAAATTTCCTGAAGCTCCATTAATTTGGTTAAAAGATCTTGCTGCCTTCCTTAATATAAAAATACCTGTTGATAAAGAAGATGCAGTCTTTTCTGGGAAGCCTAAAGACTATCCTTTAAGTATAGTACCTAAAACAATTTCTTCCATATTAGAAAAGGCAATTGATATGGCGGGCAAACAAACAGCCCAACTTTTTTATGAAAATACTCTTACTACAATGGCTACTGATATGGTTAAGGGATCACCTGCTGTGGGTCACAAAATATTTTTACAACTTCTAGCACGTATTAATCCTGAAATGACAATTGCTAACATTTCTAAATTGATCCGTGTAAAAAATTCCTATCAAAATAGAAAAAATATTGGTCTTTCTTTATTGTGGGCAATCTCACAAGCTGGTAGAAAAAACTTAATTGTGGGTTTGAAAGTATGGCATGAAGTAATGTCTCCTATGTTAGAGACAAAGAGTTACTGTAGTTATGTAGCACAAATTTTGAATGATCTTGTATTTGGGCATGACATCTGTTATGATCTTAAACCAGAACTTTATCTTGACATTGTAGAAGATACATATTCTGGGAAATTTAATATTCCTGTTTCTGTAAGCGGGGAGATCAATAACAGCATTGAAAAATTAAGAGTAGGTATTTGAGTGTTATATTAATACAAAACATCATTTTAGTATGAAATAGACATAATTTTTTTTTATTTTTTTTAGTCAATATTGTTTAAAAATAAGAATATAAGTTATGTGAAGCTGTTTGAATTGTTAATTACAAAAGTTACACAGAAGGTAGATACAAACTATAGGGATGAATTAATCAAAGCACTTGTGACTTGTTTGGCTACAGATCCATTTTGTTTCTTTGTGTGGAGGTCTGTTTATGCCAAAAATTTATATCAATCTCATTTGATTTTAATGCATATTGGTAAGAATAGTGATTTAATTTTATAGTTGATATATATATATATATATATGATGAATTTATTAAATTTAATTTCATTTAATTTTTTTTAGATGCTAAATGGCATGATTTGCACATAACATTAGAAACAAAATGTTTAAAAGAAACATGTATAGAATTTCAGACAATTAATGAAAGGTGGAAAAAGGGCAAAGATGAAGGTCTTGCTAATAATTGTAGTAAGATATGCAAGGTAAATTTAAATATTTGTTTTTGTATTAAATAAATATATTTAATATTTATATAAAAATAATACTTTTTGCCGAAATTAGAATTTTATACGCATTGTATGTGACAAATGTCTTGAAATATGGAAATAATCCATGTAACATTTGATTATTGTATTATACACACGTATATGCGCAAAGCATGAGTGTCAGCGGAATACTACGTAACGTATAAATCGCGTGTAGACTAATTGCCTGTTTGCAAGTGAGGAAAGACGTTTAAATACCGGTATAATTTTCCAGCAATAACCTGCAAAATTTGCATTTGAGCTTGTTTTTATTTTGAAAAATCGTGAGTGTAATATTTGAATGATTTTGAGAAATCTGAATTTTAAATATAGTGTAGGTTAGGTACGTTTGTTTTGTCGGAAGGGGACTATCGATCGCATATTGTCCCTTCAGCATCGCTACTGACGACATTAACATCATTCATCGCGTCATTCCTTTTTTGTACAAAGATACATATTACAGACAATATTTTAGAATAAATAATTTAGAAAATATTTTCATTTCTTCATCAACTCTGTGAATAAAAAGTACGTATTCAGAAATTAAATTCATTTACATATATACATCTGTAATAAGATTGCTCTTTTGATAATTGATATTGACCTTTAGACTCGTTATGTTAAATGGTAAATAAATTAACATGTAATACATTGTTCTATTACACTTTTATTACAGGCTTTGTTACTGAAAATGACAGCTTCTGCTAATAAGAAATATTCCTGGAAAAAGGGAATTATTTTGTTATTACTTTTTATTAGTGCCATCCTTGCTTATGACATATACAAACATGATGATTTTAAAGGTAAATATATATATATATATATATACATATATATACAAAAAAAGAAATATTCAGTCTGTTTGAAATATTATTTAAGTATATTAATTTTTATATTTATAATATAACTTTTTAGTAAATAAGTTTTTAAAAAGAACTGGATTAATTGCCTATGGACAACAGTCATGGATTGTAGTGCAAGAATATTCCACTAAAGCACTTGAATTTATAGAAGATACTTCACCAGAACATTATAAAACAATTGTTGAAACATGTAAACCTTATATTAAATTAGCAGGAGATGCTTATCTTTTAATGAAGCATCTTTCTCTTAAAGTTTATGGTAATATTGCAGAATATATTGGAAGAAATGGTCCACTGATTGTACAAATAGTAAGTCTTAATGATTTCAATATATAAGTTGTAGATATTGTAAGTAAATACTTTGCTTGCTTTATAGATAGAGTATTATGTCCCAGGAATGTTGGATGAAATTAAATTACGAAGTAATCAAGGTTTAGAATATGTAAAACTTTACTCAAATTTATGTGTGGAGAAGTTGAATGAACGCTCAACTGCAACACTTCAATGGCTAGAACATAATGTCTTTGTGTAAGTACATAAAAAGTTTTTGAAGTATGAAGAGTTATACTTTATAATATTATGTTTTTAGTGGAAAATTAAGCCCAGAAAATTTGCAAAATTATGCCTCAAAAGCTATTGACACCACACAGACATTAGCGAGTCAAACTTATGATTGGGTGTATGAAAAGGTGCAAACACTTTCTAAAGTTCCATGAATGAAATTTATTAAAAGTTGCATACCGATTTTTTTCGGTGATCAAAAAAATCTCCTTTCATACCTCTGCATTTAGTTCTACAATTCCAAACTTGATATTATACATTTCCAAATATATTGTGACGGCCATTTTACCTGTGATATTTGAAAAATGTATCATACCATTAAGTATGATATTAAGATCCATAAATTTAATGAAAATGTCAGTTTCTTTTTTAAGTTACTATTGTCAAAATAATTATTAAAGTAATATATAGACTACACTATATGTATGTAGTACCAAACTTAAAACCTCTTATTTGTATATTCATTAATATATTTTCATTTAATGTTTCTAATATGGTGTTGAATAATAATATAATAACAAGTTGATTTATAAATCGGACAATGTATTAAATAAAATTACTTTTTGGTATTATCTTTTTTTTACAAAAATAAAGCTAGATTATTATAGATTATTGTTGATTTTATAGTACATGTAAAATATTAACTTAATGTCATTGGATACAGCAATAATAATAATAATAATATTCATAGGACATACAGAATAATGTTGATAAATATATGTATAGTAATATAATTATTATTATAATTATATAATAGCGCTAATCATGCAACTCTAATGGTGATGATTATAGTGACAATGATAAATTTAACAAAAAAGGAGAAACAAATATTAAAGTTTTATATGGAAAGAGATCAGTGGAATGTGATACTCGTCACATCCATAGAACTATGCGTGTAAAAATGTATTTCATTTCCTTCCTTTTCAGAAATGATTTTAGTAGAAATTATGTTTATTTTTTTTATATAATTTCACAGCATTTTTCCCTGATTATATGTATGAGCGTGCAATACTAAAACGCACACTGATTATGAAGTTAATGTTTCAGTTTGAATTACTGTGTTAAAGTTCATGAGGAAAAAAGACTTTCATTGTATTTTTATATATTTGGTTGCATAAATATTCCTCTTCTTCGTCTCTAATTCGTGCAAGTACTTCCAAAATTTGGCTGTAAAGAGAAATCAAATAATAATATATATTTCATTCCATAATTAAAATCTTTTTGTTTTTTAACAAGTATGCAATGTAAATACAATTTAATCATAATTATATCATAATAATTGCAAATTTTAGTTTAAAAATTGATCAATATATTTACACTATGGTACATGGTTCGTTTCTTCCTTTGACCATTTTATCAGATTGCCACTTTTCCTTTTTAATGGATGGAAAATGAGTAATAATATCTTTTGCAGAAGCATGTGTAGGCCTTATCTCACACCATGGACAATCAGTTTCTATCATCAATTTATCTGATGGTATAGTTGTAACAGCGAAAAGGTTTTCTTCTGTTTTTAGAGAGCTATAAATAACATCATGTGTTAATTATTTGATATAAAATAAATATGTTACTTATTTAACATACCATCCATTGATACCAATATACAACCCCATTTGTAAAATGGAATTAGCTTCTTCTGGGTTACCATCAAAAGAGTGTACAACACCAGCTGTTAATGTATCTTTATGTTTTCTTAAAATTCTTACAAAATCTTCACTAGCATTACGGCAATGTAGAAACATTGGTAACTTTAAAGTGGAACATAAAGATAATTGCATTTCAAAATATTTCTTTTGAATATCTTTGGAGCAAAATTGCAGCCTATCATAATCTAGTCCCATTTCACCAATAGCAACAACTTTATCTTTATTGTCTGCAGCTAGATCCGATAATGATTTGAGATATGCTTCTGGGTTGCCACTTTCTTCAAATTCATTACAACGTGTCGGATGACAGCCAACTGTGGAAAATAGTCGCTCTGAAATATATGTAACAGTCAATATATGAATAAATTCAATAAAAGAGAAAAAATAATAATATAATATGTACCTAGGTATTTCCATTGACATGCATTTTGTTGTTGTAGTTAGAGAATAGAATCACAACACCATTGCATCTCTCTTTCACTGGTTTCTTCATATGCAATGATTGTATTTCAGTCTAACAATAAGAAATAAACAGTAGCTGTACATTATAATAATAAGTCTTTACCCTCACAGTTGAAAGCCTGTAAGGTGCATAAAATGTTAATTGTACCAAAATCATTGTACTTTTTGTAAAATATGAATATCTCTACATAAAAAATAGAATTTGAAAATTATAAAATATAGCTGCCTGTGATAGAGAGACGCGACAGTACACCAAGTTATACTTAATTAATATTATGTTTTCATTATTTATACAAAAGCATCTCACCATCTGTTCGTGCTATTTCAAGAGCCTTTTTGCTTTCTTCTATATTACCGGCAGTGATTATAATTTTTGAAATATTATTATTCCAACTTCGTTCTAAAACTTTATCCAAATCTGGTAGATGTTTTTGTGATCCATGATAAATTCCTTGATACATAGGATCTGTCAAATTGGCCCCGATGTCTGCATTAAAATTAACAACGGTAGAATATATTATTTGTTAAAGTATAACCTTTTTATAAATATCTTTAAAAAAATACAAAGATACACTGTAGTTTATGCATAAACGTAAATTATTAAAATGTTAATACGATTACTGAATAAAGAATTTAATTACCTATAAATTTTCTTAAATTACTCATTCTACTACCGAGCATTCAACCTATCAGTGAAATGACAGTTTTCTCAAACACGATGCTGTCTGAAAGGTTAGCAGGTGTCTTATTTAACCGGCGTTGTATACATACTAACATATGAGTGGATATTTGACATGCCATGAAAATAGAAATTATATTTTTTTGTCATTTATTGTACATGCAATGAATTTAACTACAATTATATTTTGTGAAAATCAATGTAATTTTCATTGGACGTACTTTATATTATTTCCTATCCTCATTTCAGCATAGCAAGTATATGTATTTTGTACTTATAGTATACTACATACTTCCATATATTGTGTCTCTGTAATCCTTTATAAAGAATTACAAATATAAATTCTCTACTTCGAAGTAGCGACTTAAAATATGCGTCATTATTATATCACAACCAAATGGATAATAAAAATATAAAATGTATAATTTATAATATATATTTATTACAAATTGTTTATTACAATTTTTTTATTACAAATTTTAATTCATTGTAAAGGAAACGTTCTTTCAACTTATTATTATAACCTATTATTTAAATTATTTTTATTGAGTCTCTTGTTCTCAAATATTTTTTTAACTGAAAGTATTCAGGAATATGTTATTACTGTAGTGATTTTATGATAGAGTTTATTTTCTCAACACATTCTTCTTTTTTCTTTGTAACAGCTGCTTCTGCTTCTACAAATTGTTGACGTCCTATCTTGCCTGGTACTAATTTGTCTACATACAATGCTTGTTGTTGATTATAAAGTTCTTTTAAAGTTCTATCATATTTCTGTAATTCTTGAATACGATCATATACATCTCCTGATTCTCCTTTCAAGCGTTGTGCAATTTCAGTAATAGAACTGGTTGCACTCTTATATTCTTGATTAATACCTTTTACTACAGATAGAAATGCATTAGCATCTTTGTTGGCTTTAAGATATGCTAACTGATCATCTAGTTCATTGTAAGAAGTTACTCTACGATCTTGTGCAGCTAAGATCTTTTCACACTGCCCAGCAATTCTTAATTTACTTTCTGAAACTTCATCTTTGTCAATTGAAAAATCAAGTCTTACATAAGTAATTACTAATAAAAATAGTAAATATAAAGCTGCAGCTACAAGCAATGGTTCTTGTAACATCAATATACGTGGAAATGTATATTTTAGTTTAAAATTCTGAATATGATTCTCAACTAAATTCTTCTTAGTAACAGAAATTACTGGACGACCAGTAGTGTCTAAGTATGTGTAATAAAGAGAATCTGGCAAACGTGTTGCAGAATATGGAAGGCTTAATTCAATATTCTTGGAACCTTCTGGTAAGATAATCTTTACAATTAATTCATCTACAACCATATCATCAAAAACATGATCCAACAATCTCATTTCTAAAGTATATAGATCTCCAGAATGGAATAAATACTCATAGCTAGGTACATTATATCCAACTATATATTTAGTTTTCCAACCACCAAACAGTGGAAATCTTGGGCGAAGATTTAGTTCTACCGAATCCTTTTTAATACGAGTATGTGATGTTGAAATGTTACCAATTTCATCTCTATAATAAATATCAGAGGCAGCTGCAGGTAAAATGGTATCGAAACTTTGAATACTAGCTTCCCATGATTTTGGTTCTCTGGCAAATTCATATCGCGAAAATGAGCCTTTTAATAATGCTCCAGTATGTAATAAGTCAATATGTTCTTCTACTGCTATATTACCCCAGTGTGATATTTCAATATTCCTTTCAAGTCTGGTAACTGTGAGGAATTTATTGTTATTTTCAAAGTGTATGTTTAATTCTTCATAAGAAAATGGAGAAAGTTTCTCATATGGACCATATGTGATAAATGAATCACTCTGCGAAACAGGTTTAAATTTAGTGTAGCTTTCAATATTACGTGATGGTAAAGATACAGTGGTTGTTTGTTTCATTATGCTATATGGTGCATAAAGATAAATATTTCCTATATATTTTACTAATTGTTTTTCTTTTTGTGTGATCTCTTTAGGATGAGGTATAAGCTCATGAGCTAATATCCATTCAATTTCAACAGACATAGATCTTCCAGGAGACAATGGGTCTTTTAATTCAATTTGATAGAAAGTTTCATCTGGATAAGCATTTACCTTCACTTTGGTTAGCTTTAATTCAACTCGCACAGGTTCTCTATAAGCTGCTATGTAACTAAGACTACTTTTTTGTTCAGGTTCCAGTGAAAAAAGGAAATTTCGCATGTGTCGATCTTTACTTCCATTTTCTAATATAAGTCTAGTTGTAATTTTTGTTAATTGAGATTGCAGATCAATATGTTTTTCCACGTTCTTAAAATTCAAATCGGGATCAATGGTGCTGGCAGTAGCGAAAGATTGGATATTTAATCCGAAAAGTAACACAATATTCCATAGCAATATAATTGAACTACGACTAATCATATTTTTCACGTAAGAATTTCTTTCAGCTCACTGTTGATTGTCGTTTAACACTCTTAACTAACCGGTAAACGAGTTTCAGTCGGTATCATCATAGACGTGGCGTTTATCTAAAAGCACGTATTATGTAGACGCGAAACTCATATACGAATTATACGATATACTTCAAGTATATCTATAATACATACATATCTCATACAGTTTCCTGAATTTTTACAAGTATAATTCAAGTGTGAGTAGCAATGAATTTGTATTGTATATGAATTGCAAAATTACGATATTTTAAAATATTTACATAAATCCTAAATACTTATTTAATAAAACAAAAAGATAAAACTGAAATATATGAAATCATATCGTAAATGTAACTTACAAATATATATACTTATAAGTATATTAGATGATGAATTTAACTTTTTAAATTCTGTTATATTAGGTTATATTGTATTGCCACAAATACCAGTATTGTATAAAAATTGTTATTAAACATAGGAAAATGATTTTATCTGAAATCATGCTTAATTCAAGAAAATCTTTATGTAGCCAGTAAGTAATTTATAATATATGACTTTAACCAAGCATATAAAAATAATGATCCAAAATATTTTTGTTGAACAGTTTAATATTTTATTGTACAAACAAAATGTATAGATCACATTTAAGAAAGTTTTATAACTATCAAACATTTTATCAATGTTATAAAAAGGAATCAAAAATTAAACCCCAATCTGATACATTTTATAATGTAAGTAATTAATCAAAATTTGATTTTACGAGGGATGCAAATCAGTCAGATCTAATCTTATTTTATTATTTTTTCATTGAAGTCCAATATCGATAAAAATAATCTCAGAGAAGTAAATAAGTCTATGCAGGTAAATATAACATAATTATAATATGAAACATGTAATCATAATATGAAATAGAAATTGTATAATTAAATATGTAGCATACTATTTCTTTCTTAAAAATGTAGTGCAGTGTAGTATATAAACATACTAACAGCAAAATTATTATAATAGAAACAGAAAGAGCAAGATACAAATGTACCGAATTTTAACGATTTTGCAATTAGGAAAACAAGTAAGTATGATAAAATAATATCAATTTCCTTTAATTAATGAATAATGTACAAATGTATGTTGTACAGATATTATATAAAATTAAGTTTCAATAATATTTTCATTTCAAATTTCAGATCTTGAAAAAATTTATCCATATCCTAAGCAAAATCTTAACCTTATCTATAGTGCTGTATATAAAGAATTCAATAAGTTATGCATATCATATACATATTCAGTAATAAAAGGGAATATTAAGAAAATGAAGTGTACCATTGATGTCACATGGCCTTATGAAGCATCCTTTTCCAATATAGCATCAAACAAAAAGAAAGCTGCACATGATGCAGCATTAATGTGTTTAGATTGGCTATATATGAATGGGAAAATTAAAGATTGTAAACCTATATTATATGATAATAAAAGTAAACACAGTCTTTATAAATCTCAACAATCTGTTAATATTAATCTTTCACCAGAGTTCACAAGTAAAATACAATCTTTGATTGATACTTTTAATAATGTAAGGTTTATAAGTAACAGAAGTGTTTGTTTAATACTTATAAATATCTTAATTTGTTTATTATGATTATTTGTAGGAAGTAAAATCTATAATAACAACACCATGTGCTACTGAACTTAATGAAGACAGTTCGGAAAAAGAATCGGAAGATAATCTTTCATTACATGATGATTTTGCTGAAATGCATAGTAATCATTCAATAAGGAATGTAAAAATAAGAAGATATAGAGATACAACAGATTTGCTTATTATTAATTATAAGTATGTATTTATATATCTATACATAACATTTATTATCAAATTATTTATTGCTTAAAAACTTCTTTCAGGGAAAAATTACTTAATGCTTTAGAAAATAACCAGGTTTTGATAATTAAAGGAGACACTGGTTGTGGCAAAAGTACCCAAGTTCCACAGTTCATACTGGATAAATACATAAAACAAAATAAAACACATGAATGTAATATAGTTGTGTCAGAACCTCGTAGAATATCGGCTATTTCTTTGACTGAACGTGTTGCGTTTGAAAGGGGTGAAAAAATAGGCAATAAAATAGGTTATCATGTTCGTTTTGATAATAAAACGCCAAGAACAAGTGGCTCAATTTTATATTGCACAGCTGGCATACTCCTGCAAAAATTAAGACATAATCCTACATTAAAAGGAGTATCACACGTAATTATAGATGAAGCTCATGAAAGAAATCTACAAACAGATATGTTGCTAATGTTATTTAAAGATATGTTGGAACACAATCCACATGTAAAACTTATAGTTATGTCTGCAAGTATAAACACAGATGTATTACAACAATATTTTTCCACCACAGTTATTGATGTCCCTGGAAAATTACATGATGTAAAAATGCATTTTTTGGATGATATTGATTTTTTAAATGAGAACTCATCAAATCGGAATACTCCTATGAAAATAGAAATTCCTTTCAATAACATAGTGCGTCTAATACAATGGATTATTAAAGATAAACCACCTGGAGCTATTTTATGTTTTCTCCCCGGTTGGAAAGAAATTAAGGAGTTATATAACATGCTCCAATCTAAAATTAGTAATTTATTAATATTACCACTTCATTCTAAAGTTTCAAATAATAACCAGCAAGAGATTTTCAGACCAGCCCCTGATAATATTACAAAGATTATTTTAGCTACAGATATAGCTGAAACTGGTATTACCATCCAAGATATAAGATATGTTATAGATACTGCTGTTAAGAGAGAAGTAAGATGGAATAAACGGAAGCTTCTATTCAGTTTAGATTTTAGTCTAATATCACAAGCCAATATTTGTCAGAGGTAATTTTTATTTTATGCAACGCTGTGATTTTATTTTCAAAGAAAGAAAGGATTAAAATATATTTTTATTAATATTTAGGAAAGGAAGAGCTGGACGTGTAAAATCTGGTGAAAGTTATCACTTAATTACTCGAAAACAATATAATGAATTAGATCTATATCCGAAACCGGAGGTATTAAAAATTCCATTGGAAGAAGCAATTATTATTAGTAAAACATTATCTGATAAGAAAGCATTGGATTTCTTTAATAATATGATTGATCCACCGAATATTAGTTCAATAATTTCTGCTGTAAATAATTTGAAAATTTCTGGTTTTCTCGATAAGGATGAAAATTTTACAAGTTTGGGCGAACGTGTTTCGTATATTTCGTTGCAACTGAATTTAAGTAAAGCTGCAGTACTTTCCTGCGTTTTGCAGTATGTAAAAATTTACATTGTTGCTAGAAGATATTCTTATTTTTCCATATATTTTATACTACATATTTATGTTTATATTTTTAAAAAGTTCTTGTTGTATATTTCAGTTTATTTTTTTAGGTGTCTTAATCCTGTGTTATCAATAATTACTACATTTTCTTCTTTTAATGGACATACTCTTTCGTTAAATGAAATATCAAGTCCCTCTAGAGTTTTGAAAGAAAAAACGTTGGGATTTCACGAAACAAGTGATCATATTGGTATATTAAAATATTTTCAACATATGAAGTACAGTGATAATAACTCGTTATTTGCTGCCATGCAGGATGCTGATCAAATTGATTTTAAAAAAGTCTTTGATGTGACACAAAGTAAGTCTGTTATACATGTATGTGAGGAAAAATAATATTTAATATTAGGAATAACTATTGTTTATTCATAGAGCTGTTTTCGACATATGTAAATGAACTTGTGAGCAGTGGAATGGTTTCAGAGACATCTGATTTTAATTATTTGAATGCATATTCTTGTAATAATGAATTGATTCGAGCGATCTTATTTGCTGCTACGAATCATTTGATAAAAAGAAATGTTTATGGATATAAAAAAGGATCTTTTTCAAACAAGGCAAACATATTAATGACTGAGTTAATATATTTTTTAAAAATACACATAATTATAATATACAAGAAAGGGCTAAAATTTATATAGTTTTCTGCTTTTTAGGGCTAACCAAGTCGTTAAAATTAATAGTGGGAGTGTAAATTACAATAGAACAACATGGCCAAGTGAGCTTTTGACTTACATCAATAAGATGGAGTTTGTTAAAAGATATTCTTGTGTAGTTTCTGATACTAGTATGATATCACCATTATCGGTCCTATTATTCAGTGAAGCTGATGTTGAGTGTGAAAAGGTATGTTTTTGAATATAACCGTTAATATATGTTTATACAATGCTAAATGCTATTTTTCTTACAGATACAAAACAATGTTTCCACCGAAGAAGAACAAATTTGTATTAGGATAAATAACATAAAGAATTTAAATTTGTTGTGTAAACCCGAGTTCGTATTTCTATCTATATTTTTTACATGACCAACTTATCTTTTATTTTATACATTGTCTTTTTCCAGAATCGCGGACATGCTATTACAACTTCGAAGTATGTTGTGGGGTATCGTGCATTTTATAATTAAATATGAAGGTAAAAATGGTTACCAAGATAAGCTAGAGTTAGTTCAACCATTTAGAGACAATTTAATGGTTTTAATTTCAAAAATATTGACGGAATCGTCACGACATATTGACAATACATCAGATGTAAACGAAAATTTAAGAATACAAAATTAGAAAAATTTAAACAATGAACATTTTTGTGACACCGTATTACAGAATCTTTAATTCTATGTTAATATTTAGAAGCAAAAAAAAAAACAACTTATCTACTTATATGTAAATATAAATAAATACATATAGTGATAATAAGAATATATAATATAAATATATAATTTTGATATTTACTTTAATGTTCCATTCCCAACCTGACATTTTTGTACATGTATAAATATAAATTTCTCTATGTGTGTTCTGTAAATCACAGTATAATCTTCGTTGTACAATAATTTATCTATAGTTATGTAAAAATTCAATAGCATTTGTATTTTATAAAATTTCATATAAACGTGTCGATATATTATTCTTTAGCAACCTAATAAATTATGCTTATACCGATTGTTAGTTTATCTACATATATCTTTCTGTGATATCAGTCAGAAAACTGATTACGATTGACGTTGAAAATTGCCTTTTACGTATGCAATTTAGTTTTATTGAGAACGCTTTAGCTTCGGTTTAGAAGTAGCCATTGAAAACATTCGATGTAATCGATTAAGTCGTAAGTCTGTGTAAGTACGTTTATATGTTAAATAAAACATTCCATATATATATAAATGGATTATAATAGCTATATATATATTATATATAAAAATATTTTATATATATAACTATTATAATAATATAATAATATAAAATATATTATATATAGCACTGCTATATTGTTACATTATAGACATTCAATATATTAAAATCTATTTTATATACATCTGGCAGGTACATTGAAGCGTGCGCTTCTGATATGAAAAAGATTACTCTATTACGAGAGGCGAGGCGCGACGATTCTTATTAATATTTTTAAGCTCTAACATATAACAATTATTATTATGTGTTTTGTTTCTATTTGTTTAACAATTATTTTTTATCCTAGAATATAAATATATATGACTATAATAAATTAATAGAATAACGAAAGTACATATATATTAGGATGTAACATACTATAAATATAAAATACATAAATAGGAAATATGTAAAAATCTATTTCGATAATAACAAATACAGTTAACTTTATATTTCGTGATAAATGCCATTATTAAACAAAGCGTAATATTTTGTAACAATAAAGTCAACAATGAGCACCAAATTAAATAAGATAACCATTAATTAAATAAAATGTGAAACATCGGTAAGTAGTCGAGGTCTCCTTTGATGAATATATAAAATGTCGTTATAATCTCTTTTATTTCATGACTAACATGAAAGATAACAATAACAAGTGTATTAATAACATTAAAATTCAAGATTGGATAACTACATGGTGGTGTGAAAACAAAACAACTTTTACGTTGTTTATATAATTTCCTACTTGTGCGTGTTGTAATCAATTCTTTATATGTCATTTGATATAAAAATTTTTTTTCCGTTTCGTAAGGAAATTACTATCACATCGACTAGCAATTATAAGTTGTAGTATTACAATATTCTAGTAAGAATATCAGTAATCTGTTTAATTATTTATCTATTATATCTTTACCACATAATATTGCACTTCCGGCCACTTCACTATCAAGTTAAATTACGATGGCAATTTCTACGTATCGTCGGCCACAATTCCTTTTTCCTCCTCTAAATGAATTATATATATATATGTCGGGTTCACATTATGATTAGGGTTAGGGGCGTGAAACGAATCTTCATTTGGATTAGACGTTGTTGTTATGCGATAAAAGAGATATTTACTAGTGCAAATATGATTATTACAGAATTTGACAAGTAACCGTGGTAATTAGATACTCGAGAAGCTAACGACAATGATCCAAGGTTCAATAACGAATCTGCGGTCAACGGGACAACAAAATGCGCTTTCTTCCAAAGTCCAAGTTGTACTCAACTTGCTTGTCTACGGTACAAGTATTACTAAACTAACTCTTTGTTAAAACATAAAATATTCACCGAGCGTAAAGACGCTATGTGATTCGCTAATGAGACCTCACGAGAAGAATGATGATTTCCGTCACGATGATGCTGCAGAGGAAAACTATGATGTGGTGTGTCTAAGGACACGAGATCATCGGATTCGTGGAGAGATGCCTTCGTTCGGAAAGTGAGGGAAATTGATGTTGCTGTTAATTGGTCAATTTCCATGTTGGTGGTTAGAGAAGGATGCTAGCCACCCTCGAGGAAAAGTTGCTAGCGGGAAGTGTCGTTCGCGAGAAAAATAAATTTCCCCTATCTTCCCGTAGTTGGGACAAAGACTGTTTGCCTGTTTGAAGGACTTTAGTTAACTAAATTTTAAGATTTATAACGGGTCCTCAGGCTAGCTGAACATGTACTGTGAAGATGCATCGACATTTGATAATCATCTTACTCGAAGAATAGGGTCTGCGTGTGGCGAGCCACGGAACAGAAACCGTTGGAATGTTTACTGTCGAGTGCCGCTACAATTATTTCTTTTTAAGGAGAGCTATACTATTACTACATACCTTTGTTAGACAAAACGTTCATCCCTTGATCGCGGCTACGTTCGGCGACTGGTTGTCGCCTCGAGCCCAAGCTCATTATCACAAGTCTCGAACAAATACAATCGGATTGAATGACAACAATTGCTTAATTACGGCTGTGGTAGAATCTAGATTCCAGTGTTAAGGGATTTTCCTAAAGTTCCAAAGGGAAGGCTCCGTTGTCCTTTCATCTCCGACATATATATATATATATATATATATCCTTCTTGGTAGAATATAAGGGATACGATTAAATAAATCTTCCCTTAAATTTAGTAACCCTTTTCATAACATATGATATAAGTATATCAAGAGTCGGTAAACTAGTAAATGCGAAGTAGTTTACTTTCAGATTTACTCAGACTTAATATCAGTAATTAAACTGTACATTTACCCGTTCAGAGAACTTTCAAACGCGTCTGTCACGTTTTATCAATTAAGTAAAAAGGAATTTACGCATAGTTATCCTTAGATTAAGAAAACCAGTTCATTAAACAAAAATAGTAAAAAATCAGTAAAAGATAATTCTATACATTCAAGAAACTTCTACTTATGTTTCTACTTAAAATCTAGGACTGTCTGTAAAAGATACAATGTAATGTGCAGAAGTAATAGAAACATGAAAGTACTGGCCCTTAAACGCGTTATTAAACAATACTAATTATGTCTTTTGTGAGAATGTTTGTGAATTGCCACTATTGTGAAAATATCTATCCACGTAGATAGATGGCAATTTAATTTTGATTTTTACTCATTCTGAGTGTATTTAGTACTGTATATCCAAGTCATTTCATTCATTTTACTATATAGTCTTTGAAAAAGAAAAAAAAAGCAAGACGTAAAAAATTCTATAATTACCATCACAATCATCAATTGCAACCTCTAAACAGGTACAATAATTATACTACAATTTATGCTAATCAATTCTTTGCTACACGATATCGAAATAACAGAAAAACAATACAACTTTACTCATCAAACAGCTTTACGATTACATTGGCTCTCTAGTTCCACACGGCGGAAGAACCGTGATGAAACTCTCAGTCTCGCTATCGCTGGTGCTAAAGTTTGCCCTTTCTAAAACACCGTTCTCATTCCTGGTACAAAACGGTTGAAGGTACGTGTGCTTCGTTCCAATTTCCACGCCTGAGAGTCTGCGGAAATTTCCAAAGAAGACACTGTCTGTTCCAACGCTTTCGGCGCCGCTTTCGCTCGCACCGTCACATACGGATTCTGTCTCGTCGGTTTCCGAAACGCTGCTCACCTCGTGTTTCAGTAGCTGTTTGTGCGAGCCATTGCTGTCTGTGCTGCTTAAGTATCCGCTATCTTCTACTTTCATTCGTGGCTGCTGATAACCGGATAAATGACTCGTGGAATTGCTGGTCGATTCGCAGTTTCTGGAAGGTTTTGTCAGATGCTTTTTGTAAGTTTGAGGTTCGCTGTTTCTCCTCTGGTTATCCTGTTTACAATACTGATCGAACAACTTCTTTTTATCTTTATGACTACGAGGATTGCTCCATGATGCAGAAACGTTGGACTTTGACTTGCCTCGCGTGCAATTGTCTCTGATTTGGTCTTCCAATTGGTGTTTGCACCTTGTCATCGATTCCTCGGGCAATTGAAACTTGCAGGAATAAGAACAATCAGTGGTCCCTACGTGGGTGTGTTCAAGCGGGACAGGAGCACCGTTGCTGGTCGTAGGGTCACCCGCTTCGGCAGGACTCCTGTCCCAGCAGTTTTTTGACAGAGAGTTTGATGGTAATTTCGCGTCCTTCACACGGCGCGGAGGTTTCGGATGCTGATAGATGTCCTCCATAGGTGGTAACGGTACCACGTCAGGTTGGTTGCTCGGTTGTCGTTGCCTCTTCAACTGTCTGGTCTCTGGCGTTAAATACTTACACTTCTTCCAGGACATAGAGTCATCCAAATGGCCATTTAGCGATTTGGTGCTGTTAGACAAGTCTCTGGGACACGACTTCAGTCTAGCTTCGTAGATTTCTCGAAGGCTACCGTAGCCACGTTGCAAACACGAGCCATTTTTCGACGAGTCTTGATCGCGAAAACTGCCTTTGCTTTTAAGGAGGATTTGAGCAGGTCTTTCCAGAGAGTCCACGTAGATCTCATCAGGAACGTCCTTTTCGTAGTTTACGTCGTCATTGATCTTCAATTTCATCGGTTTCCTATCCAACGTGTCTGGCTCGTATTCAGATTCATCCTGCTTGACGTAGTTCTTCGGGGAATCTTGAACCTTGATAGTTAAATGACCAGGATTCTCGGGCTCGTATTGAATTTCTGGCCCAGAATCGTCGCTACAGGCTGGACTATCATAACCGTCGTTCACGTACACTTCGCTAACAAGCGAGTAACTTTCCGATTTTTGCGAAGAAATTAGCTCGGGCAGGCTATTGTAATAGCTTCTTTCGAGGATATCCTTGTTCAGTTTATTCGGTACCATCATTTCACCGGTCCTAGTGTTAATCACAGCGTTTTGCATCGTCAGTTCCTCGTCCATTGGCAGAGCGGTGGATAATGCTGGACTCGATTGATCGGTCGATTCTGGCGAAGTAGACGACTTTCTGCTAGATTTCGACCGTTCTAAACTATCCACTTCATAATCCGTGATGTTGCCTGATCTCGAATGATGTTCTAGTACCTTTGCATCGACCATTTCGCGGATCACGGCATCCATTATACGTTTTGCCGTATTTTTAGCACCTGGAAGCTCATTGATCATATCCGGTAGTTCCTTTTTCGATCGTCTTGTATTATCATTGAATTTATTCGCTTGTTTTCCAAGTGAACTCTCCTTGACAGCCATTCTCTCTTCCATTTTATTATCTTCGTCCTTAGGGACTACGATTCTCTCCTCTTCAGCTTCTGTTTTCTCCACCGTCTCTTCCTCCAACGTTGCGTTCTCTTCCATCTGTTTAATGAACGAATTTTCGATGGCATTCCTTACTCTGGCATTAATGACATCGTTGCCATTACTGACCGAACAATCCTTGTTCCTCGACGAATAATAGTTCGATTCCTCGAACATCGACTTGGTCGAACGTTTTGAAACGCTATGCCGATCGCCTGTCTCCAGGATTTCGCTTCTTGCGACGTTTTGAAACGTTTTCAGCATCGGTGGATTATCCTTCCACGAAGAAAGGAGTTTTCCTGTTAAACCTTTCACGTCCGTGTCGAATTCTCGTTTGGCCAGCTCTTTTAAATACTCCAAATTCTTGTTGAAGGTTTTAGTATTTTCCTGAAGCGCTTTCCGAGCTTCCTCCGCGTCTCGCCAACGTCGTTGAGGCGTTGATCTAACGTCCTCTAACCATGCGCGAACTTTACTCTCACCTGGATTCGTTTGATCAGGTTCCGGAAGCGCAGGCGTGTCCCTGAACGAGTTTGTGCAACCTGGGCATCCGGTGCATCGTTGAGACTTCCGTGACTTCGTAATAGAACTCTGAGCCGAATTCGAAGCTGATTGTTGCTGATTTTTCGTGGTGTCGCAGTGCTCCGTGTTCATTTCTTCTTCCGGTATACCTGAATCGTGGATAGAAGAAATATTGGATATTTTGAATTACTTGAGAATCGTTTCCTGTCACCTTCCCTGATCGTTAAGTTAAAATAGAGAAAAAGAAACTGTCAACTAACCGACGAGAGTAGGGACGAATCTCTTTGCAGCCATTTTGTGCTTCGCGATAGAGATAACTTCCCGAATTTTGAGAAGGAACTCGATGGCTGCTGGAGGGGGCGCCTAGAAAGATGCCCGGCTGTCTTTAAATTATCTCGCAGTTATCAAAATATAGGAAATCAGTTTTTCACCAGAGAATCTATTTCATCTCGTATCTACAGAAGTTATGGGAAAGCTTACAAGCAACAATTGTCTGTCGAAATAAGCGGGGTTGAAGTACAGTTTTCTTCTCTGAGCCCCGGGCAACACCGGCACATCCTGTTGATGCGGATTATCCGCGGTTTCCACGACTCGTACATCCTCTTCTGGCAGTCTTTCACCTAGAATCGATCCAGTTCCAAAGCAACCCTCAGATTGTTCCATGTAAATGCAATGGGGATGAACAATAGCCGAAGTAATCTGTTTGTACATAGAAGATGATTTTCACGCTCCAAAGCTTCTTTGAATTGATTTAAAATAAAAATTAAGACTGCAGGAGAAGAACACGTTAAGTCACATTTCCTATCTTTTTGCAAGGAAACAGTTATAAGATATTTGGTATATCAATTCTATGTTATCAAAATTGTCTTTTATGTGGGTTTGGAGATAAACACGTGTTTTTACCATTCTCTTCAAGGTATTCTTTGTTTTCATAACCGTATAACACGTCGTCGATTCGCCAATTATTTGAAAGCTATTTGAAAGATCCCTGCGTTCAACAAGTTGTCGTTATTTTCAACTATGTCATTATTAAAACCCTTCTGCTTAATCAAGAAACGATATTGAAATTAGGAAATCAAGAAATGTGTTTACGATGTTTTTCTCTTGCGATTTTCAGATAGAATACTTTAAAGGTAGCTTCACCAACATTTTCAAATCCCTGTTCACCGTCGCTCGGTGGCAGATCATCGCCAAGATCACTCTCCGTTAAGCCGCTGTTCGTATCGCTCTCGAAGTGTCTCGAAGCAGCGAGCAAAGGATTGCTCTTCACCAATCCACTAACTTCTCGGCCAGGAGTCAAGCTTATTTCCGGCTCCTCGACGATTTTCCTCCTAGTCTTTTTGCTATGAAGATACAAGGACACGCTCGCAACGTAGATCAAGGCAAGAATCACGGACGAAAGACCGATGGCCGTGTATTCCGTGGCGGAAAGACCTTGTGAGAGTTGTGTCGTCGAAGAGAACATCACTTCTCGAACATCTGCAGAGAGACAAAAAGAAAGGAGCACAGTTTTAGAATGTACCGTGATAGATTTCTTTTTAATATTTACGATTATATCGCTGGTGAACTCGTAGAATCTCTCCAAACCTAATACATTGATGATATTCACTTCTAATCGAGTTATATATTATACGATATATATAATATATAATATATAATATAAAGACATAATATATAAGATGTTTCTTGTAGCCTCGCATATGCACGTTGCGTACGGGACGTTTACAACGTGTACGCCTCTACAAACTATAACCAGAAATGCGCTACAGTGGTATCGACAGATTTTTGCAAATATCTCGGAAACCAAGCGAAACCGAAGGTCGTATGTATAGGAGAAAGTTGTTCAAAATGTTGATTTTTATAACATATTCAGAAATCATCGAAATCGTAGAGAACGGTTCTACGAGTTCACCGTATTAGTCGTTTGTAATCAAATGTTATAAATAATATTAAAACGATATTTATTGTAATATTTAATATAGAATAATATTATAAAATAATATGTAACGTACGATTGAAATATTAATTATTAGGCTATTGATCGTGGACGATAACTTAGGTAAAGAGAACAATTGCGTGCTATATCAAAGCAGAAATCATTATTTTCTCCGCGTTTCTACGTCCCGCAATTGAAATTTCCATTTTTATGAAAGAATTTATTTTCGTTCGATCACGGGATATGTTGAATACCGACTACTTTTAGACGGTGAACCAGCGACCCTGAAAGCCACGCACGGGGTGAAGACGCTGGGAAGCTTCGACTTCGGCGAGGCGTCTCTGCAGACGAGTTTGGCCGTCACTACTCGACCCTCAGCTGCCGCTCTTAGTCCCGTTTCACCTATCCACTGAAACAAAATCGTTCGAATTAAATTATCCTGTTAAAAGCAGAGGAGTTCAATGCCAGAGGAAATTCTTTTTTTTTTTTTTTAAGAAGAAGAAGCAACACGCAAAAGGACAAGCAATAGATGAATAAGGAAATACATCGAAGCAAATTTTTCTCTTTTTGTCCCGTTTATATTTTTATGAGGAAGAATTGAACGGAAAGTGCACGAATTTCACCTAACAGTACCGTATATATCGTTGTCCACGTCTTCGGTTTCTCCGGTGCATGAAATTTTAACGTCACGTTCACATTCCGCCGTGGAACGTTTCTGTGAGCGGCTGCCTTCCAAGTTCCTTATTAACCTTACATCAAAGGTTTTACAAGTTTCCAGAAGAAACACTGGACGCCTGTTCTTCGTTCATTTGTCTCGGACAGACCGAGGGACGTTCATTAACCGGTAGGTCGCAAAATTGCGGCACTTGGGTGTGCGCAGCTGTATTTCATTCAATCGCGAAAGCTCGCTACTACTAAAAAGCTGCTGTATATAAAAATGCACTTTTTGCATCACAACGCGACAAAAAGGAACGTTGATCGTCGAGTATTTAAAACAGGATACTCTAATCTTTACGTTAAAAATTATTCTTCAGTCTTCCTTAAGGCTTTCGATATTATCAGTGTCGTAAAAGCTAATGTTTCGTCAGTGTAATTCTCTTAAAATTGTAAAATGTTTAGGTGTTCTACGCATTGGAATTACAAAAGCTACAAAAATGCAAAGAACACGTGTAACGTATAAAAATATATAAAATATCCAACATAGGCTACACGTTACAATTTTTAACAGCAAAGCAAAAGAATACTCTGACATCTTCAATTTTCGCTCGATATATTTCAATCATTTTCTTTCTTTAAGCCAAAATATTCATCGTATTACATAATTTCTACAAGTGGTGTAACTACATAGAGACTTGTTTCATTCGCTAAATATCATGACGAGCCGTGATATTTTACGTATTTCCGGCTATTAGGCGTATTCTGTGTAATTTTGCACCTTTAAATGATATCGCCTGCTGACAGTGTAATGACTTATTTTATACAACTAACCTGGAGGAACGTTCTTCCTTCGTCACGAAACAGCCTGAAGGGTGGCTCGGTGTCCGAAAGGTTTCTCAATTCTGACCATCCTGCGCGTCCTAATTGCTGAGCTCCGGTTATACCACACACTGGCGTGCTCACACCTTTGATCGTATAAAAAATTAGTGCTTTCAACGTCGGAGACATTGATCGATTGATAACGACAGAATTACAGAGAGTATGTGTAACGTTCGAGATGATTTTGAGGGTGTAAAATTTCACAATATTCTCCGATTGATTTAACTTACCTTCGAATCGAATTTCTGCATGGGGGTATATTATTTGGCCACGTTGAGGTAAAAACACGTACGGCACCCTTTCGATTTGGCCCGTGTTACTGACGAAACCAGCCACGTTGCACTCTGCAAGCATTCAATCGTTCAAACGGAATTATTCGTTTTCTATATTTTGTCTACGATATAAAAATCATGGGCAAGAAACAGAGAATGGTAAGTACAGTTTTCTCGATTTTATGATTTTAATCTTACTTTGAAGACAACTTCTCGTTCGTATCTCGTACCTTGTACCTGTAGATGAATTCACAATTTTACAGAATGGTTCTGTAGCTACGAAATATAGCGTATATTTCTTTTTTTTTTATTTTTATTTATTTTCTCCGATCGATACTCCAATACGTACGAAAGAACGAATAGAATTATAAAATAGAATTAGGCAAATCGAAGAATAAGAATTTCACGACTCATTCCGAGGTATCATAGCAAAATATATTTATCGTTTGAAATTCGATGATATTCCGTTGATGGTTTCCTCGCGTTTTCTCTAATCCCAAGCGATCTCTCAGGGATACCACACCCATCGACGAACGAACGTGTTCTTGCCGCACAAGTTAACGTTTTTGTCGTGACTGGCGATTTCGTGCGTATGCACGAAAGCACGGCTTGCAGTTTTCAGTCGCGTATCGGTCGCGGTAATCTGAACGCGGTGCAATTATACAGCTCGCTCGAAAATTCGGTATGCTCCGCACGAAGGCACAATGGACAGAGCGCTTCCTTTGATCAGGAAATGTACAAAAGACCACGTATGTTTGTATTTTGTCGAATGCACCGAATCTCGTGAGATGGTCGATCTCTTTGGAGAAAATTGGTCGGGCGCGGTTATACGTTATTTCGTTGACGCGTTTATTTCCTGTAAAGTTAAGTCCTTAATAAAGAAAAAAAAAAGAAAAAAAGAATCTTCATCGAGGTAACAGTTAGGAGAAACCAGGTACAAGCAACGTAACGTATCCGTAAATATGTTAATTAACTACTGGTTGCCTCGAATTTTGATATATTCTCTTTGAAGGGCTATTTAATCGGTTGTAAAAAAGGTGTCCTCGTATCATGGAATCGTCGAGGAGCGAATTCCAAGACCGAAGATTCTTAACGTGGCATGATCCGTGTCGAATGTTACGATACCTTACAAAATATGTTGTTTAATTTGTAATTAACAGTTACGAGGTCTCTGTCGGAAAGAAGAGACCGCTCGTTAAAATGTTAATGATTCTGTCGATGGCGAGCGAATTGTCATCGCGAGTAATCTGGTACCTAATAAAACCGGTCTTAGAACGTTTCAGTCAATCTTTTTGCACGATAATGCAAATAAACGGCCACTATCAAATACATATCGTACATCGATATTGAACGGTTTTTACCTTTCAGTTCTTGTCTTCGAAGAAATCTTTAATACTAATATCGTTAATAGAGCGTTCTTTACGAGCATTATTTATCGATAAGTTTTTCGTAGAAATAGAGTAAACGGAGAGGGAGAGAGGGAGCCGGTAAACTCGTGCGAGCCGACACGGCTGCAAATTGCGGCGAAGACGGGACCGGTTCCTTAACGAGAGAATGTCATACGATAATGCTTTGCCGTTTATCAAGATTTAAGTGTTTGACGTATCTACTGTGCGGTTCGCTGGTATTCCTGAAAATCAGTGGAACTAGCTATTCCGGAAAATGCCGTTTCTCGCGGAATTGTTTAAAGGGCTGTTATAAAAGAAGCACAAGATATCAAAAATGTGTTACTTTCGTGTACAGCTTTAGAATCCAGTGTGTCGTCAATCGATCTCGTGTTACCAAAATTGTCCTTTCCGTTGAATTTGGAGTTAAACACTTCTTCATACTCTTCGACATTTTTTTAAATATTTTATTTTTAAGTGTATCATATCTTAGAAGATATGAAATTGGCGCTTATCTTAACACTTTGACTGCCACGACGAAATCACACGTTTTCCTCAGGACGCCATGGGAGTATTTTTATTATTCAAAGCATATAATGGCAAAATAATAATAAATTGATGATGTAAGACAACATTCTTCTCCAATGGGCCGTTTATCTTCTTGGTGGTCACGGGTGACCACCGTGGCGCCTTGCTAACAGTTGAAAGCGACATATTACCATATAACAAGGCTTAGTTTATTTCAACAAACCATTCGCGTTTGTTATTTCGTCGTAAGCAAAACGTCCAGAATATATTGTTGAAACGTGTAGAAGATACTAATAAACAGTATTTATTCATTCTATATGTAATAGTAAGGTGTGTGCACACTTCCAACTTCAATTATATGATTATAAAGCAGCATTTACGATTATTTTTTAAGGTGTGCTTATAATAATATTCGTAGATTATCCCTCGAAGATATGGATGCAAACACAGTGCACCGTTAGATGCAAGATTCGTTCTCATATTTTTTTTTTAATGATGTTCTACTAAAAGTTTTTAATCGTTCAATGGGGCACTTTTTATTTCAAAGTATCTTCTATTTATCGCTTATATTCAAAATGCCCTAACTGTCAATTTTCATACAATTTTTACAATTGTAAGAAGTTCAAGCGCTTCGGTCATCAATGACCACCGTGGCGTCACAGAAAAAACCATTGGTCATATATGACCAACGTAGCAGTCACAGTGTTAAACTGCACGAGTGCTATAATTTTATTAACATTTACAAAATCCAATATCTGTAACTTCTTCGATAATTCTCCCATTAATAAAACGGATATATTAGCAAAAGAGAATATTTGATTATCGTAATGATTATACTGTAGCGAGGCAAGAGCGAATTCGCGCGATCGTCGTAGTCTCGAGCCAGTTAACGTATCATTGGTCTGTACAAAAATAACGAATATATATTCCATTGTTTTTCGGAAAAGTAATTGCAACGCAGAACGATGCTTCTTTCGCCGCGTGATGGGCCGCGTTCACTACGTTTGAATCGTGCCGCGAATCATGCACGACTACCTAATCTACCGATCTATACAACCGAGTGTTCTCGACGAGTCTAGATCTTCGGTAGGTTGTCGAATCGGCCTGGTCACGTTTAGTAGGGCATCATTGTTCTGTAAGGAGAAAGCCGAAGGGAGAGTCTCGTAGATCTTTCGTTGACTTTCCTGGTCGGATACGCAGATTCGTACAAGGCGACACGTGTGCGCCAAAAGAGAAAATGCCATGTGCCTGGTGGCGCATATTCACCGATCCGAGGTCCCGACCCTGACCGCCTAGATTTATCTTTGCGTTCTACTAATTGCTCGATCCGCCTTATGCTAGCTGCATCGTTCGTAGAAGTAGAACTCTCTTTCAATCTTTTAACGCTGGAAACCGTGTCCGCACAATTGGTATTTTATTTTCGCTTCACGCGTTTGCGTGTACCATTATCGAAGCTTTACCGTGAAATTTCTAGACGAGAAAAAAGACGGTCGTGGCGTTATTACCAGAGATACGCGTATCCTTTTGTACGTTTTTCTCATGGACATGCGAAGAAGAATTGCATTAAGGTTAATATTCGGATAGGTACAGGTACATTCCTAATGGTCGCGAAGAATTTGCGCGAAAGTGCATTCGGTTGGGAACAACGAGAAATTTGCGGTCGATTAGGGCTACCAACGAGAAGCTGTTTTTACTGACAGCGTTGTAATACTCGGCTCCTAATACGGAATCACGATCGCTAGACGTAAATTGCGGTTCGTGTTCCTAATGGTTTCGCTCTTCGCGCGGTTCCAATGGAAATTTCAATGGAGACTTAGTAAGTCCATTTACCTAATAAACGTAATCGTTGCCGACGAGTGCTCGAATAATTCTATTAGACGAAACCTTTTGGCTTCTCAAAGCTCTTGCATCTTATATTTATCTTACTTTCAGTTTTTCACGACTAGTTTCCTAACTGAGATAATTTTACTACGAAAATACCTACGTAACTAATATTTAGTTTCTCGAAAATCAAACAATCATTATTAACGGAGTGATTTTTTAATTCCCAGTATCCTGCGAAAGGATTTCTCTTATCGTTACGTTTTTCAATATAATATTAGGTTGTCGTATTAATGAATTTCGTTTAACCGTAGCATATCTTGAAGTGAACATTTTTAGTCAGAGTAAAAAACGTTTACATCGGTACATCTTTTTGCGATTTTATCAGTTTCTTATCGGATATATTGATTCTGTATAAAAACGTAGTATTTTTGCTGTTTTCCTCAATGGAGATACTCTTATTATGTCCATAAAGGAAAGTGGTTTGTAAATCATGTTTCAGCACGGTGCACTTTGCAAGAAATAGAACGGGGATATTTTAAGAGCGAAGAGAATAATCAGACTGAAGCTTCGAAAAAATGGAACGTACAAAACGAGCTCGTTGGAAAATGACATTTATTATGCAATAATCCATAGCTATATAATCCATAGCTACACTAAATATTCTAGCTTACAAATGTAGCGAATAGCTGATTATTCAAATACTTGGATGATCTTTGCGAAGTGCATGGTTGCGATAGATATCGTGACTCTTATATGCACTTAAAGTTTTGTTTCAAATTGTATCAATATAATAGCTGTGTCTCATTAAACAATGAAATTCCAAAACATTTTATATGACGCGCGTAATATAGTTGTAAAAAGTTTCCCCAAGTGTTTCGAACATTTCCGTGAGTCACTATACGTAATTGCCATAGCCATTTCTTCTAATAAATTTCTTCCCATAGCTACGTAAGATTTATTAGTATCCTCAGATTATATACTAGCTAATAAAAAAAACTGTGTCACGTTGATTCTCATTTACTATACGCATTTCGTAACTATGTAATGCGAAGCATTGAGTCGATTTTTTCGAATCGGTACGCCGCCCCTCCATCGTTGAAAATCGTGAAACCAGCTACGGAACCGTCTTCTCACTTTCATCAAGGGGCCTCGAGGAATAGATCTCTCATTCAAGTTTTCTCGGTCGACGCGATTCACCGGCGTGTATCTCGTTAAAAGTGGTCGTTCAACGACACGATTTACGATAATCGATGCCAGCGAGCAATTAACGCCGGCAGCTCTCTTCTTCGGTGTCCTCGTTTGCTCGTAGGAGGACGCTGGCCCGGCTACTTGTGCCTTCTACGATCGACCAGCGGATAAAGAGCCGTTGATTAACGATCAGCAAGCTCGACCCCGGGAAGTGAGCGAACGGGACGATACTCGCCGATGAACCTTGACCTCCGTCGAACCACGACCAATCCTCGAAACCGATCTTCCTGCCTTTTCGCTCAGCGAACCACAGGCTCTTGTAGATAAAGTCACTTTGGAATTGGTATGGTGAAATTATAGCTACCCGGTTTCGATGAATACCAATGCTGGTACAGCTTTGTGGTAAATTCCGTCGTTCGATTCTCTTTTGATGGTTTAACACGAAGAATGCCTGATATGAATGAACGTCTGCACATGATTTATTAATGTTCACGGAGAGGGAAGGCGCTGCAGAGACGGTAGAAGTAGAGAAACTCTGCATAAGCTCGTTTAAAGACGTAGGAATTAGTAAACAGTGAACAAATTACGATGAATTTACTTAACTCGACCGTGGCTGTTAGGTGACTTAGTATAAACGTGGCTCGAACACTGAGTGCGTGTACGGATGGAATAATTACGGATAATCAGAGTGGCTGAAGATTATAATTATTTACGATAACTATATACTGCCTATTAAGAGAAGATTTGCAGTTTGTGATCCTCTTTCTACTTCAAGAAGCGTTAAGGACTCGCGTATTGTTTGACTTCGATGGCAAAAACTATCCACCGTAACTGAAATAAATTAACACGATTAGTGCTGAGGAATAAGTACCCTTTTCTTACAGAATTTTCAAATTCCTAATTCGTAGGGTGAATTCTTGCGAAGAAGAAAAAATTCTTATTTTGAAATCTCTTGAACGATATAACGAAGGAGACTTTTATCCGCTGAATGAAACTTTCGCTTCCACCGACTATTGTCGACTTTACGCTATTATGATCGTGGTTTCGACTCGAAATCGTGTGTACGTACTGGCATTTACTAGTCGCGGCGCCGTGAAGATGGTTTTATCGAGGTGGACAAGTCAAAGGAGGAAGAGATATTGTTCCTTGCGGTACTTTTGATCAACGTACGGTTGCACCGCGTGTTCTCTTGGCGTGCAGACTTCGCCGCAACTATACAACCGCGAATCTGTTATTTATCGGCTGCATAGGACACACGAGCGGGCTTGCAAAACGGCAAGAGACACGTTTGACACGACCGGTTGACCCTGACGACGCCGGCATCGAACCACTGGCTTGTGCTCAGCTTTTTTAATTACCGGCTACCACGAGCTACGCGTCAGCCTCTGCGAAAAACAGATACGTACCTATTACTACGTCCGTTTAAAACGTTTCTCGCGTACGCTTTAAACCGCGATAGCTATACAGGCGCGTACGATATCTATCCATAAATTATTCTGACTATTATGAAGAAGAAATCGTAATTTTCTGTCAGATGCTTCGGTTAAACACACTGCTTAGGATTCTTTCGATGAATCACCGTTTCCTGCATTTCTGAATTCTTTTCTTTATGCAAATCCGATGTTCGAAGATTCCAGTCGAATCGTCGAAGCGGTATTTCGTTGACTAATGCGCGAGTGGATCTCGACGTGACAGATCGAGCGACGAGAAGCGGATTTTGCGTGAAATTTGAAATATCTTTTGGCCTTGTGAAATATGTCTTCTGTTTTCGCAAAGCGGATAAACCTGGCGCTGTTTCTTCGATGCCGCGGGAAATCGGCGAAAATTAATGACAAGAAAACTGTGAAATTCACGAGAACGATGTATCGCGACGATGACACGGCCTCGAGACGCAGAAAGACTCGTCCATCCTGACGACATGATTAATTCCTCGACATTGTTCCTCCGGACAGTCCTCGAGTACACCTTAATGCGATAATCCGCGTACCGGGGTACTGTTAACGCGGCTGGATACGTGTCGTATACTTCGACAAGCAAGTTCGCCAGGTTTTTAGGCACGTGAAATCGACGAAGGATGCCATTCCGACAGATGCCAACGTCGCCAGAATATACGGCATTGCTGCATAGTTTCGACCAGTAAAAAGCTTCTGGATGTATTAATGTTCAAGCCTCGCTGCCAAGTGCGTCCTGACTTACATAATATGTTGAAGTTGACTGATAGAGGAACCAGTGGATGAATTTGTAATAGAAAAATATATTGAAATAAGTATAGGTATAAGTATAAATATAAGTGTATGCTGATCCAGATCCTCACTCTTACGGTGTTATAATACAATAGGAAGAAGAGTATGATAGGGAGCACGTTCATATTTATAACAAAGAACATTTTCAAAAGATTAACTTGGTGTGTAGCTCTAGCTGAAGGCTACAAGAAACAGCAATAGAAATCTACTTATAGCTCTTATGTTTCTAGACTTTGTATACTAAAACAAAATTTATATTCAGGGGCACAATAATATGGGCCTCTCTTTATTTTAAGTTTTTTCACTAAATTCTATTCTCTTCGTAATAGCGGTCTCCTGGTCACGAATATACGAAAGGAAAAGGTGTAGAGTTTTTCTTGAAGCAATTACTTCAACACAATATTTGCAAGAAGAATGCTTTTATGACGCGTCGTTTATAAAAGATGTGCTAAAATAAGAGCTTGCCAAAAAATATATTTGTTAAAGATTTCTGTGCGGAATAGGAGAGTCGATAGGCTTTCAAGCGTCGACGAATTAGAGTTAAAGCATTGGTAGAGTTTGAGAATATAGAGAAGGGAAACAGTATTGGCGATACAGTGGAGAAAATATAAAAAATTATATGACGTTTCAATCGTGATTTAACAATTTTGAAGTTATCTAAAATATAGGCAATCTAAGTTTTAGTTCGACTAGATCATTTGAATAACGGACATTCGTGTAAAATGCGTGATTTTAATTATTCACTAATTAATACTCGATTCCATCTCGTTAGAATTCCATCTACAGACGAGCATAGAAAAAATTTGCGATAATGGTTTATTTTATCGAGATTAGATTATTTTATCGTGATAGTAATCTCGCAACATCAATTTAGCATCGAAGGCTATCCAGTTACAAGAAACGGTTACGTTCTGTGCTTGTTGTAATTGAAACAGGTTGTGCCAAAAAATAAAGCGAAGATTTTTATGACCGTCCACGTTATATCGTACCGCGATCTTCGACTTTGTTTCCTGCTTCATTTTAAGTAGTTTACGAGTGTAATAAACCTGTATCGAGTATAATTGGACGAGGAAGACGAAGACGATGGATAAATATCTATCTTCGTAAATGGGTTTCTTTATTCGAAGACAAACTATTTTACTGCAAATGAATATTACGAAATTTATCGATAATTCACCGTAGAGATTGCATCGGTCTTCTTGGCTGAATATTAAATAATATGAAGATGAAAGTGCGATTAACAGTCCGTCGATGCATGAAATGATTAAGAAGTTAATAAACGCAATGCGTTCCAAGTGTTTATCATCGATTGGATATCCGTAAGGAACATAGCTTGGTTAAGAATCCCTTACCAATTTCGTCGGGAAACTTGTTTCACGTAGTTGCCTCAACGCAGAACACGAGAAAAGGACGAACGTGAGGAACAACGCGAGGAATGAAAATTATAGCCCAACCATCGGTGAGATGATTCCTTCGAGCTCTACCAATAATCCGTACACGTGTACAACTCATAAGATTATTGCAATTAATATTAAGATCGCATGAATAGCAAAGGAATACCAGTCGTTTTATGGTTTATTGGTCTTGGAGAGATTAAGGTCACGATTGTGACGCCAGAAACAATGGGACACTTACTCAACCAATTGAATTTGAATCCTCATTAAACGGGTAGATAGATGTTAGCGTGGCCTGAAATAAAAACTAGCGGTTCGTTGCCTTCTATTGAAATTTGCGTCTAAGCTGTAATTAATTCGTGTAAATGGTAATGGGATCGGAGAACTCTGTGCACAATAATGTTACTTCGTTTGTCATGTGCGTCTACGAAGTAGCCTGATGGAAAATAAGTTGTGCATAATACGTGTGCACATGAAATATTAGGGTCGCATGGTTACATTATTGCTGGTTTGGTAAGCTTGAGGGGTTCGGTCATAAGGTGAAACTTGCATGCGACCTTCTGCCACGATCTCGAGGTCATAAAGTAAACTACTCATTGTCCAGGACAACTGTACTATTCGGAGTAATGAATTTCAAATTTGAAAGCTTTCTTTACTTTTCGCGCGTGTAAAATATCGTGTGTAAAAAAATTGGATCGATACCTAAACGACGTCTGAGAATTTCTTTAATTCGTTTCGAATTCGTAACTGTATAGGTAGATAATATTTTGTAAATATATGGAGATTATGAAGATTAAGATTATGACAAGTATTTAAAAGATGTGACGCGTATTAGCTAAATGCACGACAAGGAACAGTGACATCCGTGCAGACGGAAGGAAATTACGGTGCTCAGGAACAGAATTGTTTTGCTGCAACGTGCGTCGAATGTAAAGCGCGATACACAAAGAATACTGACAACTGAACAAAATTACTGTATATAATAATGTCTGCGTGCGTACACATGTACTGTCATAACGTGTATATATAAGATGTATGTCACACGTGCTTTTTGTGATAATTTTATTAATCACGTTGAAAGGTATCAAATTTTCATTGCCATTCAAACACGAATGGTAACACGTCTTTTAAAATCTGAATAGAACTTGGAGATTCTAGGAATTAGCAGGTCATTCTCAAGCTTGATGATTTTATTACTTGTATTTTTTTCGTACCGTTCTTTGTCTTTCCACGTATTCTTCTTTCCCTTAAAATTCCTTTCATTCGCGTCTTTGTGTTTCCCTTTTATTTCTGCCATAACTCCTCTCCTTATGAGGCCATTTTTAGTTATTGTAACTTCTTGTTCTCGTATTCTCAGGTTTTCACTGCCAGATTTTTTTTCCTTCGTCCTTCGTACACGCGATGCGCGTTAATTATCGCGGATGCTGTATCGTCTGAACTTTTTGATACGAAGCAGTGAACTTTAATGAGATACCGTGCAACGGGCACGGTCCTTACGTGGGTCAGCAATCGTGAAGGTATTCCATTACTATTCATAGCTTACGATCACTGGGCAAGATATTCGGCGACGAATCACGACTTCTCGACTGGCGAATACCTAGCTATCGGATCCACTCGTACTTATATGCATGCAGTGCATGTCTATCTCAAATTCCTCTTTTTAATTAAGTATATCTTATAATAACCGAAGAATAAAATCATCGTCTAAACTTTTTAGGTTTATACATTTGATGGAATTTTTCTTCTTTTTATGTAGAAGTAGGTTACAAGTATGTTGGATGTGTCTCTAAAAATGCATAAATTTTACGACCTTTTTAAACATGAAAAATAGTATCTTTTAAAATTTGAATAGTTTAATAATATAATATAATAGTTTAAAAATGAAATCTAAATAGAAATTCGTTTTATCGTTCAACTGTTATAATGTTTATTTTACTTTGGACATATTCTGTACATTCTTGTACATATTCTGTAAATGTTTGCTTATTTAAATTTCCAATAAACGCGTAAACATTGTTAGCCCATTTATAAAATTAATAAGAGAATTTTCATGAAAAGTTTAACGATTAGTACAAGTTTTAGAAAAGTAGGTTTCGTAGGTAGCAATAATTTAGCCGATACCATCATACGATTGAATAATGGCGCCGCAATTTTTCTCGCGCTTTCGTATCTTGTGCGCGCATCGAAGTCTCCGGTTGGCAGCGTTGCAATGTAACGATTTCGCACTGTCTTGTCGCGATTCTGGCAAGCCTAGAAAATCGAGATCGATGAGGACCGTTGCTATAGCTCTCTAAAGGTCGTAGAGATTTCATCGGATAATATACTGAATACATTACATCTCACTCTTTTTTTCTCTTTGCTTGAAATTAAAGAAATGTAAATCCTAGCGAGAAGATCGAAAATTTAGTTTTATGTCACTGTGATACTCCGAGCGAGAGCCTTTTTAGAATATCGGTGTAACCTGCTTTAAACAATTTTTTTTCTTTGAACCTTTTAATTTCTAGACACGTAGAAACAGAAATTCTCCTCCGATTCATTTTAACGCTACAATATTTTCTTTTTTACCGTTACGTCTTCATCGTGTCAATATTCACATTTGCTGACGTATATTATAGTTATCCATAATCGTACATGCTTTTACATTTAAGTTGGTAGTCCGCATCTTTGTGGACAAGATTCGATAAAGATAATATTCAAGGTGACGTGTAACGAGGTTTTAAGTATAGTACATTATACAGTTGCTGGGCGATCGAACACGTTGAAATCAGAAATACAAGGTGTGTGGTTAACCGCTATCAGAGCAAATTCCTTATTAATTTCCCTCTGAAACACGGGCTACGCGTAGTACATTTTAAATTGCAAATTAATCCAATTAGTCAGGTCAACTACCCTTTGATTACATCGACTTAACTATACGTTTCACGGTGCCGCGTCATGCGGATCGAATATTCCGAGTACAATAACGAGATTATCTGTCAGTTTCGCCATTCCTCGTGCAGCAGCTTCAATTTTCATTCGCCCTTGAACAATCTGACTTTTTTAAAAAAGAAATCTCGTTTTCCTTGTTTCAGCAAACGACGTGTACCATTGAAATTGTAGTGTGTTGCACGCGTGCAGTTGTTCGCTGCTGCTGCAAAGTCATGCAGAAGTACGTGGTCCGAGAACCATTTGCATGAACAGCTAGGGCAATCATTTCTGATGACACGGTTCAATTGAAAACGGTACGTGCATGCAACTGCTCGATCGCGGAATAGGAGAAGACACAGCTGAATGGAATTACGAAGAGGACAGCTACAAACATGGAAACGAAACGCAGGAGTGTCTCGACTATGAAACAAATTATTACCAGCAGATTGAATTATAGGACTTGTAACATTTCTCCAAGCACGTTATATCTTCGTGGCGCGAATTTGAACTATACTTTGCCATCTATTTACATAATATCCTTTATAAAATATCTAGCGTAAAAGTTGTAACTCGCAGGTTCTATGCTTTCTGTGTATGCAAATCGAGAATCCGGTTGCTCGCGGGTTCAAGGGTTAAGACAATGATACTTGAAATAGTATCGCGCATCAGAGAAAAATCTTCCTCTCGGCTAAATCGCGTTTCAGCGCTTGTTTGTCCGGTGTAAGATCGTTAAACAGTCTTACGTGACTGTTTTAAGCGAATGGCAGGCATTTGCAATCGGCTACCAAAATGCAACTTGCTCGTATTTAATTATAATAAAAGGGATTATGCGTATTAAAAACCGAAATTCGAAAAGATACAACCAGAAATCGAGGTGAAATTCCGTTTGACAGTTATACATTTATGTTAATTTACATGTAGCGTGTTTCTGAAATCGTCGCCATTTGGAAACGGTACTTTCAGGATCGTTTTCTCGGCACTGCAAAGGAAGACGTGGCCGTCTGGAAGGGATAAATATCGCAGGATTCTTCATCGATCGAGTACCAAAGGACCTTTGAAACGCGATTCGGCCGACCGCAGCAGAAATGGACCATCGCGAAACGTACACGTGTGTGGTACCGTTGGGTGCACTCGATTCTTACGGATAATCATACAAGCGGGAAATCGACAATGTTCTGATACGCATCATCGAAAAGATACTGCACATTCAGTCGGATTATTTCCAGACTGAAGGTTTCATATTGGGCTCGACCGACTCGAATTGCGAGGAAAGCATCGACGTGTATACGGAGTTGATTGCGTTCATTAGAAAATAACCATACGGCGCGAGGATTAAAGCGGCTTACCGTGAATATCATTCACGCAGATGTGAAGATCCTCCCGGAAGGTAGGGAGGCCGTGGTTGCACTGGCAGGTGCAGGTGTTGTTGGGAGGAACGAGTCCTGCAGTCGAAGGACTACGTGTGTAAGGGCTGGCTGTTCCGCTGCTGAGCACCGTGCAAGCCTCCGTGCAGGAACCTAAACAATCGTGTTCGTAATTTTTAATTTTTAATCTGCGAGTAGATACTCGTTCCTTTTTTATATTGCCATGTTTTATGGTCTATAGTTACAAGAGAGAGAGAGAGAGAGAGAGAGAGAGAGAGAGAGAGAGAGAGAGAGAGAGAGAGAGAGAGAGAGAGAGAGAGAGAGAGAGAGAGAGAGAGAGAGAGAGAGAGAGAGAGAGAGAGAGAGAGAGAGAGAGAGAGAGAGAGAGAGAGAGAGAGAGAGAGAGAGAGAGAGAGAGAGAGAGAGAGAGAGAGAGAGAGAGAGAGAGAGAGAGAGAGAGAGAGAGAGAGAGAGAGAGAGAGAGAGAGAGAGAGAGAGAGAGAGAGAGAGAGAGAGAGAGAGAGAGAGAGAGAGAGAGAGAGAGAGAGAGAGAGAGAGAGAGAGAGAGAGAGAGAGAGAGAGAGAGAGAGAGAGAGAGAGAGAGAGAGAGAGAGAGAGAGAGAGAGAGAGAGAGAGAGAGAGAGAGAGAGAGAGAGAGAGAGAGAGAGAGAGAGAGAGAGAGAGAGAGAGAGAGAGAGAGAGAGAGAGAGAGAGAGAGAGAGAGAGAGAGAGAGAGAGAGAGAGAGAGAGAGAGAGAGAGAGAGAGAGAGAGAGAGAGAGAGAGAGAGAGAGAGAGAGAGAGAGAGAGAGAGAGAGAGAGAGAGAGAGAGAGAGAGAGAGAGAGAGAGAGAGAGAGAGAGAGAGAGAGAGAGAGAGAGAGAGAGAGAGAGAGAGAGAGAGAGAGATGCAAAAGAGGAAAATGCACATAGCTCGTTAACTAATTTAGTTTGCAATTTACTACAGTGAGATGCGACGAAGTTCCTATTGCAGATCACATTTTGTCACACTTAGGTAATAACATAATATTCCTCTATTAGACGCGATAATCGTCTGGAGTTTGATTTCTTTCAACTCAAGGATCTTTCGGTTAACAAATGCTTCGAAATCAACTTACGTAGACACGAAAGTTATACGAGAAGGAATATAGGTTTAAAAAACGAACTGAGAATGTTGGGAATACATTATTAATCTTGAATGTACGGTATTGTGGAAAAATGTTAGATTATCTACGTTATTGGCTTCAGCGTGGCATATAAATATACTTCTATCTCATCGTCCGCGAGATTTCGGTTCTTTCGGATTGATCTTTCGGGAAAGCAGGAAGAACACCACGTAACTGTACTTTTACACGCTATTACTTAAGTAGTAATGATCGTAGATAAATTTCCACGGGGGAGAACTTCATCCGTGGTCGGAGCACGACATATAATCTGGCCAGGTGAAATACAGCTGTCAAATCGTTACATTGTAATTTCATGGTTAATTTGTTACGAGCTTTTTTCCCTAGCGCCCCTTGTGCTTCACGGTCCCGCGCGAAACGTGCACGTTCCTCTTTTCCGTTGTTTTTAATATCAAATCCCGTACGATTTCTCCAACCCTGCAAATCACGGTTACGCAATTTACGGTTTCGCTCTTCCGCGAACAAGAATCGTGGCTTTATTCGAAACGTCACCAAGCCCTCAGCTTCCATCTCTGATTATTCGAGTCAAGAGGATAAGAATAAGAAAAAGCATTTGTAATTGCATTTAATGCTCGGCTTACCTTCCAACGTGAAAATGTCTCCATCGGAGTGCCTGATGACCGAAAGCTCTTGACAACGAACAATCTCGAGAACGTTCAAGCAGCCCGCGAGGACGAGGACTAGAAGAAGCATCTTCTCCTCTGCATTCTGAAACAAAGTGGAGCGAATTACTGTAACCTTTTTTCCAAGCTAAACGTCCATGAGGAAGAACGACGAAGGAACGTCTGTTGTTTGCCTTCGGTCATGAATAAATCAACCAGTTTTTTCTTTGATTTTTCCTTCATTCTAAAACATTTTCGTGTTTCCGTAGTTCTTTATTCTGTATTTCCATATCTGTATAACTATTCAAAATGCAGTCTGCAAAAATAGATTTATTACGAGATAAATTTCATTTACGTCGTTTATTTATCATTATTTTGTTACTACGTTTTACTCGACTGAGAAATTCAGTAGCATTTAAATGCGAACTCTCGTGCGATTTTGATATCCTACGATGCTTTACAACCATATGCAAAATTATTGTCAGTACTATCACGTCTTTATCGTTACGAAATCGTGGCAGACGATTGAGACACGAAGATGCGAGAAGGAATCACGAGTGAGGAAAATGAGAAATTGATTTTTCATCGCTGTTAGGAGAATCGTTCGGGGCCAAACTTCCGATCGAGCATGGACTATGGCGGTTAGTAAAAAAAGATGAGTGAGTTTCGGTGAACCTCTGATTGGAAGGTATTCCAACCGCTTCTTTCGCGTTTCCCATCGTCTGAACTTATCTCACGCGTGCCATCGGCTCGATTGTGCATAACGTGGGCACACGTTGCGCTGATGTTGATGCGCCGCTCGCGACATGCATCGAACGTGTAATTTATGCCTGTTTCGTGTGCCCGTAGTTTACCGTAAATGCGCGTACGCCGGGATACGATTCCAGCTTGTAGGAAGATTTTTCTTTGGCATTTTTTTCCCAGCACGGAAGCAACATGCTTCGCTGGACAAGATGCTAAGAACGGTAATTTCGCGTTCGAGAAGTCTCGCCATACGAATACTATTATTTCAGAATGGAACAGCGATGCTTTCGTAATGAATCTGCAATGAAAGACACCGATGCGTCATCTGAATGTAAAAGTGGAAACGTTGGTGGGCAGGTTACTGGAAAGAGATAGAAGAAACGATTAAGCGAGTATTTAACGAGTCTTCCGACTTAATTTTCTATATTTAGTACGAGTAACGTCATTGTGTTTCTTTTGTGCTCCAACTTCCGTTTATATCGAGCCAAAAACGTCTTTGTACAATGTGGCGGACCTTAAATTTGTCACAGACGATCACGAGTGATATTTTACCGCAACCAAACCGTCGACAGCGGATGATTTAAAGACGCGAGGAACATTCTGCTAAATCTCTTTATTGAGGAGATTTATGTGTAAATAGTGGTGGACGGTTGAGCGTGGCAAATGTGACAAACCAATCAACGAGCAGAGAAAAATCTCAAGCAAGATATACGCAAACAACGTTCGGTCACTATAAAACTTTTAAGACTGATTAATTACCGCTATTAATTTTAGTCAACAGAGGCGGCCGCGCGTTTATTTCAACCTTATAATTACTTCAATTTCACGGTTACGCCTTTGGAGCCGTATGATCCACGACAAATCCCTGAATTATCCTGTAATTAATTATCCGTTCCCGGTCAAAAATGTGGACATTTGAAATTATTATTTAAGATTAGGTAGAAATTTTATCAACGTTTCATTAGGAACGCGTGCGAAATTGATACATCTTTAATAACGGTCTTTCATTTAAAAAGGATTTTTAATGTTTTAACGTAAGATGGGAACGAGAAATCCTATACGTACACCGATATCAACTTCTTTCAATATGTTTAACTTCAAACTCGAAATACTTTCTAACGTTAGAAAAGTACAATTGGATCAAGAACGTGCGAAACAATGCGATAGAGCGATTTCATATCTTCCGAATCATAATCGGAATTTCTATAAAAACATAGATTTTACTTCTACTCTTGAATTCTCGTGTCATATTATTCTCGCAATTTAACACGGTTAGGAAAATTGTCGGGGAGTTAAACGGTATGATTACACGATAAGGAGAGAAAAAAGAAACAGGTGTTTAATAGAATCCCAGATGGCCGATGAAGGCACGCGTTCGATCACGTCCGGAAATATTAGCACATCCTTTAAAGTTTTCTTACGTCTGTTAAAGTGCCTTTTTTCGGCCTGTTGATGTCTATCGCGATCGCATCTAAATACTTTCCGGCGAGACTTAGGATTGCAGAGAACGAAGCTCGTCAGATATTCGACGTTAGTTTAGAGAAATACGTACCTTGCTTCTCCCTATTAATTGCTCTCTCCCCTTTTAATTGCTTTTAGAATGAATAGCTTCTCTCGCGAAGTCCGTAGTACCGGTTATTCAGGGATTCTTTTTAGTCCTTTTTCTTGTTCCGCTCAAAATTTACGACGCGATACCTTCTTCTTTATGATTCTGTTGATTTCCCTGATAGCTGTCCCGTGCTCGTGTTTGGATTGACTAGAGAAGACTCCGGTTTATCTTATTTGGATAGAGCGGAGAGAAGAACGACAGATTACGTCGTATTATAACACGTACATATGTATACGTAGCATGTGTTTGCAGAGACTTTTTGTACATTTTATGGAAGAATTATTTTTATTAAAATACACCGTAGTGTTATGTAAATTTATTAACACATAAAGTAATAATAAAGTGAGATGATAATAAAGTGATAATTATTTCCTCTCTTGTTAATTCCAGTAACCATCCAAGATAGTGGACTTTGAAGTGTCAGTACATGACGAGCGTTGGTGGTTGCTGAATGATTATTTGTTGATGTCTAGAACTATTCCATTAAACTCTCATCGATAACGTTCATTAGTTTGCTCTACTGTGTTACCCTGTGCAATGCTGTTACAAGTCCGAAGAACGTGTTATCTAAGTCTATTTCTCTATTCTATTAAGACTCTATACATAGACTTTGATTGGCTTTCGTATCGAAGCATGACTGGTGAAAATTACGAGGTTTATGACAGCGTATTTCCTATTGAGATACGGAAAAGATGAAAACATGAAAGCCCCAACAATACATGCTGTCTAAATTCATCGAATCATTACTAATTCTCGTACAATCTGTCTGTATCCAGATGCCGGAAAAGTTAAAATATATCTTTCAAAAATAGTAATCGTCGCTGACAGTGCCAGAAACCTGGCCTAACGGCAAACTCTAACAGAATACATTAATTTTGCAGTGAAAATTGATGAATTGTTATTTTAATGAAAATATTTTGATATTTACGATTAACTGTACGTAAACATAAGATTAACTGTACGTATCATACTATATAAAATTATTGTAATAAAAATGAAATTTTGACAAAGAGTCTTATTACAGGGTGGACGAAAATTTTCATAAGTAATTATAGCTTTTGCGATTTGGAAAGAAAGTGTTATAAACTATAATATTTTGTGATAATAAACCGGTTTCGAATGGATTAAAAGTATTACCGTGGAAGCTATATATTAACCCTTAGAAATCGAGTAGCGACATCATGGTGATACGTTATGACCTTAAAATTTTATCAAGCATCCGGAAAGGGAAGATATTTTCCCATCGTATATATATGTGTACACACAATGTTTTCGATTGGTCTCGGTTGAAAATATGAATTGCCAACGCGAGAGCCATTACAGTGAAATACGTTTCAGCTTAAACCCAGAGTTACGCAGATGGCCGGTGGGTCACAAGGTATTATTTTATGCACCGGGAAAATTTATAGCCGACAGATCGCATTTTACGTATCGAGAGGTAGTTAACGTAATATTTTTTATCGTCGATGGATGAATCTTAACTGACGCGTGTTAAGCTTTCATCGCACGCACGTGTTGAAAACTTATCTGCCAGCCATGAAAAAAGAGAATATGGAATTAGCATAGCTCGATAAAAATGAAATTTATTGGATTTTAATCTGTCGTTCGACACGGATGGGTATCGCGTGTGAAATTTAATTAATTTTTTCGTATATGTTCGAGATAGAAAAAAGACCGATGTTTGCTTCATCAGGCACGATGTTTGATGAGATAATTAATCAACTTAACGAGCTTCATCTTAGAACACAATCGCTCGTAACTTGTACGCTTCTGTTTGATCCGAACAATACGTTTTACCATCGACTGTCGATCAAATAACGAGTTGGACCATTCGTAAAAAATGAAACGTGCGTTATTGCATTAGAAAAATAGAAATATAAATAAAGTTGTAAATTTCACAAACGTACAAAGGAATATCAAATAAAGAAAACGTTTCTGTCACAAAGCCAATATTATTTTCTCCAATTTGAATTTGAATCTAACCCAAATCATGAATTTTTCACGTGTTCGATATTACACACAGCGATGAAGCGAATCATGGCATGTGGTATTTTATAACTAGCTGCGTAAAAAATGGATAACCCAAGGGGAGGTATTATTCGGAGTAATGTTTATTCGATGCAGCGGAGCACCAGTTATTCGAAAATAATTATTCGTTAACCATTACTCGCGTAAAATGCAAATTTTCTTCTCGTATTGACACAGTTGGCAACGTCGGCCGGAGAAAAGTAAATTCGAGGGTGTTCGATTTAATGCCTGTACAGTTAAACGCTTCATATAATTAATTTCAACAGACAAGTTACGCTTCCCATAATTTTCGGCGAAACGATTATTTTCATCTCTTTTCCTACGCGAGTCTTCTCGCGTGAATCCAAACGAATAATTCGAATCTTACGAATCATTATCGAATTACATAAAAAACGAAGAAGCCCACTTTCTTATCATTTCCAGGTTCTTATCGGTTAACGCGTTAGTTGGTATTCCCCATAATCTGCAGTATAATGTTTGATGAATGCATCGCACGAAGAATGGTAATTTCATACGCGTTTCACCGAGTGTATTTGCACGCACTTAATTGTCAGTGGTGGGAACAAGAACGTCGTTGCCACGAATTGTTGGAACATTCACCACGCTGTTCTAATCCATCGAATTTGAATGGATACTTTGATACAGCTTGAAACTATCGCTTTTGTTTTATGGATTCTACGTGGTTGATTATTTGTTAAAATTACATTGTAATTTATGATTTCCATAATTCGAATGGAAGAACGATTATTCGTCTAAATCGTCGACGAATCGAAATTTGTCTAACGTGATTAATAAACTGTGGATATTTACAGGAAAGTGTGTGATATATTTATAGGAAATATAAACGTATAGAAATGTACAGAATGTAGAATGTGGGTAAAAAATATCCTTTTGACTGAAGGTAATTTAACTACGAATCAGAAATGAAAATTGTACATTGATGTAGATTCCAAGATCCGGATTCCTGCTTGGATAAAAATTAGATTTGCATAAAAATACCGTAATCAAGTCGGTAAAAATTTCTTCAGTGTTCAAATTGTGCCGTGTAATTTCTGCTCTCGAAACGTCGATTCTTGAATCACCTCTAAAGAATTACCTCGGGAACATACATACATAAAATTATATTTACTTGTCTCTTCTTGGTAACCAGCTCACGAATTACGAACGTCCTGGTTTCTTCGCCACTAATAGCAGCCATTAATCACGTTCCCGGTAGTGTTTCGCTTGTATCCGATTCACAGATACCGAGGAACTTGCGATATGTTCCTGGCTCGTGTCACTATTACGCAACAGAATTAATTTCTTCTGGAATCTTTTTATAAACGATCGTGCCAGTCTATTAATAGATTGTATCGCGTGAAATATTTTCATACTTTCATGTTTGTAAATATTTAGAAAGAAGGTTGAGAAACGCTGCTATACGATTTATATAGTTTAATAGAACAACGACACCTAAATATCTATACTTGAGGAAGCGTAAACGTAAAATAATATCGTATGGATCAGAATTACTTGAGTTCACAGTGCGTGGCAATTCAATGTGGTATTAATTCTTTCAGAAAATTTGCAACCGTGAGATTGGAGAAATTATCGAAAGATCGCATATCTTAAAGGGGAACCGCAATTGAGCTGTCCGTGCATGTAAATGGTCAACAGTTCGAGTTAAGAATCGGAATGCGCGCAATTAGCCTGCATTTTCACGGACACGCGTCGCCCGATTGTAATCGACCACGTTCGCCGAGATGCGTGCAACATTTCCGCCTTATAACTTGGGATTACGCGAAGGGAATGGGTCGCGAATGAGCACGGATGAAGAGCAGATCGCAGTACGAGATCGTACGTGACCGATTATCCACTACAATGTCGCGTTCTGTGTCAAGGTGCATGCCACCAGAGATTGCATCTTCCTCACGAATCGCCTGGCGATACGAAATTTATCTGTCGTTTCGAATCTGTCAACTATCCGTTTCGAATCTGTCGAGTATCTGCTTCGACTGTTCGCTCTGATCACGATGATTTTTCTTCGAGTAAAGGAGAGATTTGACAAACGGAACTCCGATGCTTTAGACGTGACGTGTCAATTTCACGGGCCTCGAAGCTATGAGAGATCATTGACTTTCAACGTACAGAAAACTTACCACACGGATGTAGAATTCTAAAATTCAGATTGACTTTTCAGACAAAAGTTTCGTTCGAGTAACTTGAAAGTATATATCGATGTACTTGTTATTCGTTTGATTCGGAGTATCCCTCCGAGTTTCGAGCAAAGTCCAGATTCTTCCAGCTGTTTCTTCTTTTTAATGCAACGACTTTGCTGCTCCACTTTCGCATTTTCGGTATTTTAGGTATTCATTATTTTCCATTAGAAACGGCAGCAGATCTAAAGCTAATCAACTTGAATTTAAGTCAATGAACGAAATTATAGAAATTGATACAAGTATCGGCGCACGCAGTGGTCAGAAATTTTGAAACGCGATTAGTCCGACTTCTGTGAAAAATTCTTTAATACAGAGTCAATGTACTTTAGACAGTATATCGAAATCGTGAAATTTGTGTTCACTTATAAACGAAATCCCATTAGTTACGAGTCTACTTAAAAACAGAATACAGTAGGAATAGAATCTTAAGAAGTCAATCGGTATAGCTACTCGGCGATTTAATTTACTACCGCGCTGTATCTTAGCTTGTAACTATATGAATTTCCATATTTCGTAGATTGGTATAGATTTTACACATCCATATATGGCGCTTACGGCGAACAAGGGGTCGAAATAAATTTAACGACTAAAAATCCATTGACATATGTGTTACGATTTATGTCCGGTAAATGTGAAAAAAGGCATATTTACCATTAAGAGATCCTAAAATATGTTAAAAGAGATGTTGCCTAAAGTATCAGTGTCCTTTCGTAACGTTATATCGAATTTTTGTCATACTTGTAGCATCGTCCTCGCATCGTCAGTGATTAAAAATCTCAACACCATTTGTCACGTTGATCGATGTTGGAAAGAAACGTTCCGTGTATGTCTTACAGTTAAGAAAAAGAGAGAAATTAGAATTCGGCGCGTCACGCTTTTAAATCGTCGCTTTGATCGAGAAGAAATCATCGATCCAAGATTGTAGCTATGTGAAAAAAAAGACTACTACAGTGTGAATCGACACGTTCTGCATTTCTCGTTTAACATCTGTCTGATGAAGAAGACGTTATTAACAGAGATTCAACGCGTAATCGATAATACGTCTCGTGCGAATGGAAAGAAGCTGGTGTGAAAATTATTTACATCGTTAACAGCGAGTAATCAATTCCTAAATAATGTTATATGTTATCAAAAAAATTTCCTCGCATACGAAGGCAACGAGACGAAGAAAAATATCGCAACAATACATTTGTAAATTCAATTTTTCCTAAGCGAATTACATCTAATTTTAGATTTCATCGATCGTCTTAGCAAAAGGAATATCACAATACAATTTGTCATGTTGAAGAATATTATTCTTTTTATTAACCAACAAGTACGTCGATACTTTCACATGCTGGAATTTTTTAACCAATTCGAAAAAGAATATCCGAGAACAATTATTTCCTTTCTTTATCTACTAAACAGTCTTGGCAAATTTTGATAATTAACCTTATCCTTTCATTTTGTTGGAAAGCAAACTAAAGTCATTGCGGAACCTCGATAATTAGACCGAACTGAAATATATGTACTTGGCATATTCTATTTTCATCAGCACAAACAAAAACAAAAAAAATCTTCGTTTTTTATTTTCTAGCCTTCCACTATGTTGCATTCTTCATTGTCCCTTCAATACAATTATCCACAATGTCGACTGTCAGTTCATTGCAGTACGATCGGCAAACTAGATATAATTTCAAAAAGAATCAAATGATTGGCGATAATTACATACAGAGCAGCGAAGTGGCCTTGAAATGTGCGTAAAGATGAATTCGATTAATTACTAAGAGAGCGGTGGGTTTGCCGATTGAGATAAAACGCGTGCTTTGCCCGATAGGTAGGAAATTGAGAGAGCACCATAAATGACAAACATGTCATTTCTGGTTACGAGAATGAAGGAATAATCATCGGCCGGCTTATAATTAGCTCGTAACTCTGCGTCTCTTGTTGTCGCTTCCATCTTTGCAAACGATCGCCGATGCGTTTCCCTCGATGTTATGGACGATCTTTCATTAAGTGGAAATTAAAGACGATTCTTATCATGGGACTTAATTACGTCGCCGTTGCTCTCGCTATAATAATTCTTTGGGTATGGGTTTATTAACCGCGTCTGAAGTGGTTGCACATTGACGTTTTATACGAAATAAGACCTAAACAGTTAGATTTATTAGCTGCGAAAATGTATTACACCATCCTCTCGATGTAATTTTGTAAAATTTATAATCAGTCGGCGGTGGATATTTATTCATTTCTGACGAATTTCAAGATGCGGAAAGTGGAGAAGGAAACTGTTCGTATCAAATTCAACTTCAATTTAGTTAGTTTAGTAGACAGTTTTTCAGTAAAGAAACTATAAATCTATGATAAATTAAAATACGGCTAGCGATTTATTTTTAATCGAATTGATCAAACAGTTGAATTATTATGAAATTTGTATTTATTTTGTAAACAAGTAAATAACAAAGTTCTTTTAGAGTTATCTTAATTTGTATTTATTTTATAAACAAGTAAATAACAAAGTTTCTTTAGAGCTATCTTAATTTGTATTTATTTCGTAAACAAGTAAATAACAAAGTTCTTTAAGAGCTATCGCAACTCTTAATCTAAACTTAACCAATATCACGAAAACTAGAATTGCCGGCGTTTGAAGTAGATAAATGATAAAAGGATAAAATGTGTCTATTCTCTAATTAAATTTAGCAAATATATTACAAATGTTTCCTAGTATCGAAATATGATATATTATATGCGATGCAATCTAGCCGTAAAGACGTTTTATCAGATCAATAAATCAGCCGTCGAGCGTTGAAAGATTACACTTACGATGAAGATTTCTTCTATGGATGTTTTCGAAATCATCTTTACTTTATTATTTTCTATTTCGCGTCGTTATCCGTTAGATACCTCTTTCAGATTTACACGAATCTACAGTTGTAACTCAGGTTACCGGTGTCTGTAATTATGAAAATTCTATGCGTACAAGACACGACTTATTTGTTTTTCTGCGTGTATCGACATTAGTGACATGTCATTTTCAAATTATCAAGAATAAACTAACTTTGAGTAAATTTCACAGTTTTAACGATATAATAAAAGTGACAGCGCTCGATGAATGGAATTGTAATGTTATTCAGGATTTTTCACAGATATCGATCTATTCGTACGATTAAGAATTTCTAACTGTGTCGTTGTTCGTTCAATTATGCCATTAGTATAACTTCCTTGTTTTTCTTTTCGGCAAAATGTAATCGCTATTCTACAGAATGGAATTCCGCTAACTTGTTTAAGGTTTTTGTCGCCCCATTAATGCACCAACGTTTCGTTCAGCCAGCGAGTATTGCGATATTATTAAAATACCGCTTCGCGGGAGTTTCTTAATCCTTGGACCGTTAGTTTTTGCGACGAGTATACTCTTCTGATTATTTTCCAGCCATCATGTTCAATAATAATGTAAAATTATGCGGATCGTTTCATCCATGCTGGACCAGGTTATTTGCTTCGTTCGAATCACCGTTTTACGTAATTTTCCAATCTCAAAACGGCCAACTTGCGTCGTCTTTACGTTCGCGAATGATTGACAGTTTCACTGCGAAAGCGAATAGGTGCGAGCGTATGTTTCTCAAAAATTAGACACGTCCAAAAAACGGTACGTAAAATTTGTTTAGTCCGTGAAATTTTCTAGATTTCCTCAAGTTGTTTTTAGTATTTTAAACAATTTATATATATAATATTTATTTATGGTCTTGTGAAATTGACGATTTTGTTATTTTCACCAGTTTTTCGTTCGACTAAATTTCCAGTAATCCAGAGTCGATTGCTTAAACTGTGATACTTTAAACAGTATACGTTATAATCATCGCTTCTTATGAATGGCGCATTTCAACAAGATATTTTGGTACTTTTAAGTATCATATACATGTCATAATGGTGATGGTAATTCCTTATAAAGGCACGAGATTAAGAAATTTCAATGTTTACAGTTTCATTATTATGACAAACGGTGTTACTGTCAGCTAAACATTTTGTCGGTTTTATGTATATCTTAAAATTTACGGTGGGATTAGAAATAGCTTTACGGCCCGTGATCGTCTCGTCGTCCAATGTTGAAATATTCCTCTTTTTTGCGCTATTCTTCGAGTTTCTAGTTTTCGTCAGGTTCTTCGTTAATCGAGTTGAGCTTAATTACCTGACACTCCCAATTACGAGAATTGACATCTTTATCGATTTTATTATCAGAAGGATATTTTTAAAATAACGGATGAGATACTGGTTCAGTTTAGAAAGTAGAAGTGTCAGAAGAGTTTGAAAGCCAAATTTGCCAACAAATTTCGATTACAGGCATTGCGAGACATGAATTATCGATCAGAATTTTTGAATTACTGTAGTTTCATAGAACCGAAAAAATGAAAAAGATTAAAATTATCGATTTAGAATTCATTTATTTTCGAATATTTTGTAAACAAAAATCTATGAACTCACTATTAATATATATATAACATATAACATAGGTACAATTGAGAAACTAATTCCAAAGACTGACAATATGTCTTTGCTTTATTATTTTAATGGTAACTTTCACTATAACTTCATTAATTTTTGGAAGTTCTAATGCACATTTCAATAAGCTAACAGGAAAATCGATTTTTTAGATTCACACAAGTATGTTCTTTTTCTTCTTTCTGAACTATGATCTAAAAGAATACGAGAAATTTGCTAGTCGATTATTATTAAATTATAGTTCGACAATTACTTCCAATCTTTACTAAATCATTATCTGAAAATTATTTCTGCGATGAAACGCTAGTTGAGTTAAGATATAAAGATCGCAACAACCGATCAGGCTCTAGTCACTAGAGTATTACAAGTAACAGACGGTCAGGTTGTTGAAAGTAACCGTAATTGTATGCTTCAACATAAACCGTAACGATGTTGACGTGTTGCGACCGTGTTCCGTATAGCCGAACTTGAATTTAAGTGCGGCTGAAACACGTGTTCGGTCCGACACACGATGCAAGAAGAAGAATCTGGTCTAACGCGTTGAAGAGAAATGAAGGGGTCTGACACGAGATGAGAATATTTACTACTATAGCAGGGCCGACATATCGTTTGACTTTCCACGAACATGGTCAGTCCGTGTCGTTTGAAAGGATTTAGGGTGTTCTATTTTCTAGTGAACATTAATTGCACTCTGTCAGATCTGGTTTCTTCGTGTTAACGGGAATAAAGTGACTGCCAAGCTATTTACTTCACTCGATCCTCGTCTAGTTAACATTTGTTATAGTTTAGAATCCCCACCGAAAAACAGCCGATACCTGGTCCAATTTCATCCTGTTTCAGACTGCTTTACAAGAGAAAAAATTTGAGAAATTCATTTCGGCGAACATTGTACCCTAGCTGGGTTTACCGACAAAGAAACACGCCTGAGGCAACTGTTCGCGTCTTTATTAACCGATAAATTCCGGTAATTATGTAAATCACCTGGAACATAATATTTATCGGTCGTAGAGGAGGTTCGATCAGTGGTTGAAACTCAGAGGCAATGAACCTTGATGCAAAGAACGATGCGGACAGACGTGGATTCTGGTGGCGCCCTGTTTGAACATAACTCGGGGGAAGGAAGCACCGTGTCCGCGGTTAACAGAACACGTTGTTAAAGTGTAGCTAACACTCTGTAGACAACTCGTAGAAGTAGTAGAAAATGTCTTAGGCATCGAAAGAGAAAACACTTCTCACGGAGAGACACGTGTTTGAAGACAAACACGGTTTATTGACGAAGCTGCGTCTCGTTTTCCGGAACTTCCGATTCTATCGGGCCGCAGCATCATAAAACTCTGCCTTCTGCCTCCCTGTTCTAATATTTGCGAGCTCGAATGGTCATCCCTTAATCCAACGCCGAAGCTGCCAGTTTGTACAAGTGAACAAACTGGTCAGGCTGTCGCGGAGAAACTCCAGCGAATTCCATTTCGACCAGCGCATCGCGTCGAGTGAAAGTTAAGTATTTTTCTGCGAATAAGTGGATCTTCCTTGTCAAATTCACACGCAAGATTATTCTGTTCGATCACAGAATAGGAAGAATATTCTCGGACTTTGCCTGTAGCACGAATTTAGGCATACGACATTGGGAAAATTAAAATCAAGTTTCACGCTGTATCCCGTCTTTGCCGTTCACTTTTTTAGATTTATTACTTGCTAGAAAAATTTTCCATAGATAATTCCATTTTGTATCTCACGCGACAAAATCCATTAATAATAACAACAATAATGGTCGTGATTATCTTATGATTACTCGTAACTATGAACCGTTTGTTGGAATGTCAGCAAACGACATATGGTCGACGGACGAATCGATTAATAATAATGAATCGGTGATTCAGACGCGCGATACGTGGGTGGTAGATCGAAAATCTACACTCCTTATGCGATAACGCGAACGTTATACAATTTTATTAATTACTTCTTCTACTACGTTTCGAGAACGAATATCTGAACGTTTACCAATGTTAATATCCTCAAGTTAATTCCATTAGTTGTGGTTACGATTCAAACGTTGAAATATTACTTTTCACAGTAAGGCGCATAATTTATACGATGATATAGCGGTAAACGAGCAACGGAACATCGGTAAAATCGTAAGCGGCAATAGATAGAGGACTTTTGTCACGCAGTAGAGCGTGAATGCATCATGCGGCTCGTATGGCGAACGTCCTCATCCAATTCAACGACCTATGACAGATATTCGAGTCACAATCCGATCTTACAAGATCCATCAGCTTCCTCGATTCTTTGTCACGAATTCTCGTCTGATATCCGAAAGGATGGAATATTTCTCTGTTTCTTACATTTGGCTCTCTCTTCTGCGTATACAGAATTGCCCTTCTTAGTTAAAATGTCCTATCTTTTGCTCGATTGTAACCGTACAATATACTGACAAATCTTAGCTGTCAAATCCTCAACTCTGCATAATAACTTCAGATTGACTATTGAAGTTTCGTGCAGTTTCTTCCACCGTGTTTGTCTATCGTCGCTAATGCATCGTATCGTTCGATTCGCGTACGGAAATATCGCGGAGAAGAGAGCAATTCAGAGAATTTCCTTTTTTTTTCTTCCCTGTCGAGTTGTCCACAGACCAGGAACCTGGCTTCTACTGCTAATCCAATTCACGAACTTGCTCGATTCACTAGCTGAATTCCTACGTTTGATCGACGACAAGATACCTCGGTGAAGAATCACCAGCATCCAATACCGACAAAGCTCGATCTCTTCGAAGCTGTTTCTTCTCTCCTCCAGTCCTCATGATTTAACCATACCAACTTTGCGAGAAACTTTACATTTCTTCCATTCATTCATTGGAAAAAATTCATTGAAAAAATGTTTATCACATTTGGATTAATCCCTACGTCGGTTTGATAAATAATCGCGTAACCTGTATGTAATTATATACTTTGTATATATATATGTTATGCATTATATACTCATATATTTATGCTCTAACTATATAATTGTAGTGATCCACTTTTGAACACATTTATGCACACAACGTTGTACGTATTATACAAAACATTTAGAAATTTGTTTATTACGAATGAAGTCTCAAATACGACAAGAAGAAGGGTGTGCAAACGAATTTGACAAAGAGTAGAGTAGACAAAGTCATCCAGGCATAACGAATTATGTATATCCGGCGAAAAATTACTTTTCCTTCTATGCTCTCGAGACACTAAACGACGAACGATAAACGCTTGTCTTCGTTTGCCGTACTGGCAGGAACGCATTTAGCTTCTTTCTGACTTGAAGATCGTAATTGGTGCTCGGTAGTGACATGGTTGTCCTGTTTTTGACGCCAGTCGAAAAACACGAACCTGTGGCGCTGGCAAATTTACTGCGACATCGATGCGCATTTTATGACCACACGACCATGACAAATGAGACAGAAGTTTTCGTGAGAAATTTAAGAACAACGACATAATAAGACTTTTCCATGTTATGGAATCAATTGGATCCGAAATATCGACAATTTGCCACGGTTTCGTGGATTACACGATTGTAAATTGTAAACTGCTTGCTTCTTCTCAAGGAAGAGAGGTAACTCTCTCGTTTTAGTCGACTCAAACGAATCTTATAAATCCTTTCTCCTTTCTTCGCTTTCTATTAATATCGTTATCGGCATTGTTATTTTCGTTACTTTCCAATTCAGTTTTGCTTTTTTATATATTCCTATATTTATATATTCCTACATTTATATATTCCTATATTCATATATTCCTATTTTTATATATTCCTATATTTATTCATAATCAGAATAACGTAGGAATACATGTAATTAATTGATACAATGCCGGAGGATATTAAAATACAGTAACATTTCTCTGTTCCAGTGAAATTATATTTTATATAAACATGTATATTAATATACGAAATATAAAATATAGTTTCAGAATTTTTAAATCAACTTTATAATTATATAAAATAATTCATTTCTTAACGAGTAATATTTCCACAATTTTATATATTGTAATTACAAAACTATAATGTAATCTCATTATTTCATATTTTATGTTTCATATACGTATGAACATGCGTACAATTATATGAAATATAAAATATAATTTCAGTATAACAAAGAAATATTATTATATATAATATCCAGCGAGCCGGTCGAAAGATCTCCATTTATGGTCGCGTCTATCGCGATTTTAATTCACGAAAACTACCAGCAATGGTAACCGTACAGTATCTCGTCGAATAGCAACGCGGCGATCGTGATAGCGGTTAAGCGAGCGTATTCACGAATATGCCATAAACAACGTGAAAAGTGCAAGTTCGCGGGCATAGATCATATTAACGGCAGCTTGCACTGGGATCACGTGCATTACGAGTTGTATCCGACCATCAATTCCGCCTCGGCTTGGTCCTAATGTACATTTGTACAGGATATACCGCACGCTTGGTGATCCCACAAGGAATCTCGCGGTACCGCCTTAAAATGGGGATGGAAACCCGTGGAAACACCATTACTAACGTCGATGTTGAACGTTCGTGGAAGTTGTAAATAAAATCAAAGTCTGTAACTTGCCTCAACGCAATGAGATGCCATCGAGGTTTCACCTTTAATGGTAACTTGGTTCTGCCCCATGACGCTAGTTCCCATTATAAATGCAACTTTCCATCGGTATGCTGTTATTCTGACAGAAAAATTCTCGTAGAAACGGGCATTTCTTGGTTATCGATGACTCTATCCTTTTACAGGATATTCTTTCAAATTCTATGTCTGTTTTCCCGTTGTTTCTTTCCATTATCGGTAATTTTCTTTTTTTAACCTCGCTGCGATCTCGCGGTCGAATTTCTATACTTCGATCTTGCTCTGATTTTAGCAAACAAGACATCTAACGTCCTAAGAAGATTTTTAGTATAAAATTGAAAAATTGATATAGATTTATATTTATTAGAATCGAATAAAAATTTGTCGACTTATTCGTGCGTCGTGTATTATTTTTGTGTTTCATTTTAACGACGTTCGATAGCGATAATACAAATTTGTCCGTCTAATAGCTTGTTTATTTATCTTGTCGTTAGTTGTTTGAACGTGAGTCTATAGATGCATCCCCAGTTAACAAAAATGGGACAGGAAATAGCGGAACGGTTAGAACACCAGGAGATTCGTGTTAAAGATTGTCGAAGAAGCATTACGATAAGAAGACCTTTTAGAGGCTCGCGACGAATGAGGAATCGAGACCTACTTGTTCCATCTAGTTGATTAAACACCTCTGTCAAGAAACTTTGCCAGCTAGGTAGTAGTTGGACGCGTCAAATTGTTAGGCAACGTGTTCGTGTACGCATATTCTGTGTATCAAGGACGATGCCCACGTCGCGTGGCTAAATTTCTTCGGGTCAACTTTAGACGTACGCTCGCTCTTAAGTTTCTCAATCGATTGTCACTCTTCGCAATTAAACTCTTCGTCTGTCTTTAAGGATGTCTTCTTGTATAACTAAAAATCCACTGGTGGACTCGTCCATTAACCTACTATCCATTACATCCTTCGATCAAAGTCTACTATCGAGCTAGATAAAAGACAAATTAACTCCTTCTACATACGACAGATACGACCGTTTTTTACTATTCTGATAAATTATCTCATGGATGGACGAACGAAGATTTTAGTGAAGAAGAAAAAAAGCTTTTAAGCGACGATACAACTTAATCGCACAAGTTCATTTCTTATAAGATTTTGGTACATATACATGTATACAAATTTTTTTTATTATATTTATTTATATCGCATATAACGCAAATAAAAGGACAGTTTTGAAATAACAATTGTCTACTTGCATAGTTCTCAGAATAGCAAAAAATGATCGTTTTCTCTAAACCCAAGGAGAGGTTAACAAGATGCCGAGGAAGCAAGAGGTAGTTAAAAATTCATACTGCAAGCAAGAATGTTCGTTGACTGTTCAATGTAGCGTAATTTAACGGAGAAATGTCGCGGTTTTTTTTCGTTAAAATCGTGGGCATTTTAAGAAGGTATACGCAATCAGCAGTAAAAGACCGGCTAAAAATGACCCCGATATCTGGCTGCGCATCGGGAATTTTAACGGATAAAGGCACTCTTCCAGTAAGCGATCCACGAAAACTGGACGACGAGCTTTTTATGCAAATCTCAGGTAAACAGTTGACGCGGATGCATGGAACGCGCTCGCTGCCACCGGTTCATGGCAATAACGCAACCAGACGCGGAAGATCAGGAAGGCCTCGAACAACTGGCACCGTGTAATTACCAAGATAATCGTGGTTCCAGCGTGAAAATCATCGTACGCGATCGATGGCGTGATTCGCCAAGACGATTCACCACTCTAAACGAATCTCTTCGTAATTTCGTATTTTCTTTTCTCGTGACACAATTGGCGAAACACGTTTCCGACATGCTACGAAACGTGCAAATTTTCGCAGCAATGCCAAGAGATAAAAACGTTGACAATAGAAAGCATCAATTTTTTATCGCAGGAAGAAAGTTTCAACAAAAATATACTTTTGTTGATGGTATCTTTAAGGTGTCTGTTACTAGTGCCAGCTTCGAATAAAGATTCTGCGATGCCACCTCTAGCGAGGAGTTTGTTTCACGGGACGACGGAAGTCTTGCTGGTAACCAGATCGCGGATCAATTTCATCGTCTCGACTCCGTCGTAGATGGTCATCCTTACGAGAATGATGAGACCTGTGATCGTAAATTATTAATTTTATTGGGAAATTTTCCTCATCGGCGCGGGCGGAGCACCGCGAATAACCGGTGCTAGAACGGATAATGATTTACGTTGACACGTTACAAAATTCGAATTTGCGAGTTGTCGTTGCGCGACTGGCGTAGAAAACAAGAACGAAATGACGAGGGCGGCAAGAAGGTGTAATTATCGAGATTAAAGAAGTCGGAAACGAGCTCACGAGTCTTCATCAAGGCGAGGCGAAACGGGACGAACAAGCGAGCCAGGCGTAATTGCACCGCGAACGAGCAGATCGTGTGATTATCGGTTATTAATTTTAATCGAGTTTCTTTTGATATTCGAAGCCTCTGGCTACGCTTTGATCTCCGTTAATTCCTATATGGGAACTGGCACGAAGTGAATCTGAACCGTGTAATTAGGACGAGTCTGCAAGTAATTAAAGTAAATAGCGCAACAAATAACGGGCGGAAAAGTGATATGCATAATAAGTAAAACAGGAGAATCGTTGGATAACCAGTAACCAAGATAAATAACCGTAATTGGGTTTTACGCAACGTTGCGTGTTCGCGAAATTTGTTTACCGTGAACGCTTCAGAAAATTGAAAATTAAAACGCGGTATGTAAATAGCGGAGTAAGAAGATATCTGATCCAATTGATTTTCTTCTTGCTTCGTCCTTCACGGTTTCTTTACGCACCTTCTTCAACACGTTTCGCGTGTTATGTGAATTCATTTTAGGAAAGTTTTAAAATCAAACGAATTTAATCGTGAAAAATCTACTTAGCCGAAAACTTCTGCACATCGATAAACGATCATTTCTTTAGATCCTTAATAGGTATCCATATAGTTCGATCAGTGGATCGAGAGACACGTTTTTTGGAATAATAAAACGTTTATCTTTGCTAATTTATTAGTATGATTTGGCTCCTCTTGATATTTTCGAAATTAGATACATTTATAACTGAGAAATTTTAACGACGCTAATCTGAATGAACGACTGTTTGGTCTCTCGATGGTATTAATGATCACGAAGAACAGCTATGCATGCTTCTCAGTCGAGTCAACCCGTTGGAATTTATACGATGATCGTCACTCTGCCGTGAAATGGTGGTGATAAGAGTACTTTCGTCAAGAGTATCGGTTTTGCTTGGTTGCGATTTGGTTTAAGGAAATCGGAGCCGCGTCGACATTACCGTGCGCCTCTCGATCCTACCAGCATCTTTTAAATTGTTGTTTTTAGCGGCTCCTTCTGCTCACGTATGCGATAAACGGACACGTTCCGAGAAAATTGAAATTCCTCTCGATAAATCTTTCCATTAAGCGTAAAACATAGGCCTCGAACATTGAACACCATATCGTTAATGCCAATTAAGAAACCAGCATTTGAGAATGTTAACAATATACGAATATGTTATGATGTGTTGTGATTGTTTTTAATATTAGTCATGGCCTTTATGGATTCAAGCTACAACGTTCTAACATATCGATATGCACGTTAGTGTTTGTAAAAAATTGTCCACTTATACCTTACGGCGTATGAATAAAATATACTTTTCTTTTTAATCTAATTCTACCTCGCGATGTTACCTCAAGCAACGATATGTATACTCAATTAAAATTGATTATATTATTCTACGATGTTCGAAACAGGTACTAGAATTTCTAATAAACCGACTAGATGCCATCGATGGTAAACAATGGTCTACGCACGCCTTATCCCACAAGCATGCAAATCACTGACATTCAAAAAGAATTACAAATTACCATTCTTGGCTATTAACCTACACCCTTTTTTTTCTCGGTTAACGTCTACCCTCCGATTTGAATATCCTTTACGAAGATTTTGTGGTATCATCAGTATGCTAACATATTACATATAACCCATGGTACTTACGTGGTTTACCACGGCTATTACTATTCGGCGGAGAAAGAGCGAGCGAACCCGGATCACGCGTCTCACGGTAGCACATTCGAGTGCATCGTTCGAGCATCATGGGATCTGTCGATGCGAGTACCACTGGTTACATTAGCGGTTTGAATGGTTCTACAGTATCGTGGGATTCCTATTCGGATAGATGGAATGAAATTTTCGTGTCAGATGGACGTTATGATAGCTTACATAAGCGATGCTTGACCAATTTCTATTCCACATGATTTTCTTCAACAATTACGGTAATCCGTATTGGTAGAATTTGATTCAGGTAGGAAGAGTCTATCTTAAGATGATTCAACGAATGTTAACGCAGATGCATTCCTCTTGAGAAAATTACGGGATATATTATACGACAACGCGTATGCGAATATGTTTGCTTGATGGAAACGAGATATACCAATTGCGCGCTCTAAAAATACTTCGTGCGCGACGTGATACGATTCGATTGTTAAGCTGAAAGCAGTGTCCATGGAATGACGCGAAATTATTAAGTTTTGATCGACATATACGTACAAAAAAGAGAAGAGCATATATTAGCATATATTAAGGCAATTAATATATTAAGTATCGTCTTGCGTGTAAAAAGTATCGAAATCACGTTCATTAATAGCGTATTAAACGCGTTAAACCGGCGAATCTTTTAATTTCCATTAGCATTTTTTAATTCAAACAATACCATTCATAGCAGCTATAAATTTGAATTCCACCCACTGCAGCCAAGATGCCGGTGCTGATTCACACCCCGATAAATATTACAAACGCGCCTCCATAAGAGATTTATAATGGCTCGATGGCAACTTCCGCGAGTTCTTTGTCTCAACAGACCGCCCCTGTTACTTACCTTGGCAACGCCAGGCGTGCCTTCAGCCACTCGAACGCACCGAGCAAACAGCATCGTGGCGGCAAGCTATGCAGCCCCCAAGTGCACCTTATGGTCATCGATGGGAAAAAGCTGGGAGCTCGGATTTATCACCTTCGCTCGTTCCGCTCTCGCCTACGCTACGTAAAGAGCCGCGTCCCGCTACCTTGTCCGTTTCCACTGCCTTTTGTACCGAGCTCGTACGATATTCTCACCACGGATCGTTCGATGAATCGTTTCGTTCTAACGTTTCGTACTTCTAACGCATGCCTGTTCTTGCAACGAATAAATTTCGATGCTAACGCGTATTTGCGATTCGTAGTCGAGGATTGTCAATGACACGGCAAGGACGCGCGCAGATATTTCCAAATTCTTTATCTTAATTTAATTAAGTTAAATTAATTTATCTTAATTTAACGCCACTTATACTATTAACTTTTTCTATGAAATTAATTCTATTTTCTTCGGCGACCATTGCATTCCGTTATCTTTTTTCTTCTTTTTTTTTTATTACTCTACGACGGTGTAATTACAGCAAAGACGCCGCACAGGTAATTCGAGCAGGTAATTCATTGAAATCAGCGGTGGAAAGAAGCAGCATATATCACGAAAGTAAATTACTTTCTTCCCCCCACAGAGTATCGCGTGTTAACTACATGACTACTCTAAAGGATTTCCGATTCACGTGGTGTACCGTATTTAATTATATATCACGAGAATCACGAGATTGAACGTGTGTTTAATAAACTCGCCGCGATTATCGTCTACGTTTCTCATCCTTCTATAGAGCGCATCCAAAGATTCTGCGGCTTCCATGACACGAAAGCTTTAATTTTGAAACTTTATCTTTGATATATAAACCAGTTCTGATTTATAACTCGCATCCGTAACTGGTCCGATATTTCTTTATTCGCATGCGCCATCTGATACATAAGTACAGTTTGCAGACAAATGATAATACGAGATAGAGTAAATTATCGTAAAGACTGGCAGTATGTTCCGTTAACTTACGCATATGCATTCGGGATGAAGTTATCAAGAATTAAATAACGGATGGAAAAGACTTTCATTAATCCACTCGACTTCCTCGTTCGTCGATTTTCTTTAGTAGCAGAAACGTGCAGGCTCGGTCATATAAAATTATTTTGTATTTGTTCGGCACGTGAATGATTTAAACATCTTAGCGGATAATTCGCGTGGATTAGTCGCATTATCGGTATTTGCACTTTGGAATACGTAATTGCCGCGCTCATAAACTTCTCTGATTATCAGTGAATCGACCAGGCTACAACAACACCGCGATAGAAAACCAGTTTCGCGGCTCGTTGGTGTGTTTTGCACAATTAACCAACGATCTTTATGAAACGAAGCAATAACCGCGGCTGTAAGAAATTCTATTTCGCTTTGCCTAGCGTTCAAAGCCATTGATTCGTTAGAAACAGCGTTCGACGCCTTTGTAATTTTCATCATGCCGCTTAATTAAGATAAATTTCCCGATTAATTTCGTTCGTTTGATACTTGACGGGGATAAGACTGTTTGATTTCTCTTCGATGTATCTTGGTGTCGTTTTCAATGTCGAAGCTCGTTTCGTAATTGATAATTATCACCCCTCCCCCCTCCCGTTCCTAGCAAAGTAACGTCTGTCAGCGTGAAGATCCAGCCTTCCTGTTAAAAGAAAATAACGTCTAATTGCCTAAGCAAAGAAATTGCTGCGTTGAAATATCTATCCGATCTGCTTTTATCAACCGGTTACGTAAGTTTTACGACAGTACAGATCTGGTCAGTCTCGTCCAGCTGTCGATTCGAAGTAATTGAATATCACCTTGATTACCTTATCCTTTAACTTATAAAGGTTATTAGTTACCAATAACTTTTTGTTCGTTTTCATTATTTAGAACCTAGAAGAAGAGCGCTTTGTTACTCATGAATCATCTCGAGGAAGAGGAAAGCGCTTTTTCCAGTTATTTTCTTTGCTGGCAGTTGCGTTATATCGTCGCATCAGCGCTGTTTTATCCATTCCAGATCTAAGGATGGTCTATTTTCCGTTCGAGCAATCAGGAATCATCGGATCGTCGTGCAGCTATCGCTTGGAACATGCACACAGTCCTTGTTGTTCGGAAGATTAAATTTCGAAACGGCGACTCGTCGGGATACCGGAAATTTGGTGCCGTGAGCAACTCCCTCCGTCGTGGTTTTTTCCCTGCCACTGGGGAGTGCTCATCTTTGGAATTTTACTAGAATCGCGTGGACTTCATTGGACCGTATGTCGCATAATTAACGAGCTTACATTTGGAAGCTGACTCAGCGTGAAATTTTGCACGAAACGACGTGACGTCGAGCGAACTCCATGGAAACGTTCAGAACTGTTTGGCTGGTGCGCGAAACGGTACTATCTCGGTGATATACAGTGACTCGAAAATAATCTGATGCTCGTGGAAAGGATAAATCGTTATAGCACTTGACGATTAAATCTGTTCGTGATTGCTTATTTTATTTTTGTTCGAGTGGTATAGTTCGCAAATCGATCAAGCTATTCGCGAAACGGAAGACAGGAGAATTCTTTCCTGGATGAAGATATTTTTCGGAGAAGTGGAAACTGGTATCTCTCTTAAAAGACTTTGCGAAACCCGTAAATTAAATTTCTCCGGTGTGATATCATTTCGAGAGGCAATTAAATAGCCCTCAGTCGTTCAATCAAGAGGAAGGTTTCACGCCTCTGTGTAACGGATGTCCTAGAAGATTGCCGACAATCTTCGACTATTCTTTATACACAGCAAAAACCAGTGATTCCACTCGATCTTCGTAACACGACTTGATTCAATTAAAGTAACTAAACAAGAGCGGACATGTCCTAAGCCGGTGACACTGGTTGCCTATTATTATTTCTTTCAATTACGCCACTTTCTTTGACCATGGAGCGTGGAAGAGCGAACGTTCCCTTAAATGGATTTCTAGGATCATTCGCGGCACGAATATAGCACGTGCTACGCTCATTTACTCTAACTGGCTCATTAACACTCTTGTGCCTCGTAAAACTTCTTTGGAAATCCCGATGAACGCATCGATAAAGCCTCTTCCGCGATATTAATAACAATATCTTTCTCAAGCTATACCGTGTATTAATTACAGGAATTAATTAAACCATGTCCCGAAGGTATCTGTTGGCTGGGTCACTAGATCTATTGGATACTTTCTTCAAAATGCTTTGTCTTTTATTATTATCATTATTATTATTATTTATTTCGAGAACGTCTTCAGCGACGTCTGCTTTTGTCGGGCAGAAATCAAGACATACGGTGGCTATAAAAAAGTATTTGCACACTTTCTTATCTTTCAATGGGGCGTCTTTTTATTAAGTTTTACGTTTCATTTTCGTAGCACCAAATTTTTGTAGTATTTTTGTATGTAGTTAGTACAAAAAATACAAGAAATACAAGGATGTGCAAATACTTTTGAATTTCTTAGCTATATATTTTTAGTATTACTGTCTCTTGCATCGTGTGTTTTACGGTTTTTTGCTTGAAAATTTGTCGAATTGAGGAGGCGGTGTCATTTCGAAGGAGAATTTATCGTATTCGAAGTACGAAGAATAATCGAGCGACAGCAACAGGCGAAATAAAGATTTCTGTTTTCGTGAAAGTGTCACGATAACCAGGGGAATAGCGTTCCATTGGTATTCGTCGACATTCCTTTCGAATGAAACCTTCTTGGAATTGTAACAAAAAGCGTTACACATTGGACAATTTTCGAAATTTTATGTTTCCCTTGACGACTACCGTTAGTTATATCTCTTCTCTGTTGATCAGGTAGAAGAATGTGAAAAGAACTAGGTGTACGTTTATTCTTGTACGACTTTGACATTACATCCTCGTCTTGTGTTGAGTTTGTAAGCTTCGTTAAAAAAATTATCAATCTGATCAACTATAGTTACAGACTTGTGCCAGCTTCTGGACCTCGTTAGAATATTCTAAGCGATTGTTTAATTATAATACACATGCATACCAACCACATCCACGTTGTTTTATCTTACTTATTAAATTAGGTATGTTACGCGTGTTCCTCAACCATAAACACGTCTCCATACTTCTAGAACGTATGGTTATACTTTTCTGTTTCGTCATAATAACAGATGGTAGTCGTGTATTATATCGCCTGACTCCATCCCGTACATTTTACTTCTTTCGTTTAATTTCGAGTCGGGCCCAACGACGATCAACTAGTTACCGTCAATTGAGACGTATCGCCGCAACATTTACGACTTTTTAGATTTATGGATTAACACTTGCGCCTTTTTTATGATTTTATTTACACCAAGACAGCAAAGACTAGGGATACAACAGCAGGCGACACGCCTGACAAAGAAACCATAAAAACGAAATCCACAATCAATTTAGATTCGACGAACTTCGTTAATGACGATTTCTGGTAAAATTCTCTACGGATCTCCACTCGCAGCAACCTCCACGTGCTGATATCTGTGACTGCAAAATTGTCTAGACTCGAGAATGTTTATAACAATATCTTTGTAATTCACTTATAACATATTTATTCGTAATAAATATTTGTGTATTTTATTTATAACATATAACGCTTTTGTAGCGTACTTGCAATTGTTTAAGAAGCTTCGATTATATTATATTTCTTATCTCTTAACTTTTTCATTTTACGAGGCTGATTAGCACGAACCATTGTTGGCGATACACATAAAGCGATAACACGCTGTTCGTTATTCAAAGTGGGAACAAAGTAAGGAAAAAGTAAGAAGTAAAGAGACACATTGAGTTCAGTCATTTTAAATATCCAGCTTAGAAGCAATTTAGAGGGACAAGGCATCAAGTAACATCAAAAGTGCCGCTCGGTGTGTCGTTTCTTGTTGCGTTCTTACTCTTCGACGATAGTGCGAAGCGCGAAAACCGAGAGAACGACCAACGATTCGCGGATCTTCTCGAGATTATGGTCGCTATTAAAGGGAATTTTAATGTCCATAACGAGAAACTATCAGCGTCGTTGTTTCCTTCTTACACACAGTATTTGTGCACTTTATCGAACGAACTTTTTCCAACTCGGAAATTACCAGAAAACTTTTCTTGTGCCTGACAAGAATTGCCAAGCATTACGGACTGGTACTCTTCTTCGAATCCGATAGAATCATTAATATGGCGCAGATGTTCTTTGAAAGAATCCGGTTCGTAAGATGTCAGAGAGTGGATAGATATTTCTGTTAAGTTTTTTTACGAGCAATGTCAATTGATCCGAGGACTATCACATTAAAGTTCTTTGGTCAAAAACGTGTTCAAGGCTTTGATGGAGAGTGCCATCCATATCGGTCGCTGTTTCCGGGACCAATCGCTGTGTATTTGGCACATGCGTTATCTCTGGATTTTCACTTAAGCGTATGGTTGCTGAAATATTCGCTGAGCTCACAAAGCGATTCGATATCTGTCCACAGCCACGAAACGTGTGAAATCGAATGTTTCCTCTTTATTAATACTTTTGCAGCCGGTGCCGGTGATTCTATCACGAGAACTTCGTGGATATGGAATGTTACTCTGACGTTAAATCAGTTACTCGCGAATTATATTCTCTGTGACGCGTGCTAAAGCAACGTCTCTTTATCTCTATGCAGGACTTATATTAAACGTGTCGATTAAATTTTTGTATTGTTGTCCATTATTAATCATTGTAATTTTTTTGTCCCAAAAGAATGGAAATCCGCAACCTTCCAACGCTCGCTAATTGTAACCCGGAATCATAGTTGTTAAATCCTAATTTAAATAATTATAGTATAGGATACGTCAGTTGAAATGACTTTGGTTAGGAATAAGCATCGAAAATGATTAGAATATCTTTAGATATCGGGAAATATACATTACCGATCATGGAAATTGTCTTTCAGCAAGTAACCATTATTATTTATGAGAAAGTATTATAGTGAAATAGATCAGAAGAATTTGTTTAAAACGCAAATATCTTTTAAAAGTATGTTCGAGTATAAGACGACACTTGTGCTAGGATTTTTACTGGATGTATTAACATTCAAAGTTTTAAAACAAATAAAAACTTGATTGAAGTTTGTCCACACTTCCGTGTGAGAGCAATCGCGAAACAGCTTCAGTCTCGATCCTCGCTTTACCTCTGCACTTCACGAGATAGAAGAATCGGAGTGGTTCCGACCAGTAAAGACCGTACTTCTCAGTGTCTTGACAAGGTAACGTGAAAAAGAGAGAAGGACAGAAAGATTCGCAGAGGAACTACTACCGAGCTTGTCTTGTACGATACTCGTATCGAGAAATATTTGCACAATTATTCATAGTTTGACGTTCAACCTCTTTGACATAGATTCGCGTGGGAATCGATATAGAGAGATGGCAATCGATAGAGTTCAATGGATAAATAAGTACCAGAAACAATAGACGATAAGAAAAAAATATGCATTACTATGCTATGCCATACTTCCTTCTTTACTATATTTTCTATGCTATACTATACTATATTAATTGCATTACGCGTATTCATTACTTCATTATGTACTAAATTCACTGTAAAGTAAGCAGCATAATACGTAAAAATATATAAAGTAACGAAAAGCAATAAATAAATGTTCGGATGCAAATGTTGACACATTATCATCATGTCTGATTGCACGGTTGCGGTCTACATAGCTGTAATTTCTTCCGCTGAATCCACTTTCTGATTTTACTTTTAACAAATACGTAGTCCGAAACGATTTGAGTTTTGCCAAGGTTCTTAACGAGATTGTAATGTCCCTTTTCGCGAATCTGCAGGATTTCTCTGTCGTTAAAAATGCATCAACGAATCGTCACGATGAGCATGCACAGGGCGACGCCGCTGAACGCGTTTTGACGCAGCTTGAATCGCTTTCTACCTTTAACCGGCTATTATCGAGTTATACCACTAACTGGAAACGATAACTCGCGAAAGTCATGGTCGAAGGTAAAATGATGAAAGTTACGTCGTTCCAGCCTGACAAATATCCCACATTTTCACCTATAAATTCCCGATGTTTCTCCTTGCAAGCAAACACCGTAAATCTCATCGTTTCGTTCGTTTAAATATTTATCTTATACTAGAAATATTTATTATACATATAGAGTATTATATGAGTATATGATATGAATATATATATATATATATTCACTCCTGCTTAGAATATTCACGACGAATATTTCTATTTATACTATATATATGTATCCTTTCTAATAAAGAGCCGTTAAGTCATTTATTCGTATTATAAATTCTAATAAATTACCTTCATGTACTATCTACGTATTATAAATTATCTCTGCCGCAATCCTCGAATTTTTGTATTTCAATCTTGTTTTAATTTTATGAGTAGCTATCAGCAAAGATTCGTAAAGGTTTAGGAAGATACTTAACGGAAGATTCGAGCAGAAAGTTACGTAATTCCGAATTACAATCTTTTCATATTTCGTTCAAACTTCACACGTTTTTTAATGAATATTTAGAAAAATGCAATTAAACGGAAAATGAGCAGAAGAACGCAGTAGGGATAAATATCGAGTTGTTTGTGTATCAATATGTAACGTGTCAGTCCCATTAGCCTAACCATCTCGTCGTTATAACTGTGTTAAATCGTAATTTATCAGCGCGCTTCAGCATCTAAAAATCCCAAAACTCGTTCGTGGTCGTGTCACGTACGAATATTTTTACCATGTTTCATAATTCCCAGTAAAGAAGAAGAAGAAGACGAAGACGTTTGAACAATTAAGTTGTTTGGAGAAGAAGGGATCCAGTAGTTGACGGGTCAATTATCTCAGGCTACGTAATCATACTTAATCGTTTAACATAACGGATCCGAGTCCAATGTGGGCAAACAAAAAGCTCGAGGGCTTTAACTCGCACAAGCGCCTGCCGAAAAACATCATTCTCATAGCGTTGCACATCTGTTCGTGTCGCATACCGACAGACGACCACATCGTATCGATTTGTACCATACGCGCGGAATCATGGTTTTTTCTCGTACCACAGCTTATTTATTCTGACCGTTCAGTTACGTGTACCGTTCGCGTAGCCTGGGTCCTTTTCGACCCTCGATTCAGGAGACGAAGAATTCTCTGATCGATCGACAACGACCATCTCGAGGCCGGGGTTAACGCGTGTCCGTTGTTATGCGATGTCGTTACGTAAGCTTCATGCACGATGCATCGACTGGATGCACCAGCATTCACCGTACGATGAATTTGCAATAATTGAACGCGGCCTCGTCCAACACATTATGGAGGACAAAAGACATCCAAGTCTTAGAAGTAAAGGAGAAATTTGAAACCGCGTTGGAGACAGAACATTCAATTATTCGAGGAGGATATTTCGTTTACGTTGGTAAGGCACGGGATCTGATGTTGGTCGTGTAGCCTATAGACTCGCCATCGTGAGCGTTCATTAATGCGTTGGATAGGAGAATGAATACGAACAGGCGACAGGTGAAAAACTCGATAAGAATATGTTTTTTGTGGAGTGGAGTCAAGAGGTGGAGGTAAGACGTGCATGTAAATTAGATTCGACGACTGGAATTTTTTTCGGGATGAGATCGATACTCGGTCGTGAGAAAGTAGCGCAAGGAAATCTTGAATCGCGTCTATAATTCTCGTCGTATTTTCATTCAGATTCTCCGATGTATCCAAACGCGCAGCGTTTCTCTCGCGCATGCCAAACCCAGCGTAAGTGTAACTTTCTCTGTGCGATTTATACGCCAGATAGATACAGTTTGAATTGGAACGTGGACAGAAAAATCATCGGGGCTGCGTAAATAAGTCGTTAAAATCGATTTTCATGTCGTTCGATACGAGATCTCTGGATTTTTATCTTACATCATTGAAACGTCTTAAGTGCACGATTAACAGAAAAATTAAATAGCGTCGTCCGTAATACAGAAAACTTCCAATTATCCGGTCCCGCTTTAACCAGTCACATTTTTATCGAAATAAAAGCAATTGGTCAGCGTGGCGAGATGTGATCTTGTTTTAATAAACTTAAAGCGTATGATACAGAACGTCGAGTGTTCTCATATAATGAGCGACCGAGTCGTACATTACACGTATATTACACGTACGTATATGGGTATGCGCATCTTTTTCATTAACAACAAATAAACGACGCTTGGTATACATACATTTCCAAATTAAACGACCATTCGTTTACGCGACCAGCGGTCCGCCGCTTCCATGGGGTCAGTTAAGCAGCAGTCTACTGTAAATACATTGTCCTTTGCTAAATGAAACGACAAACTGGCAGCGTTCGATGGGCAAAATCCTGCTAGGCATAACGGTATCAGCGTGTTTAACTAACCATCCCCAGATCGTTTCCGCGGGCCACTTGCGCCGATCGTTTCGTCGTATATCTTGCAGCTCGATATCGCGTAAATCTTCCCACGTGAACCAGCCAACGATATCACGGATACGTGGTAGTAGATGCGCTGCTTTGTTCGGAGATGACAGAAACAGGCGCCGGAATGCAAGAAGCATCGTAAAAAGACTGATCTTACGAATGACAGGGCTGAATTTTGGGTGGACATTAACGTCCCTTTGAATCGTCGCTATAAACGATTGGCCTCGAGCCACAAGATCGTGGCGGTGGAAAGAAAGTGGTTGATTTTTTCTGAAAGAAAGAAAAAGAGGAAAACGATCGAATGGCCGATTACTCGCTGCTCGTCGCTCCGTTGTCCTTTTTCAGCTCGTGTCACCATATAATTTTGGGTTACGGTAACATATCTCGAGTGTAATATGGTCGTTTGTAATATATCGTTATTAAACGTCATGGTCGTTATCTTGATGAAAATACGTCGGAAACTGGCGGATATGTAACACGTTCCTTACCAGCGTCCCGTTGATTCAGATTTCATTCTAAACAGTCAAATAAGTTAGGAAAGAGACAACTTCCAGACTTACGCGTGTTTAGCGAAATCTAACCGCTCTTCGTCAAACAAAGAAATAAATCATCACGAATGAAAAATAAATAAATCAAGTAATAGAATTTATTACGACTTCGATGTGGAAATTTTCGGCAGGATTACAGTAGATAGCGATGTCACTTTTTTATCAGAGTGGATAGAATATATGGCGAGAAGAAGACAAACGGTCTTCCGATCTTTTTATCGTTAATTAATGGGCCCAGAGACCGCCAGAAATCGTAAATTTGAGCCCTTAAAAACGAACGAAGCCATTAACAGCGCCTGGCTTAACTTTACTGCAAGCAATTCCGCGGGGCTAGTGTTAATGCATTCATTTTCAAGCAAAGACCGGATCACGTTATCGCGACAAAGACACACCCGCCATCATACCAGTTTAACGAGTAAATTTCGACCTGGACTCTTGTGTTTTTCTTCCTTCCTTCTTCGTTTATTTTCTCTTTCTTTACATCCCAATGACTGGCAACGTTTGTGGCGCATGGTTTCTATGGCATTTTTAATTGGCGAAGACGGCTTTTTAACGAGTTTCAGGCTTCTTGTATTCATGAGAGAACACACCGTAGGTATCGGTTATTTAAGACCCTAAGAAATGTCGCAACGTTCAAAACTTGTTACGACCGAATTCTTGTATCGCAGAAAAGTTGCCGAAAACAGAGTGGACCGTTTCGATGAAAGCTATTAATTTTTTATCCTTCGCCTTGGACATCTCCATCGTCGATGATTGTTAGAAAGAAGCTTTTCTTTTGAATATTGTAATAAGCGTTCCTGAATTTTAAATCCTGTTAATCGTATTAAATTCCTCATGTGAAATTCAAGTTGTCTTATCGATCCTCTATCTTTTATCTTAATCTGTGTATCTCGTTATAAACAAAAGTTTCACAATCCTGTTAGATGGAGTTTCACTCATCTTTTAGCCGATGTTCGACTAACCGAACTCCCGCCGACTGAATCCACTTCTCTGTATGCGAATTCCTATTACCTGAACGAGAAATCGTATGTAGCGTGGAGAATCGGTAAATGTCAGTTATAGGAACTGTTCAGATAAATGGACTTCTACTGTACTATGAATCACACTTGCAGGTTTCGTATTTCTAATTCCCGTATCGTAAGATTCTACATCGAAGCTCTTCACCAATATCAGTTTCATTAGATACGATTCTCACGTTATCTGGTTTATTCTTGAACGCGGACAAATTTTTACTTATTTTATACAAAAAGAAGCTTTCATTATCGCATCTTATCGTTCCACGCAACCAAATCTCATCATTTTTTCAACAGCGATGTCGAAAAATTATTACACTGCAGAAAGGTAATTCCGGAAAATACGGTAATACATCATTCATTATTATTTTAATTATATTTTAATTTTCATATATAATTTTTCGTTTTGAAATTATACAGACGACTACAACGTTGCTTGTGAAATGGTCAAATATTAGGTTGTCCGAAAAGTGTCTTTCCTTCGCAAACGTGCTTTTTACAAACGAGAAACCAAACTGTGAAATGTCGCGGTGTTTATCTCAACAGAACAAAATGTAATTCGACAAAATAATATAAAACAAAAAACGTTGTGCGTCTATTATTTCTTCATAAAACAAAAGAAACTTTACGGACAACCTAATATTATTTGTCGAGTTACTTCGTTATCGTTACCACCTAAATCATCGTATCCGCTTATTAATTCGAAAGAACACATAGTTCCTACGAAAAATTTCTACATAAGCTACCATGTTCTTTTCGAGCTCACATCTCACGATAATGTTATGACGTAATTTAACGCGTCTGTTATTAGACGCGTATACATTATTCAGGGGGCCAAGAAACTCGGCGGAAGTACGAACGCGAGGCTGAAACGCGCGAGGGAACCTGTTCCCCCAATCGCGATTAATTGGGCACGAGCGAGAACTCTGGTATTCGCGTCAGGTCCTTGTTAAAGCGATTTACGAAAACGCTCGGCCGTGATTTTTCTTACGCTGCGCCGATCCAAGCTACTGTTCGGTACATTAACGAAATTGAAGAGAAATTACCTGGTCGTATGATTATAATTCGCAAAATAATTTTGTCCCTTCTACGAGCTTTACACCGAGCACCCGTAGTCTCGTTTTACGATGTTTGATTAATAATTCAGCTTTTTTTTTGCGAAACAATCTAATAGTTTGTTTCGTTAGACACGGTGGAACTTCGTGGTGTAACGAAAATTGTCAACGAATGAGTGACACGATCTTGTTACCCAGTGACGTAATCGCTTGAAAATCGTTAATTCCAGTTCTAAATTACTTGAAACGACAAGGCTCGATACTTAAAATACTAAGTTTCAGTAAATTTGTAATCCTGAGTTTCGTTTAATCTTCAAAGTTTGTATAAAACGCCCGAAGCTCCAGATTTATCAGGATTGAAAATTGTTAAATATTTATCCAAACATTCAAAATTTTATATCGAAGAGTTTGAAGTATTCGAATTTTCGTGTCTCTAAGAAGCTAATTACATAGTTGGAAAGCAACATTGAAACGTCTATTGCTGCAGGTATAGTGGAACTATCTTCGTACTGGGAAGAGATAGGCGATCGTGAAGATCATAAGATTCGACTGGCAAGCAGGAAAAAGGTTTCTGGTGGAAATTACCAGAGTAATAATGCTTTCTTAGATAATGGATGTTAACAGCAGCGTAAATCAGTCAATCGATCGAAAGGCACGAATAGATAGCACGAGCCGGAGGGAAGTTGAGTACCGTATTTCATGATAATTAGAGGATTCCCCAAAGACAACGCGTTTTCGAGGATACGTGTATCGTAAAGCAGCGGTTTTTCCCTGGCGGTCTTGCAATTCCCTATAGATAGCTCCACTACAACGCCGTTGGCGCACATCGCATTCCGCAAAGTAAAAAACAGCCCTGTCCAATTTATGTGCAAGAACTAGCGTGTGCCTTCCGTTCAGCCTCTGCTTTTTCTCCTATTTCTTCTTCCCTTTGGTCCATTCAAGTGTTATCCAGCTATACGTATAATCGAAGAAATAGATTCTTAATACAGAGGACGTGAAAGTAATTATAGTATTTACTTTTATTCATATAATACAACACGCTTCCTGTAAAAGGTGTTTTTAATGTTTCGTGACTCCTCGTGATTACCTCTATTTCCTCTCTTTGGTTTTTTTTTCACGCTATTCAAAGAGTAACTGTTACCGAATATTAACTTATTCACATACATAGTTTTTTAATAGTTAAGTGAGGATAATCATTCGATTAGTACATAACCAACTGTCAGACAGGTTACGATGTTTCTTCGTAATAGCCCACGTTTTGCGTCGAGAAATACTTATTTAGTAGATAATATCTACATTATTTGTAAATAACTGTTGTAACTTTAAATACGAAAAAAGCAATTTCTTTTATCAACAAGTGGTAAACGATCTTTTTCCTACAATTCAAAAAATGTCTAATCTCGACATTTATGGGTGAAAGTTCATCTGATCGTTGCTTTCGTATCAACTCGAGTAGAAGAAAATTTATTTTGCTTCAGCGTATCTTTTGCATTAAATGATAGTTCTTACGTATGCGTATGCACACGATTAAGACGAAGGAAATTTATAAAAAATAAAACGATCCGTATAAATCATACAACGACTCTCGTGTGTTTGATAAAAAGAGTAGTCGTTTATTATCAATCATATTTCTGCCTGTACGTGAGCTAGCATACGGATCGCGTGTGCATCGGCAGTTCTTCAAGCGTTTCGTTGAAAGGATGCATCGTTTCTTTTGTATTTCATGCCATTGACTTTCCGAGAAGTGAGTACGATCGTGGCTACACCTCGTTGTCATTTGACGTTTTTCTCCTCTTTTTCAATTAACGTCGGCCGCGCAGGCTGATTTATTTGTCGTTACGAATTGCAGACAACGTGGATGTCGGTGCCAGACTTGGCGGCTATCCAGGATCACCTCTTCCTATAAAAGTTATCCAATCGTGGTTAAATCCATCTAGACGACGTAACAACGATCAATTAATTAACATTTATATTCTTCTCACGCGAACCATGACGTTTCCTTCATCGTGTTTCTTCCATTAAAACATAAATACGTGTTTCCATTCTTATATTTGGTTGCTCTTATTAAAACGGCAATTAAGATTCTGTTATATTCTAGATCAGAGGTTTCCGCATCATTTTATTTAACGAGTGTTCGCCACATTTTACTTTCCAACGATCGAGTTCTTTCCTCTTTCCCTTTCGCTTCTTCTCACTTTTGATATCGCAACGTAAACCACAGTAACTTCGCTCAATTAGTTCCAGCTCTATGGACATATCCTTTCCCTATTCATCGAAACGCGTACCAATGAATTAATAGCAACATCATTGAAAATGTCCGCGTGTACAATTGCTTCGCCATATCGTGAATCATTAAATTGTTCTTCAACAAAAGAAAGGAAATGAGACTTACCATATATTCCATTTGTGGCCTTAAACCATCAAAACGTATCTGTACAACGTCTTACTAATTAATACACTTCGCTACGATAGTTGTTCGTTCATACCTCTCAAGTATACCAAGAAGATGGAAATTTGGAATATTCGTAATTTAATAACCAGCTATAATAACAGCACGTAGCAATTACGTAACCTTTTGGTATGCGTGAAACGCACGTAGGAAACCAGCCACATACAGAAACGTTCGTATTGATCATCGCGGCGTGACGTGAACGCCGATCTATCGCGCGATTCTCCATTCTATGCCCTCTTTCAGCCCTCTTCCATCGCCGTGCGAACGAAAAGAATGTTTTTACAAGGATATACATGGGGATCGGTTAACGGATGCCATGAAGGATATCACGCGAATCGATTCCAAGTGCGGTGGAATTTTGCTAGCGTTCTGGAACGGCCGGTTACCGGCCAACGAGCCAACCAGACGAATATCGAGCAGATTTGTATAGAAATTATGCGAAATCCTAACCTTCTGAGAATCGTATCATCGGCTGAGAACTAAACCGTAGAAGCGATCGAAAGCGAGATGTAAACACTTTTAACGTTAGAACCGTCGGAGTGGTCATATGAAAAAAATTGTAATTTTTCCTAGAGATTGCAAAGAATTGTAACAGTTCGTTCTCGAAGGTTTGTATTTCTTGTAAAACGTACGAATAAGAACTTGTTTCTCGTTGGATTATATCTATACGTGTGTTTATTCGTATACGCTATTTGCATAAGCTACGTGGCGTATTTAAAAGCAAAGAAACAAAATACCACGTAGCTTCGTTTGTTCCTTCTTTCGAAAGCGGATTCTGCGCTAGTGAAAATGAAATTCATCTGAGCAAACACCATGTTTCTTAGTATGTGCCGCGTTACTCCGTACTCAGACAGCGTCTTTGCAAAAATTTACGATTAAGATCGTCGGAGCGCTATAGAATTCTATCACCGAGATTAAATGTTGGAAGGCGTAGGAGAAGCGCGGGGAACTTTCCGTTTCAGTCAAAGTTCTTTATGTAAATTTATGCATTATTATAGCCGGGATGCACGAACGTGTATTGTTAATTAGAAAACGAAAGGGTTTGCTGAGGGAACGGTAGGGGATCGGAAGGAGGGTTCCATCTTGGCCAGAAGGAAACAACGTGGATCAGAAAAAGAAGCGTTGGTAAGCGTGTAATAAGAAAACAGCGGCAAAAGCGTATCGCGGTGATCATAACGCGGAAGAAGCTTGTTCGCGTGTACTTTGTGGAATATATTATGTACTTTTCATGGAATAGGCCGTTGAAAACTGAAGAGATCTCAATTTTTCTTCGAGCAAACTGGACGTAGAGAATGACAGTCACGCTAACTTCATTGCAATTAAGCTATCTGTAGCCTTAGCGAAATTTTAGAAATCACAAGTTACAAATTTTCCGTGCTAATAGACACTTTTTCCTACAACTAACAAGAAGTAAATTTCTATAAATGAATTTTATAAATTACAGTACTATATTGTGGTATATTACGAAAGGTTTACATTATTAATAATTTTTTAAATATTCAAATACCTTCGCGAGCCGTTGGTCGTCAAGTAAATTTTCACACGCTGAAACACCAGTGAATTATCATATGAAAAATATATTGTAGTTATATCAAGAATGATTTGAATAAGAACAGTTCGTGATTTGGTAAATGAAATAAGGGACGAGTTTGGAGAGCAGGTTTCTCGTTCATTAAAATGCCAAAAAAAGCATTTTTTCTGACACGTCCGAAGAGATAACGGTATCAATTAAGATATCATATTAATATGCAGTAAGTGAATGAAGATTAAACAATCCGATAAGCGTGTACGTCATGAGTTTGCAAGTCAAGTTTGCGTTACACTTGAATTCCTTCTCCCGTAGGATACAAGTGTCGTGGTTAAGGTTTACACCTGCAACCTGTTACTCCAGTTAAGGCAGTTCGAGAACACTTTTTACACATTGCACACTGTATGTACGAGAGACTGAAACGCGTTTAACTGATCACGGCGACAGATAGAACCTGTTCTTTGACACTAAAATCTCCTGATTCGAGTTTAAATTTGTTAACTCTACACGATCTATAGCTTTGATATTTTAGATGAAATTATATTTGAAAAATAAACATAATAAAAATAAATATAAAAAAATTGGCAATTCCAGCGATAACTATCATTTTTACTGAATAGAAGCTAACTGTATATGGTTGTCTGAGATAAGATCAGAACCCGAAATTAAATTAGACTTTCGTTCGAAGTATATTTTACATATTCACAACGATTTAAAAATATCTAAACATAAATTCAATAATTTTGTAAAAATTATTTCTCAATAATACGATACGATAAAAATCAGCTTGCGTAAAAAGATGAGGTTTATAGCGACAGTACCGATCGTTACATCGTATTATTGCTTGATCAGCCTATTCGTGCGCGATTCAATTTCCTTTTCTTTCGAATAATTAATCAACGGGGACGTCAATCGAAATTTTCTATTCAACGTCTCATCGCTCATGTGCTGAAAAAATCCATCAATGAATTAATTCGCAAAATAGATGTTCTTAATGATACAAGAACTTTTCCGCGATAAATTCGCATTTCTACTTGACGCATCTATCTACGATGAGTCATTTATTCGTAACAAAGTTCGTTCACGAGAGGACCTCGGCAACAAGATCGTGGTTTAATGAATACAGTGAAATCCTTAAATCACGCGATTATTCCGTTTGGTTGTGCATGAGTGTCAGCGAGTAATATATCGCAACCTATTACATTGTCGAGATCTATGATTCGAGGCACGCAAATGAACTCGTGGGCGGTAGAATCGCGTTTATTCTCGGAATCTCGACGTTCATTCATAAAGTAAATCCAGCAACTATTGAATTAATCAAAAATTTCATACGCATTATCCTTACTTATGTATATACGTTATCAACAATTTTTTATCAAATCAGGCACATCTGTTTCTGAAAGTTCTATCAATTTACGACGAGTCATTCACTAGATTGATTTATCACAGAAAGATCGAGAAAATAAACGAATCATTGATTTTTCGAGTATTTTTAAAAAACAGGAATATCAGGAATACAAGAAAGAATCGTTGCTTCGTGATGAATGTTTAACGATCGTGATATTAATGAAACGTCAAGGCTGCCAGCTGTAATCGGTCCACTGGCCTTTCCTAGCAGAATTCTCTTTCTCATCGGAATTGATGACAGATTAGAGAAAATCGTGAGACATTTTATTGTATTCGTTGATAGCGGTACTCCTGGTTTCAGGTGAACGTCAGAAGGTAATTGAAAACCTTAATGAGACACGTGTTCTACGGGTGTTCATTATCGAGCAAATGAGAGTAATAATCGCGCAGCGATTGCAGATACGTAACGTGTAATCTCGTAACGAAAAAAGAACAGATTTACGCTTCAAATGATTTATGAGTGATACGAATCACACAAAAGTCAAACCGATCAACTTCTTTCAGCGCTAGAGTTGCTTGTTTAGTTCCTAAAAAATGCAACATCAATCACGTATAGTGATACCAAAGGAATTTTCAGGGCATTAAGTTGATCAATTTGGCTTCCCAGTGATTGATATTCAAATTATTTTGTTGATCGTCTTTTAAAAGTAGAAAAAACCACTGACTTGGTCGAGTATGGGAAATAGGATGAGAAGAACAAGACGAATGCAACGAGACGTTCAATATGCTTTTACTTTTGAAACACGTTTAAACTGTGACGAGTCTTTGTCGAACGTGTTATAATTAGAACACGCTTGTAATTATGCTATTCTCTTAACGAGGATATTATAACACTCTCTATTCGAGTGAAAGTGTTTTATATACTCGCTATCGTCGTCATCTTGTGTATCTTTCGGCGTAAGATAGAGCCGTTCGATTACTAAATTTCCTCCCGTTGTTCGCTTCCTCGTTCTTTGTGCCGAACTTTTCACTTCGCCATGCAATTTCTGCAAGCTAGCGTTGCTCCGCGAATAATCTCTTAATAATCTCGCAGATAATCGGGTGAAAAGAAAAATTAACAAGAATGTTACGTGAACGGTCGTATGTAATTTACATAATCGTAAAGTTACGAACATCGAACCTTCCGTCGTTAAAGATAATTGTAGCCATCCATCCGCGCTTCCTTTTTTCTCCTTTTTTACTGCAACTGTTTTGGTTACGATGTTTGGTTAATGGAGGAACAAGTACCGCTACGATTTTACGTAAGGATATGCAATTTGCCTATAAAAGATATCTTTACTTTGCGTCTATATTTTTACGCGTCTCTTATAACTTTCTTGTTATCACAAAGTGCGGTATCGTCATAGGCGGCTGTAATTAAGTGCGATATTATCGTGTTTCGCTTGCACGTAACAAGGTGTAACTAAACGAATTACAAGCGAGTGATCGAAGTGGGCGTGCACAAGGCGAAGTGGACGAAAGCACAGTCGAGATTTAACGCACGGATGCCGGATATTTCGTTCCTCGTCTGTAAATCTCTCGTAGTCGAACACGTAGTCGTACACCTGTGATTAATGGTATTCGAGAGACATAAAAAAACAGAAAGCTACTTCCAAAAGTGAATAAGAAATCGACCACCGAATAAAACGTATATATATTATTATTATCCTTTTTTTTTAAACAGAAAACAGAAGTGCCGACAACACGTGCCAAAAAAGGAAACAAAAAGAAGTGGAAAAGGAGTAAAAACGAAACGAACCGTTAAATACGATAAATCTTTTAACAGAATCTGCTTAATAAATAGTTAACAAGCAGAAAAATAAATTACATAGAAACGAGGAAGATGGCTGCAGCAGTGGCAAATATAATATCCAATCGAGAGGCGACGGAAACCTGAATTATTGGCCAAATGGCGTCTTCGTCTCTACTCTATACGCGACCGTAAGTCATAAATCTGTGTGTAAAATTTATCGAAAATTTTCTCACAAATGAAGGAAGAAAATTTTACAATGTCGAGTAATCCTATGCTTAACAAGTAATTCCAACAAATGTGGTATTAGATCGTATAGTTTTAGTAGTTATTGTATATTCTCTATTAATCCGGACAGTTTGATCGATCTATAAATCTAAACTATCTGTTCGCTATTTTACAAGTGAGAATAAAATTAAAGTAAAATATTACAAGTAGCTTCATACTCACTTAGAACGCTTGTAACACTCGCTTATATTTTCACTCGTTGCCAACTAAGATTGTTACACAGTACTGCAATAGTCGATTGTAAGTCGAACGTCCACGATTCTTGCATCGCGTAAATTTCATGGAGACCTTGTAACGAGGCCTGTATTGCGATTTCCAGCGCGCTAGAAAGGTATTCGACAATGTTACTACGTTACCTCACAATGGCATAACGATTTCTATTTGCCACAATCGATTAGCATGTTCGCGTTCGTGATTATCCAGCAGTATTTCCTGGTATTTAGCTTTTCAATCCGGTACATCACGTAGGAAATCAGTTTCGAATCTCAAATCTCGCTGAAGTCTCTCTTGTAATCGTTCATCGAACAGCTAAGACAACACTTAACCGTGCGATTGAAACACACACACTGTCTAAATAACAAGAGACTTGCGCAGAAATTAACCATGCAATGAATAGAACTCGTAGAATAGCGGATCAGAAGAATTACCGATACACCGTCGAAATTCCATATCCCTTGCGCTGGCATCCGAATCACTTTCGACCTATTACGAGACCTTCGATCGCAACGTAATCATCGTAATTGCAGCCCAATCGAAATCGACCACTACTTCGAATTGGTATCTTTTAGGATCGCGCTTCGGGCCCGTCTGATTGCACGTTTTCATCCGTAATGGATGACCAGTGCGCTAGGTGTCAGTTATATCATTTCAGAAACCAATTTCTTACATCGTGTAATACGCGAGATGGTATAAAAGAGTGGTGGTTGATTGGTCTCTACGATGACGGCGTAAAGGGGAAGAAAATACGAAGACTTAAGAGCGAAGATAAGCTTCCATTAACTTTACATATAATATCGCACGCAGAGGCTAGATAAATGTTACGAAATGTTCTTCCAGACCTTGAACAGATCATTAACACGAACATCGGGCAACGTTGAGGGATACTTGTTGAAATCACAAATTATAACTGTAGGTACAACAGTTCGATCGCTGCTGGTAGTCAGTTTTGACAGATGGAAAAGATGACGAGCGCGAAAATCGTAAAAATCAGGCTTCCGTATCCCGCTAGGGTAGCAAATGGTCGAATAATTCGCTTTGAACTTCCGCGTAATATGTTCGCGGTATGTTCGATTATTGTGTAAATGTGGCCAAGACACAAGACAAGTCATTGGATGGTTTTCCCGATCATGAGCATTTATAAGCAAGCGAAATTACAAAGTTGTAAAAGCCGATAGTGTTCTATCGCGAACGTTAACGATATGCCGAGACGATTACTGTCGCGAAACGTTTTACTGCACGGCCACCTGTTCGCCGCTTGATAATTAAAATTATTCTCTGTGGCACTGAAACGACGTAAACGATGTTTGATTGCAGCGCGAGCCTGGGTCGATTGATTAATCGCCATTGATCATCGATCGTCGTAATTGACTCTCTTACGATCTGTGACGCTTCTTTCTCTGAAACCAGCTACACGGAGAACACCAAAAGTATCGTCCATGATGAAAGGTATTGAAGCATTGTTAATTAATGGTTTAGCGATCTCGTAATCGACTTAATCCAATTTCTCGCCAAACCAGAACGCTGCAGACCTGCTCGTTCTTGAAAACGTCGTTTTCTTTCCTTTCTACCTCTTTATCGTGCAAAGAGAAAATGAAACGTAAAATGAAAAAGATATTTCATGAAGGCAGAAGTGTGCCAGCTTTGACTTGATCGTCTCGGCCAAAACCAATTCAATTAATATAATTATTGCGTATTGATACCGATACGTATTAACCGTAATGGCTCCAAATAGTAACATTTTTACTTATCTGTTTAATATTGAATTTTATAATAGAACAGTCAATGATACCCGTTTCATTCGAATAATCTCTGAAATAAAAAGAACGTGGTGAAATGAAAGTTCGCTTCATGATTAATACGATTTCCATGCTACATCGTGCATTTTGTATAAAATTATAATAAAAAGTTTAATATTTATTTAAAAGATTTGAAGGAGCGCTTTGAATATTATCAACACCATAAACTCGACGTTTCTGAAACAATGATGGATCGTGGATCAATTACGCATAGTGATCGACCTGTTTTGATAATCGTTCGCGAGTAGAGGAAACGAAAGAAAACGGACGATCACGGAAACTGGAGCATCGAGGCGTGGCGAAGCTGAATGAACGTGGCAAAACCCGTCTAACAGATGAAGGGGAAGCTTGCTCCATAGGTGAGACCTGCTGCTGGTTTCTAGCACGTTCATGAAGTCTCTCTGGTCTTATTTTACGAGTATAAAGCGGGTGTGTGTGTCGAGGCGGCTTCTATGTGGCCTTGCAAGGTCGTTTCTGTACGCCGTCAAGGAGGAGATCGTATCTTTGCTCCCTTCGATTCTCGAACGCGGTTTTCTTTCGTCCAGCAATTTTACGAGCCGTCTCGTTAATTAAGTGAAAATCAAAAGACTTGATGGCCAACCTCGCAATCGTGATTACGATCGAAGAAGGAGAAATAACGGTGCTAATTCCCTCTAACTTTGTTCGAACCTTCGACACGTTTCGAGTCATTAGAAGCATTAAAATAAACATGAAGCAAGAAATTGTAAAATCAATTCGTTGACTTGGTACAAGGACAACGCATTAAAAAGTCTGAGATCCCGGAATCGAAAATTGTTAAGTAATTCGTGTATCTAGCTAAAACCGAATGCTCCATTAACGAATGTAAATTATCAATTACGAACGTAGATATTCATCGAAGAAATTGCAAAATTCGAGACGTCAAATATTGTACATATTTATTATTCGTATAATACGTATGTTTATTTTCTATGCGATGGTATTATAGCAGCTATTTGTATTTATACGCATATATATCACGTACCTCGCATAAATTTTATTCACAGTCGATGATCAAAGTGTTCAGCTCTGTTTTCAGAGATTTTACGAATTCGCAAAGTAAGTGAAAACATCGTGAATTTCGTACTCAACTAAGAAAACGTTAGTAAGCAACAAATGGAAATGTTTGGCAGCAGCTCGTCAAGACTGCTTCTATTAAATTATTCAGCGTAAGTTGGTCAAACGATCGTCGTTCCTCTGACCAAAAATATAATGACTTATCTGACTAGGTGGTATGACGAAGGAAGACGTTCAACAACAAATTTTTAACAGGTGATTAATGAACGGGCGCTGATTAGAGAAGAATAATCGGTTGTATGAGTTTTAGTAGCCTAGATGATGATAAATCTTAATCGATACAGACACTAGTGTGTTAAAAATAACGGTTTGGCAGATCGATTATTATCTTGACAAATCAAATGTTACAGCAGGTGTTTAATTTGGGCATATGGATATGATTGCAATTCATTCAGTTTCGTTAATACTTTGCCATGTGGCCAAATTTTGTGCTATCTTTTTCGACTACGATTACCTAACACGATTCCCTTCATTTTTTAGTCGTACGAAATACGATTTCAGATTATTCTAATCTGTAAAAAACAGGATTAAAAGATAAACTCACCTGTTAAATATCAACTGGATTCGACGTGCCATGCGGTGAATCCCATCGGTCACAGTGTTCAACGAAGACTGATGATCGATGATCCTCGCAGCACGTGCACGAAGTTTTGCTAGCAGCTGAAGTGTACTTGTATCACGCCATCCACAGAATCTTCTTCATCTTGCGATCTTGCTGCTTCCTTCCGCACGGTCTTCCTACTGCTCTCTTCTTCCACAATATTCACCACAATTTATCGCAATCGTCCATGTTCCTTCTATGCGAAGAAAGGATTTTATCAAGCAGTCTCTAACAACCTCTAAACATCGCTGACTCTCCTCGAGGATCACTTTTCCCTCTCGACAGGGGAATCCTACGAAAGCTCGTCTCGCACAGGCTAACCCCACATGTTCCAATCAACACGAATCACTTGCTATTTGCAAGAATTCTGTTTAGAAGATCGTTACTCGAACGAACCTTTGATAAAGTCACAACGTACAGATAGCTTTTGCAAGCCGAACTCTGCTCATCTATGTTCATTATCGTGCATAGGGCTACAAGAAGGAAACCGTACAAACGTTAGAAACAACAATGATAAAAACAGGTGGCCTGTTCTCCAGAGACGGTCAAGCGCAGAGAGCCGATTTAATGTTTGTTCGAGCGTTTTTCAGAGTCTGATGTCGCGTTGGATGTCTCTTCTTCTGGCGAGAAGAGACGCAGGCAAGGAATCGAAACGCGATTCGGGGTTGCCGCGTCGTTCCTGGGGCGCAAGCTGAACGTATTCTACGAAGCGAGTAACCAAGAGACAACGCAAGATAGGGTTTCGGATCCGTGCTGGCTGGTGGTCGAGTAGTTTGTGCCTGAGAGCGCAAGCGGAGCTACGACGATCTTACTCCGTCTCCTTTCCACCGCCGCTGCTCTGTCTTTCCCTCGTGATCCCTCGTCCCTCTTTAGATCCTGCGTCGCGATCCCTCGGAGAATTTCTTTCTCTTTCGGTCGCTCGCCTTGCTAGATGGCGCCAACCAGTGATGGACTGGAATCACGGAAATTTCGAGTCTAGCGTTGCTCTTGCACCCTATTGTCTTTGATCCTGTTGCAAATCCTCGGAATCTGCAGCGAGTCGTTGATTCCGATGCGAGCACACTCCTTCCTTCTTCCTAGACTTTGTCGTTCAGTCATGAAAATCATTGAATACTCGTGAAACGTAGATTTGTTCACGATAGGATCGAGTTCCCATCGCTGCGACTAAAAATTCTTGCCTCGCTTCCTCCTTCGGCTATCTATTTATCGCGCCAGTAGCAATTACTCTTTCTTCCTCTCGCTTTCTTCTCTCTTGCCAATCTATACTTTATTTTCCTCCGTTCATTTATCGTTTCCTGGTCTTCGTCGCCACTTTCTTCCCTTTCTATTCTTTGCTTCTTCTCTTGAAGCGGTTCATCCGTTTCGGTGACCATCGCAATATCGTCCTCGTTTCATTTTTATCGATTCTCTTTCACGAAGAAACTACGTGCGTTTATGATTCGCCATTGATCTACGACTCGATGCCGATGTCGTCGTCTCCGACGGAGAAACACGACTGGCGGTCGTTCTTGCTTCGAAAGAGAGTTCTTGCATTAAGTCGCACGTGGCTACCGTCTCTCTACAATAGTTCATTCTGTATATGGCAAAGTAGACTATTCATTTTTACATGAATAGTAATGTGAAGTTAGCTCGTGATTCGCGCTCACCGATTACAGGCTATTTTAGTACAGGCTAATGCGAAATTTCTATAATATTCTTATCACATTGTTAATATACATCGACGTCTTGTGTTTTTTCAAGCGCTGCTGACGACACACGTGCAACGCCGTCCTTACGTTTTTTCGATAAAACGCGTTGCTGCATTTCTCATTTACATATTCACCTTGCAAAATGGTGCAGCAGGTGAGACCACATGCGTACGGCAACGCACCAACTTCAAAACTTTTCGTGTCAAATTAAAAGGAATGGAGAAATAAAATAAAAGCTATAAAAGCAATGAAACAGAGCAAAAATAAAAGTTAAGACGATGTGTGAAACACAACAATGTTTTTGGTTTTCCACCAAAGAAAAAGACATACTTTTCGCTATTAAACGATTCCAAAATAATTTTTTCCTTCGAAACATTTGGTGTTTTCACAGCATCGAATACCAAGTTTTAAGTTTACGAATACGAAGTTTGTACTTGTCCACCATCGTACGACACCACCATCGTTCAAAACTTACGTTTAACAGTTACCGTGTGTACTATTCATGCTGCCTCTGACAGATATAACCAAAGGTCCGAGAGAATTCGTGAAAAATTATCTATCAAACACTTGTCACAGGAGCAGTCAACACGCGATGTTGAACGTGCAGAATGATGTTCGTCGATCGGATAACTGTTACCAGATCTCCGGTAACTTTCCATCGTTAATAAATTTCAAGCGTACCAAGGCTATCAACCGTGACGTCTCTGTTCTCGTATTTTTACTTCCGTTTCTCTGGCGCGCGTCTAACGGATGCGACTTGCGCTCGGTGTTGCAGTCGCAATTGTCGTTCCACTAAAGATATGAGACGGCCTCTACCAGTTGACACTTGAACGCCTCGTCCATGAACGTTTCTTTGTAAACTATGCGATTTTTTCCGAGTATTGTGAAATGCCGATCGCGAAAAGAACGCTAGCGAGATATTAAGCGTACTTCATCTAGAACATGACGTATCTCACTTAACACAGATTCGCGTGAGGAAAGTACAAGACATCCCGCAGATATATTATTACGCTCGTTTAAAACAAATTGTTCGGACTCTACCAACGACAGAATTACTCTTAGAACACAACTGTTGTTTAATATTCCTGTAACGCAAACAGATGTTGGTAAAATTGACAAGTTCCGACAGATTTTTACTTTTACGATGCAATATTGCACGCCTTGTCGTTGATTAATGTACTATATACTATATTATATGTATAAAATACGTATAATACGTATAATACATACACACACATATATATATTAACATAAAACGTCGTTTAATATCTTTGGTTATAAATGTTGTCTGTTAGTCGAATTTATCTTGCTTCTGTTAATATCTCAGTTATTTTTGTCCATGCAAAGAACTGTGTCAGGCCAATGAACATTCCTGATATTTTGCTCCGTGCACGTTTTTTCGACCTCTAAATCTTTTTCAAAGCGAGACTGCATATTTTATTACGTATCGATCAACGTGTTTCTTATTTTCTCTGAAAACTATGTATGTACATTAAAATATTAAAAATGACAAAACTTCTAACGATATTCGAGCAAACATCGGAATGATTATGAAGCTAAAGGAAAAGAAGCAATTGGCTTCATTGGGGACTATTGGCTAGCGGCCAGAATCTTCCACAGAAAGACAGTTTGTTTAACGATGCGTATTAGAAAGAAGGCTGAAAACGGGGACGTTTGTCGTGTGGTGGAGAACGTTGCTCTGCGACGCTTTTCACGATCAGTCGTGTCGTTTACGGACGAGCACGTGCCTACTCGAGCAGACAGCCAGTCCGTAGTTTCTAGTTTGAGGATTATTAAAGGCTATCATAATGGGAATCATAGCCATGGACAAACTATGCGAAACATCGTTTTACATTCAGCTCGTTCGAGTTGCCGCTACAAAACGAATTCCGCGAAATCGTTGACGATCGTAAGTGGGCTATATGGCGACGTGAAAATATCATTTTCGACGTCGACGAAATCATCGAATTGAAATGTTATTAGCATTTTATATTTCGATTTATACAGCAAATTAAAGAGAGTCCGATGTTGTAAACGGTGTAAACAGTATATTAAGACGACTATTAATTATAATAAGGCAATCTAATTGATTAATTAAGAGAATACGACGTAGATATATCGAGAAAGATCGAGAAGTAAATCAACAAATTAAATTCTTTCGTCGCTGTACTATTCGGTAGAATGTTATTTCGGTCACCTAGGAGATAAAAAGTAAAAAACAAAATAGAAGAAAAAAATGGGAGAGTACAAGACTGGCACGGGAGATAAGATAAAGGCAGCATATTAATTGATATTTTATGCGACGGTTTGGACGAAACATTTCAACAAGTAGCCATTCGTGAGATGACGAAGGCAGCATAAAAAGCTTGATGTGCGTGCATAACTACTATAATTTCACCTGACCCAGTGAAGAAAAGAACCCAATAAAGTATCAGCGATGATAAATTTTTAATGGCCGGTTACGTCGTCTGGGCCGGTCTTTGGCTGCCCGTCAGTTCAAAAACTTAGGCGATCAAAATTCACATCTCTCGATGTTTCAACCAAGATTATTTACATCCTCGGAATAAGATACAGTGCATTAAGCGTTGCCGTGAATATCATTTCCAACAGTATGAAGATCCAATCATAACTGGTAATATGCTTTCACCATTTTCAATGATAAACGTTCGCAATTGGAAAGGTGCTCTATCTTGGCAAAAATTTAACTTACTACACAACTTTGAGAAATCGTCGTCTTTCACTGAAACACAAATTAATTACCACCGACGCTTAAGTAATCGATAGGAATGGAGTACACGGGTTAATAATTATAATTGATTGATTTATTTCAATTTAAACCAACATATATATGTATATATATACATATATATACATATATGTATTCGTACACTTTTGTAGATCAAGTGGAAGCATTTCGCTAGCGCCTCAGCTCTCCAATTCACATAAATTAATTCTAATAGATTTAATTAAATGGATAGTGTACTTACAGGTTCTAACGCAGTATCGTCCAAAAGTTTAAGGTCACTTTAAACAGAAAATCATGATCTGTAGTACAAATAAGAAGAAAGGTACGTGTACTACGTTTCTGACACGTATCTGCAAATCAATTTTCGAAACATGATATTCTGCATCAGCAAAACTTCCCATATTGTATCGTAATCTGAGATACGGAAATTTAAGGGTCAGGGAGACACTATAGAGCCGTGATAGGTTGCTGCAAGAGATTACACGGTAGGATCAAGGCGAGCATCCGCCGCACAATCAAAGATGCCGTTTTTATTCGTTTAACCGGCTATGTAGATGCCAGCCCGCGAATATTGGCCTGACCACCCGAAAGCTAATTAAAGGGTAATCGTTGCCATTTTTTCCTCTGGTATACCCTTCATCGAACACTCTTGCGGCGTAACAGCGATAATCGCGACTCTGCGGTTCATGAAGCTTGCACTCGAATATTCATTATGATTCGTCGAACAAGAACACGCGACCGGCCAATACATCGAATATAACGCGCTTCTTGCAACGTTTATGTTTGGAATTTTAATGAACACAAGATTTTCGATCAAATCTTCGCGACGAGCGTGGCGCGACACTTCCGACTGATAATACGAAAGCCTATGGTGTTTGGCGAAGGCTCGATAAATTGTATCATACGACAGATCTCGGTCGCGTGATACCGGCAATAATCTCGTAAATTATTCGCGTAATCGACCGGATTTACAGTAAATAACGATCAGCTGGAGGTACATCTCAAAATTTCGCTGTTGTAAACTGGTGTAGTGTGATCTCTGGTTGTGTTTGAATAAATTAATTTTTTCAGGGTTTTCCCATACTTTTACGTTCAAATTTCGCTTATGCGTATAGTTATTATGCGTGCTAAAGTATTCTACTTTCAGAAGAAAACGTCTAAAATATTCTACGTTCTTTTTTTTTTATTTTTTCCCTCTTTACTGTTAGTTGAATATAAAACATTTTCATTTTGCCTTAGAATAACCTGAAACGATCAAGACGGTTTACGATGCATGGTCAGTGAGCACGCTTCTTTCCGTGGATACGTGCGATATAATAATTTGTCAGTGTACAGGCTTCTTTATAAATAGACCGATGGTGTTTGCAATTTTCATCCCGCGCCACTTCCCAGTCGATTCTGATGCACTTTTTGTTTTTAGTTTCATTCTCTAGTTCCGTAGGTGGCCTATTCTGACCAATTTTTTCGTAATTTACCAAACGACCACACATCGTACAATCGATCGGTCGATGATTGATCGATATCGTCACACTATCCACCCACCGTTCCTCTGGAACACCCACAGAGAACTTGTAGCTTATTAATTTTCTCGATTAAATTTCAAACATGAGACAGCGATCTGAGCCGATCCATTGCCCTAAAAATTCATTACATCGGCCCAATTAATCCTCGTTGCTTGCTTGTCCTCGTAGTCCATTAAATTTTTATCTTGTCATGAGAAATTGGATTGTTCCCTCTCCATTCACTTTGCCTATATATCTGGCCGGCATAATCTGGCCATGTCATGAGAAATTTTTGCCTACGTGAACGTTACTGTTGCTTTAACCGTTCCATATCTCTCACCATCAGACGCAATAATGTCAAAATCGTATATATAGCAGAGTGTCGTTCCTCTTACATGAAATAAGAAATAGGGCAAATGCGCCTAACGTTGCTTATCAAATTTCAAATCGTTCTCAGCTCTCACTCTCGGATAACTAGCTCAATTCGACTATTTGATTAGAAAGTACACTCGTCATAGAAAATTTTGCCTCGATTTTAGTGTCCTTCAATTTCTATACGGAATTGAAAAAACGAAATATACGCTGAATTCGAGAAAGTGGTTTACCTAGATCTATACGTAGAGAACGTTTATAGCTTGAAGAGTACAGCAGTGAAAGGACCAGTTAATACAGACCAGTTTGATGTTTCAATCGTCGTAAAGTATCGCTTAGAACAGGGATCATTCCTCTGTAATTGGATACAAATTCTCACCAGTCGCTAATGCGTGCCTTACGTGGAGAATGCCATAAATTTGGCCAAGAGATAGACTTTGACAAACGAGGAATTCTCGCTGAAGACGCGCAAACAGGAATTTCGATAACGAATCACCACTCCAGTTTCTGGAGACTCTTGGCTTCTTGCAAGAGGAAAAGCAGGAGTTCGGCCAGGAGACGAAGAAGGATGCGTTTAACCTACGAGTCAGGCGATGTGGCCAGAACGTTTTTTCAGAGGATCAGATGAAAGAACCCGGCGCTGTATGAAAATTTCAGCGATGAATTCATGCTCGTAGCGGAGCAGGTTGTGCGAGATAAGTCGGAGGAGATCGTTTCGCTGGGACCACACGCAGAAACCTTTATTTTTGACGCTGGTTGGAATCATCGAGTTTCGATTCATCGTATCGTTACCACGAGTCGTCCCGATAAGCTGACGTTAGACCAGAATTTATTAGGTAATACGTTAAATCCTTTTACCTTTTAAACTCTATACGATGTTTCCTTTTATCGCGAAATACGTACGGAGAATGAGTGTCTATAGTAACGAGTATCAAGTACGATAAATTATAGAAAACATTGTTTCCTCTTCCAGATAATAATCAGAGAAGATCGTCGTAGGAAAATTCAACTTTCCCGTCCAGAGAAAAATAAACGTTTCTATAAAATTTCAAATTCAAACAAAAAGTGATATTTATTAACTTAATTAATTTGTAATATAAATGCAAAAATGTAATAAAATGTTTTTATAAAATATCTGTCTCTTTTGAATGGTACAACGAGGAATATTTCTATTTCAAAAATGTATTACTTTCAACAGGTAATAATGTTTCGTGCAATGTGAATATGTTAATATCGAAGATAAGATCAACGTTACAGACGAATAATTTTCAATTGGTATTGAATAGGTACGAAAGTTCTGTCTATTGGTAAATAAATAGGTACAGGAACTGACAGAATTTTTCTATTCGTCTAACGTTCTCTGCTATTTTCGAGGAATTCATTGACACGGTTTTAGAAAGACGGTAAAACGGAAACAAGCGAAACATATAATGCAACAGAAGTGTGCATGGTCGCGTGAAAATAGCAAGAAACGTCACGAACAACGTGAACGCGGATGATTAGTACGTTTCCTCCAGGAAAAGAAACAGGAACGCAAGAAATCGCGACGGCAACAAAGCGTAGTTCAAGGCTCTGGCGAAGAAACGCACGATACCAACGGCAGAAATGGTACTTAAAGCAGGTCTACAGTTAGGTAACATGTGGTAAAGCGACCATCTGTCTAGGAAGCAAGTGCCAATGGAATGGCTGCCAGAACAACGACATCGTTTCTTCTTTTCCTTCTTAGGTGATGCTGCTACCTTGCAACATACGACAAGGTAGCGCACAAATTATGCCTGACTGGTTCAAGTTTAGACGATTGTATACCTAATTATTTTTCGATTACTGGCGTCTGGTTGCGAAACTAGTTTGATTGAATGCCAATGTCGCTATCTTTCGTTCCTTGGTGAAATTGATTTGGAATTGCTCTAAAAAAAAAAAAGATTCAATTTGTTCTCTTTTGTGAACAAGAGGAGGATCATCTAAGAGCAGCTGTTACAAAATCTGGATACTATTGTTATAAAACCCAATGAATGGATGATACTTCTGTACAGATGAATAGAGATTCTGTTGCCGTGAATTTACTGTCTTTCGTCTACTACGATTTATTACTTCAACTCATTTTTAATTAAAAAGAACATGCAAATAGAACTCCTACCTTGGTAGGATGAATTTCTTATTAAAAACTACTTCACTAGAATTAAAAGTCCAAGAGCAATCAATCTGTAATTGATCGTGGAGATTTTATAGACTCACAATAGTCTTTGAGGGTCCGAGTGATTTCTTCTAAAATATATATCTTTCATTTCGATTTCTTTGGTACGAGTTCTATACTCTAGTTGTTGGTAATTCTAATATTAAAAACGCTATTTCATTTCGTCGTTCGTATCCGTGAAAAGCAATTAGATAATAGCTAAGAGCATAAGTACACCACGCTACACAAACTACCTCGTTTATAACGAGTACATCCGATACTTCACAACGTCCAGCTGTTACCTATATATATTGTAAAAAAAATTGTCTTTCAAGAAACGAGATTCTTTCTTCCTTGGACACGTCTTTTCGTCAACGAGAATAACTGAAATATTTATACCGGTCTAGTTACATGGAACTCCCTGTACGAAGCAGGTAGAGCACTATAAATCAAGACAGATAGTCATCGGTCAGATGAGGAGCCAGAGATTGAGTGTAGAAACGCGCCGCGTACACTGTACGACACGAGCGTTCTCGTATTTCAAGGGATCCAGTCAGTTAACGACAGGCACGAGGCAATAAAAAGGGTTCGCTATTTGATTAACGTCGAATTTCTACCGTCTTTAGGCCAAATAACAGCGTCAGACGTTAACGACCACACGTAAACGATTTGCACGGTACTTCATAGACGCATGGTAGCATCTATACTTAATCATAAATTAGTCGCGCGACGATCGCTAGCCAATTTACACCAGGCAAACGTATTTTCGTTTGATTGGAGTCGACAGATGAGCGGGGTTCGATCGTACGTGACAATACTTGGAATTTCGACGCTTGTATTAGCTATAGATGATTGACAATGAATGTAATTATCGATAATTCGCGAGCACCTTCTAGGTGCACCTTTGAGTGGCGATTGAACAACTAAGCATAGGTTCTCTGGAAGCTGTTAATCGCAGGATGCGTTGGCAGATAAATTGAATAACGGTATGAGGCAAGGAGGCTTTTCGATAGCGAGCTTGGCGAGGTACATTATACAGTCAGAAGAACTTAAGGAAATAATAATTAGATTGCGGATGTTTATGTATCTGTGGCAACAGCGAACGTGCAAAAATATTTCCGGCTAACAAAGTGAAAATTGCAGCTGTTCCCGATTACCATTGAACGCATATTACCGAGCATAAATAGAACGAATCGGTAAATTCGCGATGTACGAGAGGAGAGTTCCGTCGACCATAATTTGCAAGGTTGCTGGCCTGAAGCTACAGGGGATCGCCGTAAGCGTGACGAGAGAACAGGTTGCCAAGAACTTTAACGATTATGAAATTTCCAAAAATAGGATATCTATTCTTGCTTTTTAGCCACACAGGTACACCAACGTATCAGGTCAGTCTCGTATATTGTTTTTGTCCAAGCAAGATCGCATAATATGATACATACCTCGTCTTTATATCCGTAACCTTATTGGTTAAAAAATCGCCTTACAGATTGTGCAATATGGTAAACATAGAATTACAGAGTTAATGATCCGTTACTTGCATGTTGTTCAATAAAGTATAAATTGAATAAGATCTCCTTATGATCTGCAATAAGAATGTTGAAGAAAATACTGGTATTGTAATACAAAGGTGTATTATCCTAACTTTGTCGACGTCTACGTACTGTAATGAAAGTTTCCAGAGACAACACGTAAAATACACTGGCTTTTAAAGTTATCGACCGTCTGGTGAACATCGTGGACAACGTGAACATTTTCACGATATTGGTTAAACGTTCGTTATTCCAGCCTGAGAGCCACTGGCTTCTGTCAAGCGTCCAGCTCTGAACGATAATTTATCATTTAAAATTCCTCATTTTTAGAAAATTCCTCTTAACACGTATCGTGCTGCGATACTTTCAATTTCATTTCTTTCGTCCATATTCTTAAATTATTTCTTTATATTCACGAGTATCATCGAGTAAACAACAATTTCATATTGGTAAAAATATTTCAAATTACTGAAATTTATATTGTTCGAATTCTTATTTGTCGAATTTTTACAGTTGAAAGTTTAAGTAATTTGTTTATCTTTTATCTGTTTACATGAAATTTTCTAAAAAAAAGTTTTGCTTTCTGAGTAAGCGTTATGCACGATACGGGACGTGTTAATCGATGCATCTAATTAACCCTTACCGCATAGTTCAGCTCGTTTCCAATCCAACAGATGTACAAGAGTTGAGATATGGCTGCGCTCAGATAAATCCCGAACTTCATGACGTCTGAGCTTTGCCCTCCGACCTGTACGAAAGATGCAAATCTATCACGATCTGATCAGTACATTCGACCATCATGTCTTACCACGACAGCCTGGAAACCACTCAGGCAAATAATCGAAGTACTCGAAAGCATCTGAATGAACATACTCAAGTTGAAAAGTTTGTTGTAATCGTTGGTCATACACACTAACCGCTGATAAAATTGAAAGCACGTCTTATACCGGTAGAGAAATCTATTGTTCAGTTTCTTTCTATTGAAACGAATATTCGCGTGAATGCGTTCGTCATAACTCTCGACCGTCTGTAAAGACAAGTTCACGATACAATGAAGATTTGACACGTTATAAATGAAAATTAACCCGCGCTGTAAACGTGTTTATGGTACCCTTAAAGCGTAAATGTGGATCTTTCATATTCAATGGGTTTTTCAGTTAATAGTTCTTAAACAATTTTCAAACGAATCACATGACGTCTTTGTATATTCTAAATTAAAATTATTATACAATTTTTGATAAATAATCTGTTTAAATATGTTAGACATATAGTGAATAGTATAAAGTAAAACCTTATGTTTTGTTCGTTATGTTATGTTCTAATTAGCCCGAATATGAAAGACATAGTAAGACACGTATACATGGTAAGGATCAAATATCATTTTCTTACATGCTCCTTCGTTTCGATTCCACAATTTTCAAAATTTACATTCAACATATCGAATAATACAGTAAGCAAGGTGCAGATCATAACCACAAAACTGTCTATTCCAATTATTCCCAATAAACCGCCGAAAACAGCGCACGTTTCTATAACCAAACTTATCTCGTGCCAAGGTGATATCGTAGTATTGAAAGGATACTTTGCTCTGATCAACAAACCGTCCTCCATCGGTGAGAAAAATAACAAAGCGGTTCCTAATATAGATCCTAACGCGGTAAACCCATAGAATATCATTTTACTTTGTACTTGATGCTTTTCGATAATTTCCTTGATATATTCGACTTCTATAAAGAATATCGTATAGTTAATTAACTAGAGAAGACCAGTAGATAACTCGGTGCTGATATTTCATAGTTTTAGTTTGCTAGCGTACGAAAGAATTTCGCTATAGAAACAAGCGAACAAGTCTAGTTGAAATGTTGCATATTGCAAAAGGCAAGTATGCAAGACACGACAACGTGAAATGTGCCGAGTAATTCTGAATAAGTCCCTGGTAGAGAATGCTTGACGGAAAAACGCCGTGAAAAAGATTGGCAGAATGGGCCGTGAAAAAGTGATCAAATAGACCTGAATTAATGATCTCAGCGGACGTCATTCGCTGCGTCACTTTAGTATCCAAGATACGTCTCTCCGTCTATGCTCTTGTTTTCACCTAACAAGAGGCATGCCCTCTCCACAAGAGACAGTTCGTGTAGTCTACCGCGTCGATGGAGTGAAATGGTAAAGTATGAAGTGCATTGAGCTATGTCACAGAACATATCGATGTCACTTCATGAAATATTGCACGAATAATTGTTTAAAGCAAACGTTATCGATCATTTCATGTAGTAATGTTTACGGCAAATGTTAATTATTATGTATAAATATCAAATATTAACTATAGAATCAGCCAAACAATTTTTTTGTTCAATCTAATCTTTAACTCCAAATTTTATGTATAAAAACGAAACTTTACATTTTTCCCCATCACTGTCTTGTATACAAATGAGATTGAGAGGTTTGAATCCGAAGATATTCCAATAAAAACTCTTACAGTTATGTCACAAAACATAGCATAATTTATAACATATTATGCGATAATTAGATTGCGCGCTTTTCATCAAATGTGTCTAATTTTAAATTGTTTCTACTCACCGGAAAATTCGCAGAGATCGTCGGTACATTTTAACGTTTCGTCCAATAGTTTGGTTATTCCTTTCTGACGAAATTGCAAATTCATCGCCTTATATATAACAACGAAAATTCCTGCAAAAATACAGCCATCGTCGGTGCTGATCGGTAAGTTGTCCCGGTTCACATAAATATCCAGGAACAGAGTGATTGCGAAGATGTACATAGCTATCAGCATCCATATCTTGTATACGAAGTAGGCACAGTTTAAAAACGCTGAACTTGAATCAATTTCTCCGAGGCCACTGTACCTATAAACAAAACGGCGCACTTGCTTCATTAAATATGTATATCATTTCATAAATATTCTTGATAATAATTAACAAATTTCCTATCAGTAATTCTACTATTATTCATAAGAGTTATACCGGTCGAGAAACTGTATATATGAACGACAAATTTATTATCACGATTCTCACTTAATATAGCTAATCTCAAGATTTATTAATTTTCGAAAGGGTTTCATCCATTCGTGACCTGGCTCTTGAGCCATCTTAATGTAGCTTGTTCTCCCACGACTCAAAGAATAAAAATGTTTTCTCATAGGTAAAGTCACCAAGTCATCCGTATCGTGTGAGTATATAGTATATACCTACATACTATGTATGTACTTTAACTCTGGCATGTATCATCGGTTATTTTCAATCAATCTGACACGATGCCTCTTAAGAAAATTGCGGCCGATTTTCGGAATTATAGACTCGATCGTGCTACACGTGTTGGGTCCCCACGTCACTTCCGCGAATATCGATAGAAGTGGCAGTAATTGCATACCGATAGACGGGCAAAGACACGTTTTACTACAACTTGGCACGGAGAATAGTGACAGTCTAAAGCAAAGTGATACGGAGCAACAATTTTATTGTGTATTACATGTTGTACAGTAGCTAATGCATGTCTGTTCCACTAACGTCAAATAAAAGTGCTTTCTTGACTATTCTAGGTCCTCTCGAAGTAAAAGGAACAGAAGCGCACGAATAATATTATTCTATTGTTACCATTTTTATTGCCATCTATTTTTAATCGATAGCTTTAAATGCCTATAGAATGAACATAATGATAAAAGTAATTTATTTGTTTAGTTTAATGTATAAAGTTAAAAAAAATTTTCCGGTACCGGGAATCGAACCCGAGCCTCCTGGGTGAGAGCCAGGTATCCTAGCCACTAGACCATACCGGATTTGAGGATTTTAGCTTCTTTATCATTGAAATACTTGAGTAACATATCAGGTATAGTTTCTAATGTTTATATAATATATTTTAGTAATACATGTTTTTATTGTGTAAAAGAATTTATTGATATTGATAAATTATTAACTTGCGAATTGTAAAATTAATTTTATACATATTTGATGAAATCAACATACAGTTAATCTAATGAATCGAATCAGTAGATGTAAACAAACACACGTAGCGTGTTTGGTTGTTCTTCTCTGAACTTATTGTTTTAGATTTACACGAAGTGGGGGTTAGGAGAATGTTAATTTTGTAAAAACTTGTTTCCTTGGGATCTTTCTTGCATAGGCAACAGAAAGGTTAGAGGATGAATCAATATGTATACAGTCTGTTCGACCTTATTCTGTATTAGCGTTCCAACTCGCTTCTTCGCATTTTTACGTTTTCTAATTATAACATATAGTACATGAACTGTATAATATTTACAATTTTTTCATTACAATCATTCATATTTATGATTCTGCTACTGGCAGCTAATTTTAGTTTAGTAATAAATTAGTTCCGTAATTGGAGTACATTTGAGTGCGTTGATAGTGATACTGAAGCATTAGTTTTATGTGACTTGAATTTTGATCCAGTGTATTTTCGTACTGTTATGTGATAAGCAAAACAAACAAGGTCACATCTCGGAAACGTAATATTGATTTTCCAACTATAAATGTAAAGAGTAACATAATTTATATAAATTTTATCTTTATGAATATCTTCCTCAGTGTTAGAAATTAATTGTATGTCATTGAATCGAATTTACAATTTAAAATATATTATCTGACAAGATCACAACAATGATGCAACATACACATACACGCGCGTTATTGCGAAATAAAATAATTATGAATTTAGGACAATTAATTATTTTGTTTCGCTGTAGCTTTTTACAATAATCTATGAACAATTAACGCATTATTTTCTCACTTTTATAGGATAAAAAAAGTTAGCATTTTGCATTGAGAATTGAACACGGGATTCTCGCGCTGCCTATAGCTGGAGTGCTTCAAAAGTATCTTTATAAAATGTTAAGATAGCTAAATTATGTTTTTAGCCTTAGAAATTTATCAAAAACTGCAAAAAATTTGTCAGGAGTGGGATTCGAACCCACGCCTCCAGATGGAGACCAGAAGGCACATTGAGATCAGATATTTGAAAACTGATAAGGTAACAACCTTGAGTCTGGCGCCTTAGACCGCTCGGCCATCCTGACACATGAAAGCGACGTCTTATACAATGTAAATATATATGTTTTTATACGATTACATCTGATTTTATACTTCGTCCTCTAACCTAATATATATAAAAAAAAGGTAATTCTATTATATACTAGTAAATTTGAATTTATAGTGAAATATATTAATTATCTATATTGCCACTTATATTTTTAATATTTTTTAACGTATGTATGGAAAGTATTGATTTCTAAAATAAAAATCAATATATTATAGAAAAGTAAAAAAGTAAATAAATATTTCATTATAATATAGTATTTTGTAAATGAAAATATCAATAAAAATAAAAAATCTAATACATGTTTCCGCCCGGGATCGAACCGGGGACCTTGTGCGTGTGAAGCACACGTGATAACCACTACACTACGGAAACTACACTTCAGAACCTTTTTTTAAGAGTTTATATAGTTATAAACTAGTTATTTGAAAACCAAATTTGTTAATGTAATTTTTATCAAAATTGAGACCACTGATATCTTTTTCAATACTGATAAAATTTATGGCATCTATTACATAAAATAAAAAGATTAAGGTATTCACTGTAGTACGGTCTTCGAATAGTAAATGTAAAATAATGATGCTTTCGACCTACTTTAATTGTTAGTTTGCTTGGTCGATTTTATATTATGTTACGGATAGTTGTTATTCCGACACGGTGTGAATTCAAAGATTTTTTCTCAGACTATAAAATTTATTCATTTTTTTCTTCTATTTATGCTTTAAAATGTTATATCCTCTGAATTCACATGTGCAACTTAATTGTAAAGTGAAGAACACATTTCGTTTTCAATAATCGATTATTTATTTACTGCGTTCATTTTGTGAAAGTGTAAGGGATATTAATCCTTTCGGTCCTTGTAATAACTTTCGTGTATTCATATGGAATTTTAGCGATTTTATGATGAATTAGAAATAAGTTGTTCATTAATATTTTAGCGAGGGATCAGAGGGTTAAAGGTTAATGATGTATTTAACGTATTATTAATATATTTACAAAATTGCAATAAATAATATATCGGAGGTCAATGAGCATAAATCTTATACATAAATTATTCCATATCATGTCTATTTTTACACTATTAAGTGTGAAACACATTTATCGATATTATAATAAATTGAATTACTAACAGTGTTACATACAGTGATATACTGTAGAATGTTTATACTATATTTAATACAACGAGTATTGAAATGATTAGAGTATGTTAATAATTCGGACCTTATTTTCTTTAAAACATAAATACCGTTGTATTTATCATATTTATATCTGATACTTATTTACTTATTATACGTATTCTTGAGATCTGGGAAACATGCAAATATTATTTTGATTGAGGTTCAATATTCTTGATTTAATGAATATACTATAACTTGAATTTATTTTACGAGTATGTAATAAATATTAATTGATGATTGAACGAGAGGATTAAAAAATATACAATGAAACTATACACACTGATTATCTTATATTGGGACTAAATTACTGATATTTTGCTTTCTGAAAATGATTATTTGTGATACAACACACAAATGCTTGAATATGTTTTCAAATGATAAAAAATGCACGTTTATAATGGATAAACTTTTGTATGTTCAATTAAGTTAATAACGTAATAGTTAAATACTGTACAAAAGATAAAAAAATATTGAGTAAATAATAAATGCTAATTGTGGAAAAACAGAGAAAGGACTATTTTTGTTAAAAAAAACTCATTTCTTTCTTTTATCGCAGTCGGTGGTTTTTTGTATTATCAATTTATTTCGCTGCCTAGTTACTTTGGTTGTCGGCCGACTATTCGGTGCAATTTGTTTTAACCCTTGTTGCGAGATTTTCGCTGGACTAGCTGTACGTGGAGGCGTTGGACCTTTTAAAAGAGCTTCGACATCAGCTAGCCGTTTTCTCAAAGTTCTATTTTCACGTTTGTATTTCGCAAGCTCAGAATCTTTATCCAATCTTTCATGACCGGAACTGCTAGTTTCTTCCGCAAAGTGCCTAAACATGAGGTGTAATTTTTCCTCATGTTCTCTTTGCATCAAAACTATTCTTCTCTCTGCTTCTAATTTAGTCTGTTTTAGGGCATTTGTTAATGTCTGTATCTGCCATTCTTGAGACTCTATATGACCTTCTAATTCAGCTGTCTGAACTTCGAGATTTTTAGAACTTTCCTTTAAATCGATTACTTTCAGAAAATACTTATAGAATAAGGTTCTCATTTCACCATCTGAAAGTTTCGCTAACCTCTCCATTAGCATTCTTTCCCCTTTCTCACGTTGTGATTGATTTTCATCGAATCCTTTCCGTCCACAAATCATCTCATTTTTGTGTTCGATCATAGCATCGATCGCCTCAATAGTTTCTCCACATTCTAATAATTTTCGTTCTTCTACAGTAGATAACGTTTTCTCTTTTTGAAACTTTTCATCTAGATCGCATTTCTCATCTACTAAACAATCTCGAGTACGTCGAAGGTTTCGAATTTCATGACGTAGAGCTTCTTTTTCATCTATGTCTGCTGTTCTCTCCAAATCCATGGATTTTTCTTTTAAAACATGATCAAGGTGTGATATTCTCGCACTTACGTCTAACAAATTTTTTTTCTTATCAGAGTAATCGGTTTTTGATTTACTGTTATTTTTTTCATCCTCACTTTCCGATTGCATCTCTTTTAATTTGGAAGCAGTTAAGTTATATTTTTCCTCGAGATCACGTATTTTTTTCTGATCCTCTGCTAATTCCTCTTCTAATTGTTTCTTACGTTCTTCTTCTTTTTTTAGTTGTTTCTTCAATTTCTCCATTTGCTTTTTAGATGTATTTAAAGAACTCTCAAGTTCTAGTACTTTTTTAGCAGAATCACCTGCAATCTGCTTTATCATTTCAATATCCATTAATCTTTTCTCATAATGGATGGCCATGTTCTTATATAATTCAATTTCCTTTTTATGAGCAGATTTTTCTTCTGAGTCTTTATAGATACAAGCATTTTCCGCTTGAGCCAGTTGGCTTCTTGTATTATAATATTCTTCTTCTAATTTACTCCATTTGCGCTGAAATTTTTGTTTTGCGCTAGCGCGTGCATCCGAATTTTTTATCATATCTGCAATGAATTTTTCTTTAATTTTAATAGTCGTTTGTAGCTCTTCTATACGTTTATGGGCTCCATCTAAATCTGATTGAATCTTTTTCACTTGAGTTTGTTTTGCCTCATTATTTAATGTCAAAGTTTTTAATTCTTTTATGGGTTCGGGCACTTCTGTTGTTTTCAAAGCATCAATTAATAAATCCGGTGAATTGTCATTATGAATTGTAATATTTTCATTGATAAATGATTCAGGCTCACGATTGTCTAAGATTCTTATACTAGCGAATGCTGATGTTTTATTACCTAATATTTGATTTTGGTTAGATTTAAGGCTATCGTTAAAGGCTAACACTTCGTTACACATTTCAGAACCAGGAAGCATTGAATTCCTTCTGGAATTTGGATTTCTAAGTGGAACAGGTCTAGTTGCAGAGACATAATTATTATTAGTATTCATAGATCTTGTTATAGATGGAATGATTTCTATATTTGTTTCTCTGAACTCATCTCTTTTGGAATCAACTATTTTATCCGTTTCTATTTTAAGTTTATTCATACATTCGTCCAATTTTTCCAAAAAATCTGGATTCTCTGAACTAACATCACTGTGCTCTTCTTCTTCTTCTTCTTCTTCATCGTCATCATCATTAGTTTCAGACAGTTCACTCTCTGAACTGGATGAACAATTTAAGTCAATCTTTCTTTCCATTTGATGTACGGATTCATCTGTCTTTTCATCAGTTTCAGTTACTTCTTCTATTCTTTCCAATGATCTTCTTGCATTTTCTGTATAGCCTTGTAAACTACCTGTATCATCACTAGCAATACATTCTTCATACTCCTGTTTCATACAGAGCCATTGTTCAATCTGATCTTGTTCTGTATGAGGTAAAATATTACTTGTCATGAGCTTAGTAAATAGGCCCTCTGCATTTGAAACTAGTTTAGACCATTGAGCTGCTGCAAATTCTAATCTAAATATATCAGCACTAGAACTGCGCTCTCCTGATGTAGCAGAGGTAATTGTATCATGCATTTCATCTCCTGTTTGTTCACTTTCTTCTTCTGTAATATGCTGTTGCTCATGATTATTGTGCGGATAGGATGGCACATTAGTCATATATGGTGCATAACACTGATGATTGTCCAACACCGCTTGATGATGGATCCAAGGTGTATAATGCATCATTTTGGAAATTTTATATTATACAATATAACATAATAAATACAGCTTTATTCTCTCACATGAATAAATGTTTTATAATTTAGTATTACCACCCCATTCTGTTCTAAAATATTTTCACTCTTTTATCATTTGAAACATTCAAGTTTCAAATCTACTTCCATCGTTTCTAACCTATTTGAAACTTTTCATATTCCAAAATTATGTTTAAGATTTTCACTATTACTGCTACATTTTTTTATATTCTAAGTAGTGTATAGAATTCAGTTGAATATATTCAAACACTCATAGAATATTTTACAAAGTCCTGTATTGAATAATTAACAGAAATGTCTAGCAGAAACTGGTGCCAACTTATAATTAATACTCAAGGAAACATATTTGAGATATTATGTACATATACATATTATTATTATATTGGTTCTGAAGTCTGTTATATATATTGTATTATGATATGGAATATGTAAAGTGTAAATTATATAAAAATAATTACAATACGAAAAATATATAAGATGTTATAAAAATTGCTTTATGAAATGGTTTGTGGAGTGAATCCTTAAAAGTTACTTTTACAACTATATAATAAATGTAAGAAAGCTTGTTATAAATTTTTAAATTATAAATGATTTATATAAATATTAGTGCCGTTAAACACGTAAGATTGATATAAATCTTTTTGAATCACTGTTGATTGGTAGCCCTGACACTAGAATTCAATTCATTTGACTTGAAATGCTTAAATATTACTATAATAATTAAATTTGTATTTTTACTTACAAAAATAATAATGTGTACGTTGAGACATGACTTCTACTCTATGCACTACAGATCTTTGTACTTGTTGATGATCATATTGCACTTTAAAAATCATATCATATTCATCCCACATCAAACGCGGCAAAAGTTCGCACTGCACTACGTATCAAGAAAAATCAAACGACTTTTTAATATTGTCTAATATTTTATGGCACATATATAAAAATCCTTTTGACTCATGAAATTAGCAAACACTTCATAAAAATAATGAAATTTTTGTAGAATAGTCATATTTTAGTAAAAGCTATTTACGCACAGAATTAATTTAAATTTCTCGCGCCATTTTCTCCAGGTTCGTTACTGGAATAATACGAGTACGTTGATTGGTTGCTAGGAAAAGTTGCGACAGAGTCTTGTCAGTCGTATCAGTGTAGTATATACTGTGACAGTTTTCAGTAAATTCTATGTGTTTCTCTACGCTTCTCTTATAAATACGCATAAAAGGAATTCAGTGTAATGTTCCAAGATAACTAAATATCAAATAGTATGGTACATATTTTAGTGTGCAAGCAATCCATTAATACTTCGAACTGTTCAACTATAACCTCTCCATAAGTGGAGACGTCTCAGTGACTTTGAAATCGTAAGATTTTAATTTCGGTAAGAATATTGTTTTACTATTGCTTATTTTCTTTGAAAATTATTTTTGTTGTAAACATATTTCCATACAACTGTAATTAGAATGTATTGTAACGTTGATTGCAGTAGCCTTGTCATAATTGTGGAAAGAGTACATCGATGCGTCAAATTTTTACGCCATGTGTGTATTAAATTGGCAAATTAATTTATCGCTTAAGTTACTTTATATATATAATGAGATGCTCAGATAACCAAGTCGCACATGTTTTTACATAGTGAAAAATTAATTTTCTCAAACACGTTATATATTTTTCCACATCCTGAAAGCAACTTCGATGAATTTAGGATATATAACGAGAACTGTATGAAATAAATAAATATTGGTATCATCACTGTTGATTTTGTAATATATGTTACGTCTCTGTGCTTTCCCGAATAGGATTACGTGTAACAACGGAAATTTATACTGAGTCATGTTTAAATTTTTTTATGACAATTATTATGTATTTAAATCTGTAAAAAAAGTTGTAACTACATACTTAACTTTACGATAACTTATACTTCATAACACTTTTAATGTATGTAGTTGCTTGTATGTATTGAGTTGATATTAACACTAGGTTTACGGGCGTTTGTATATACGTATCTCTATGAGCACCCGTCAAATTGACGTAAACGAAAATACGTATTTTTCTTTAAAAAATCGATTTATTGAAATTTATTGAAAGGAACAATATTAGGCTTCACGATTAAATAAATTATTAATAAATAAAAAGTCTTTTTTTTAAACTATCACTAAAAAAATAACTAACATTAACACTAGGTTACGGGACCCGCCAATTTGATGAATTTCGAACTTCGAAATGAAATATCTCAAAAACCATAGCATTACTTTTAACCATTCTGCATTCACTTTTAACCATTAACCATCCGTAAATTAATCATTTCATCTAAAGAATTTATGCACAAAATTATTTTTTCCTAGGATTTCTAATTTTTGAAATCTGTATGTAGTATATCTATCTCTACAAAACCCGTCAAATTGACAGGCTAATTGATTTCATAAACAAACCATTTTTCAAACAGTGTGCAAAAGTTTCAGTTATTGTAGACATTTCCCATTATTGTCTCCGCTTATTGTAAGTATTTACAAGAGGATAATTGAATATGGGCACAGTATTTTCTTTTTTTTGACCAATCCCCCTTTTCCAGCAATCACGAGTAAATCCAGGAGGTATAATAAGATATTGAATAAAGTTGTCAACATCAATGAAGATTGTTCTGAGGATACCTCCGTAGAAGATCAATATGAATTAAGCCAAAGCGAAGCTGATAGTGAAAGTTCTAAATACACTGAAAGTGGAGAGACAGAAGGATCTTCGGGTAGTGAAGAGGAAAACTTTTTGAAAGTGTGTCGTAACAAGAAAAGGATGCGTATTTTTTCAAGTTCTGATTCTGAGAATGAAAGGACGAGCATTCCAAGCACATCCCAAAATGTAATGGGTGAAACTGAAATTGCAATTGACGGGACACAGTGGACAAAACTGAAAGCAGGCTGATCCAGGGGTAGGACGCCCATTCGTATGATATTCAAGGATATCGTAGGGCCTACTGGCTATGCTAAGAGAAATATTATGTCGGGTTGTATAACTAGTGCTTTCGAATTGATAATTGACAGACACATAATGGGACACATAAAAGATTGCACTGAAACCGAGGCGCATCGAGTTTTGAAAAAAGATGGACAATCACAGTTGCTAAGTTACGTAGTTTTCTAGGAATTCTATATGCCCGGGGCGCATATGAAGCGAGATCATTGAAAGCCTCCGAAAGATTACAGATAAATTTGCGCTAGATCATTGAAAGCCTAGATCATTGAAAGCCTCCAAAAGATTACAAACAGATAAATTTGCGCTGATATCCGAAGTATGGAACAGATTTATGAGTAATAGTCAGGCTTGTTACAAACTATATAAAAATATCTCAATAGCTCGATGCAGGTTTATGCAATATATGCCGAATAAGCCTCATAAATTTAGCATTAAGTTTTAGTTTGGAGTTGACGCCCAAACAAAATATTTTGAATGGTTTCCCTTATATGGAGAAAGATGAAACTCGATGCTCAAGGGAGAAAAAGACAAGATGACTTTGTTTATCTCAAATTTATATAAATCAGAAAACTGCATGCTTACTGTGTATAAAAGTAAACTTAACATAAAAGTCCTCCTTCTAAGCATCAATCATACAGGTATACAAGTGGAAGACAATTATAAACGTGCTTCAGAAAACATTGCTTTTTATAATAAAACAAAGTTTAAAAAATAATTTTGGGTATAAATTCTTTAGATGAAATGATTAATTTACGATGCAAAATGGTTAAAATTGGTGCTATGGTTTTTGAGATATTTCATTTCGAAGTTCAAAATCCGTCAAATTGACGGGTCCCGTAAATCTAGTGTTAAATGGAATCATTCGAGCTACAATCGAAAAGCAAGGCCACTTAATATGTATTTGGCGGAACAAAGAACATGAATACATACCGGGCTCTGAATTTCTTAGGCACGGCTCGATAAACGAGCGTACTTCGCACTGTCTCTATTACTTAACATCCGTCTAACTTTCTATTCGCACTTTCGCGAATAAATAACTATATTCCGCGCCCATTTCATGTTCGTTTGTCTTCAACCGCAATTACACCTGCAATCTTTGACTTTATCTAATTTGTGTTGCAGATTGGGATTAGATTTATTTGGTTTACTATCGAGTTATATATACATATCCGGTATAAGTCCTTTTCTTGTTTAAATATTCGATACTTATAGTATATTTAAATGTTGTTTTAGAAAAAATGGACAAAAAAATTGGGTTCGCCAGTGGAAGTACTCAACCCTCGGCTGCTCCACCGTCAGCACCCCCGTCTTATGAGGAAGCTGTTGAAAATGTACCTCCTATACCTCTTCAACCAAACATTCCACCATATCCAGTAGGACCATCATCTATGCCAATTCCAGCTCGTACGTGTCATTTTATTGCTTTTTAACGCGTTGACTACCACGTTATATGTATGTTTATCAATGGCCGGTGTTTATTTTCTCAGCGGAGACTTACACCGCTAACCGGTTGAGTTCACTGGAGATGTTTAGAATGTTACGATAAGATAAATGTCATCTATCTAAAAGGTTTCGAACAGCGTAAACGAACACATAAAATTGTTAAATAAAAAATTCTAAAGTAGTAATAAAGTAAAAGTATGCTATTCAATGATAATAATTTTTGTTACAAGATAGTATTTTACAAAACTAGTATATTGAAACTTTGAAATATTTCAACCTATTAGGTCGTAACATATGGTTGTAAATATATAAAAGTATGCCAAATTTATGTTACGATTCAATATTGTGATTTCTAAAGCATAATGTATAAACGTAACCACGTAATAATCAATATATCAGTAGTAATGCATAAAAACGTTTGATGACACATTGTACGAATTGATTGAAATTTCAGATAATCTGCCGCCGAATCAGACAACGATGCCATATCCACCAAATTATTCAGGATCCAGCAAACCTCCGCCGCAATCGCAGACACCGTACAATGCAAATCCGAATACAGTTCCTCCGCCAGAGTTCCGAGTTGTCTATCAGTCAGTGATTTTTTCCCTGTCTCCAAATCCAACAAAAATGACTTGCCCAACGTGTCATGCCAGTATTAAAACCACTACGATGACTGATCATCAACGATGCGCCCATTTCTGCTGTATCGCGCTTTGCATATTTGGGTGAGTGTACACATCTACATTTATTTCTAATATTTGCTTCGTTGCTTACGCTATTGAAATTAATGCTTGCGTTGCCTTACTTTTAATTTATTTCTCAATTAACATTCTACTTGTGTTATGTCACGATAATTTCTATAAAAATGCAATTTCTTTAGAAAATATGTCTTATCACTAATACTTGCGATCATTTTCTAAATCTAAATGTCACCAAGAATATACTATATGTAAGTATATGTTGCTGCTTTTTGTTCCGCGATTGCTCAAGATTCACAGATATCGTTTTATAGGTATAGCATGCAGGTTTCTGATTGAATTCAGATTAGATTTTCAAGTGCAAGGGACTTTCGTCTATACATTGAAGGTTTTGCATCAGCTTTTAAGGATTAGCTTTTGTTCATTTATGGAATACGCTGGTTTCGTGTTGGTGTATGTGTTTGTCTGTTAGATCCTAGTAAATCAATTCTCACCGATGTCCTTTCAAATTTCAGATGTTGCCTTTGCTCGTGTCTGCCATACTGTATGAGTAGCTTCATGAGCGTTCACCACTTTTGTCCGAAATGTAAAAGTTATATTGGTACATGGAAGGGTTGAGCAGATCGCGATACACGTATACCTATATATCGTTACGCGGTCTTCTATGTAATCGGATACAGTGTAACATTATGAGGAGTAGACGATATTCCCTGCTTGTCGCGAATTACGTTAAGAGAAAGAGCTATTCGACGAGATTGTCATAGGTCATATCACAAGATAACTATATATGTGACGCTTATTCTTTACAAGATAAGATATGAATGCATTCTATTATGTGTGATAGACTCGACAATTGTAGATTCCATGTTGATTTATATATGAGGCAATGTGATTGAGCGTGTGCGTGTGGAATTTACAGATAGTGTGCGATAATATTATAAAGATATTTTCGAGCGTTGAACCTGCGAGCAGTATTGTTCTCACTTGCATTTGTCATATTCCATATAGTCTTAGAGACTTTTTTAGAAATGTTGAATGAGAGAGAGGGAGAGAGAGACAGGAATAAATAGATAGATAGATAGAGAGAGAGAGAGAGGGAGAGAGAGAGAAAGAGAGAAATGCATCTGGAATGCAGAAGAGGTAATGTCTCCCCTGTTTATGCTAAAGATCTTATTTCTTTCAATGTGTTTCACTTCAGCGAATAAGAGAAAAGGGAACGATTAGTTGAGAATTGAGAGTGAGTAAAGGCAGATCGTCCCACTTCCTGTATGCAACAATGTTCGCGTATTTTTATTCTTGTATTTTATTGGTGCTTCCGGAACTTTAAGTGAAATGAATTCCTGAATATTATATAGATATATAAACTATCATATATATTTTTATGTAGATTGCAAAAGGATTTGCACAAAAAGTATCAGAATTACATTAACGACGAAAATAATAACAAGAGAATTTTGGTTCGTCTGTTTCTGTTTTCAGTTTTGTTTTTTGTACAAATATTTTATATCGAATATTAGATATTCACTTCTAGAAAAAGACTTTTGCGTAAAGGGAAATTCTAAATAAAATTGATGATTTCCTGAATATCTTCGAACATTCATTGATATTCCAGAGAGACTATACTGGATACAATATTCCAAGTTATTGCGATTCACGTACTGTTTGATGTTCCACGTGTTTAAGATTATCACTCAAGCGTTTCTATGATTTCATTTATGAGCACTACTGTTTTGTTCTTTTTATATACCATATCTATGTCCTCTGACTTAACTATGACGATATTATATCGCAAATAACGTCAACGTTATTGATTTGGTTTTACGTGCTATTTTCACGGCCAATTTTTTAGCCTTTTAATATATATATATATACATATATATACATATACATATATTTTAATGTATGACATTTTAATTGTACGTGTTTAACATAATAAATTATACTTTAGTTTTCAAGTGGTATATGTTATATAGGAAAGTGTAAATGTAACCAAATGTGACTGTAAGTATATAGAATATGACAGAGTACAGTCACGCAGTTATAAGTAAATAATAAAATGCTTTATAATTATCGTTTATTTAATTTTTATAGGCATACAAGATATCGAACAAGTTAGAGTATATATTTCATTTTTAATGAAAAAGGTTGATTTATATTTTAGTAGTTGAAAAAATTTACTACATAACAATTTTCTTCATTGCTCTTCGGGAAGATATCGAATCGAGCAGAAAATGTTTCTCCCTATACACAGATTTTGATGGACAATTAATATTCCGTTTTCACCGTTCTACGTAATCGACGTTACAAAATTTCTACAAATAATATTGCAGTATCGTTTTAACGGTACGGTTAACACGTTTATTGTTATTCAAGAGCACTTATTCGTTATGTGCACGTATTTTACTATCAAGTACAACTTAAACATACCTTTAGACATTTGCAATGCTATTGAAAATTTGTATATTTTATGATAAAAACGATGAGTAAGCTGAGGTTGTTGATTCGTTCGAATAAGAACAATTCAGAAATAAAATGTTTGATTGGTGCGGTATTGTACTATAACGAATTCCTATGAGAAATACGTGAAATCAACACCTCAGCTTCCTTAAGTGTCTGTCTATTTCTCCTAAAAGTTTTATACGAGAGTTTCTAACAAATCACCATGAGGAAGAAATTGTTGTTGAGCCACAGAAGAATACTCCATGTCGATTGGTTTGGTGTTGTCACGAAGTGCTGGAGCCTCGCAAAGAATGATGAATGTGCCAACGATCGAAGCTATTGTGAAGATCCACAGAAAAAGTCTATCAAGAACCATTGCTACGAAACCCCAATCCTGATCTTCCTGTGGAACCAAAAAGAAGATTGTATATTTCAGAACCATCTCTTTCTTCATCTAACATATACAAACGTACCGCATTAAACTCGTCTTGCCGTTGTATGTGATGTTGAATGAACATAACATTGTGCAAAGCTTTCTCAAGTTCGAAAGGATACTTCTTCCTAGGAGTTACGTCGCTCAGAGACTCATCCAATCCGGACATAACTGTAGGAAGTCCATTATACCCACCGATACCACCAAGAAATCTGTTATGCGCAGACGTTGTATGCAATCCATTACATCCTGAAAAAAATTATCCTCTTACACTTGCTATTTTCGTTTCTTTTACTTGATTAAGGACCAAACAATAAAATAATACCGAAAAGGTATGTAAATGCAACGTTATTGAAAGGTATAAATAAAGTAAAATACGGTATAAATAAAATATTATTTTAACAGGCCACAAATAATTTAACCGAATAATGGACATACCATAAAAATTCATTGCACAAATCAAAAGTATAAAAAGAAGATATTCTTAATTTTGGTTTGGTGGTTTGCAAGCATTTATGAAGAGGCTGAGAATCTCCGCTATAGATACTTCAATTTCTTCAAATTTCGTAAAATGATAGGACCTAGATGAAGAAAGAAATGGTAACGAAAAAGTATAAACAAATTCTTGTGACTGTTGTTCGTAACCACAATATTAAAAAAACAGAATTGAACGATATACAAAAACGATTAAACAAGAAAAGAATGGAAATGAAATGGCGAGTTGATATAGTTGGTCCTTAATGACTTAATAGAACAGAAAATTTACGGTATCTACCGCCGATCCGTTGGTGCCGTGCGGAATCCGGTGAAGAGACTATTGAAGAGGATTGCACGGCAGCCGCTACCGCAGCGTTGAATTTGCTTTTCTTACCGGATTTTCCTCTGCCGTGTATTTTATGCGCGGCAAGATCGTTGAGAAGATCATCTGGTACTCTCATTAAAAGGAGTTTCGGTAATCTTCTTATGAAAATCTTCCTCACCCACGGCGCCATTTTATGAGTGCTCGGTTTACGATAGTGAACGTTTAGTATAATGATCGTTATAACTACCGAAAGACCGACTAGAATCATCGTGAAAAGTAAGTATTTGCCTAACAACGGTAGTGCTAGCGACGTGGATGGTATGATTTCTGATATCAAGAGGAAAAACATTGTCTGCGATAGGAGAATGTTAATGCAGAGGGCGATTTTCTCGCCAGAGTCGGCGGGCAGGTAAAATGCGAGCACCGATAAGTAAGAGATGCTCACGCAGGGCACGATTAGATTCACCGTATAGAAGAGCGTTTTTCGACGTAGAGTGATGTTAAAGAAAATGTCAGGATAGGGTTCGTCGCAGCAGGGATAATACTTCTTGTGTCGTTCCGCTGGTACTCCCAATATATCCCATTCGACGCTGGGGTAATACTCGCGAAGATCGATGCCAACTTCGACTTTGTCTCCCGTGTTTTGATTAATGTGTTTCAAGTCGATCTGAACGTAATATCGAGAAATCAGAAAAATTATTTAGTTACAACTATCAGCCTTTAGCGTAGAAATTTACCTGGATACCATCATAGGTCCATGAACCGAATTTCATGAAGCAAGTTTGCTGATCGAATGGAAAGTATCGGACGTCTATCTCGCAGGAGGATTTGAAAATTGCTGGAGGTGTCCAAAGGACTTTCCCAGTGTAATGAAGAATAGCTTTTGTCATTGTAGTCACGCCGTACTCCCCGTCCGCACTGAAAGTGATCATTATTTTAATTTTATCTCAGCGAGGCTCGGTAATGCGAAAAGCTCGAGATAAGGTTGCTTCATCTTACATACTTGTTGTAAAGTACAATGTCCGGAAGCCATATGTGCTCGCTAGGTACATAGAGTTCAGTGACACCTCCGTATTCTGCTGGATCCCACTGGAATTTGTGGTCTTGCCATTCCTGGGCAAAGTTCGTCTTTATTAAGCAACGTACATACTTGGCAAATAGTTGTTTAAACTATTCAAGACTTACGTGTTCGAGCCAAACGTTCGTCGTGAGAATTTGATCCTTCAAATTCTGTAAATTTTTAATGTTATTGCGTTACTTAAAAATTGTATTTGATAAATGTTCGTTGGTGTTCAAAAACCACGTTTCTTTTTTACATGAAATCGATTGTATGAAAGGATCACGTACGAGATCTATGAGTTGGGACAGACGGAGTCCTAGTTTAACGACTACGGTGTCATTGTTATTAGAAACGGGGCGAATCAGTCGATTGTAATTCGACAGCAAATCGTCGTACAGCCTCTTTGCATCGGGATTGCTGCAGCATATCCTTGCAGAGAGGATCAAGATGATTGCCTGCAGTATCATTTCGAGTGAATGTTTCTTGGCTAGTTTCGGTACTCGAGTCCAATTGGCATCCTGTTTGTTATATAAAAGTCACAAACAATTATAATCCGGGAATTAATCGTATAACAAATACTCGTCGCTGACTTAAATTCAATGATCTATCTGCAGATTATATATGTGTAGCTCGATTATATATGTAAAATACATGTATATATGCATAGCTGCTTCGCGAAATTATAAACCTGTTGCGCTAATTGCTGTTTGTTTGTATTATTTTTCTATGAAAATTAGCTGCAGTTAATAAATTAGGTGTTTTAATATTTGATACGTTACTTCGGGTCAACGTTCTAATAATAGGGACAGTCACACTTTGCAATATTTACAATCGCGTTGTCAGTGTAAGTCTCATTTTGAAATAATCACGCGTTTCAGTCGCGTAAGTTCTTAATTGGCTATAAATTGACACCATAAATTTACTTCTAGTTTCTCAGAATAATCGGACGTGAAAGAGGCTTAAGACAAAGTGTCTCTTGAAATTAATTTAAACCACAAAGTAACATAAATAGTTTCGCAAAGATACGTTAAATTTACAGCAAATAATTCACATTATCTTATCCGGTAATCGAGTACAAAAAATTAGAAACAAAGAAGCCTATAAAAGTGTATCTATCGATCTATAAAAATCGATGCTTCTCCATCTACCAATGTTTACGAGAAAGTTGAACGAAAAATTACGTACTTGCGATTGCCGTTTGTTTCAGCCTCCTCGAGCGCTCTTCTTAAAAGATTTCCTCTCGTGTTTCACGATTTTCATAATCTAGCGCGGTTTCTTCGAATTATTGGGTGAGTGCGATGACCGGCAATCAGGAATGCGACGAGGAGCCGATCGGTCTCGCATTACTGACGCGTCCCGTTTCATTCGCGAAAAACCGGACGAGCGCAGAACAGAAATGACATTCTGTACAGCCAATGGACCACTGGATGATGTTACGTGCATCTCAGATTTTCTGGGATCAATACACCATTGCGCATGCACCAGTGTGGCAGAGGGTGCTTGCGCGTTTTCACCGACGTCTGACGCGCAAGTTCTGTTCGTTGCACTCGACAGTAGAAAAAGAGGCGCACGTCCGCCGGTTCTGCACGATCTCTCCGCCTCCTCGATGCTCCTACGCCCTTTCGAATCGCTCCTTCTTCGTTCTCTGCTTCGAAATTTTTCTACCTTTTTTACGCCCGTTTCCACCTATCGACGTTCACCGGGTCAATCGGTAAATAATCGCAGCGCGAAATCAATGTTATCAATCTTCGAAACGAATTCGATTTTTCGAACACGAGGAAAGCGGTTTGATCGCTGGAAATACGTAAATTGTTCCGACTATATTATCAAAGCGGTATTTTAGCCTCTGGAAGTCTGTTAGTGAATCGAACGACAGAATAGAATTGACCCGGTATCCACCTCTTGTCAACGAGCCAAAGAAAAATTCTTTCCCGGTTTGCCAATTTACCTAATTTAGTTTACAAAGGTAGACGAACGATGGAAAAGAATTTGGGTCTAGATTAAGATGATGCTTGGAAGGTTTTTAATTTTTATTCGTTGGTTTTCTTATAAAAAAATGGATTTTATCGGTATCTATTTACTATAGCGACCGATGTTCCATTAAAGTTTTAATTTTTTAAATTTAATTCTATGAACATTTTTTTACCGCCGGCTCTTCTTTCAATGCTCGTGCATATAATGATAAATGAGATTATTATTCCAGGTTTCGTTGTTGCGAAGCACTAGCAAGCGTGCTAGGGGACCACTTTCGAGTGGCAGAGACGAGGTAACTGCCCTCGTCTCCTCATACGGATGCACGCGTATGCTAATGCATTTTATAGAGTTCGTCCTTAAGTATTTTTTTAATATTGATAAGACAGTAAGATATCGGACGCTTAAAGATCAAATATTTACATCGCTGTGCTGACGTAAAATTCGCGACTGTTACTTTTTAAACAGACCACGTTTAACAGAAACTGGATGATAAAATTGTGCATGCTTTTAAGAATGATAATAAACATTCTGCTCGTAACGAGAATCAATTTTGCTCTGTGAGAGAGAGCAGGTATCCTGAATTGCAGCGTAAAACGCGTCAGCAGATACGTACGCTGGTGTTACATCGAAATCCTTTTATTTTTCAGTCGGCTGCGCGTTTACATTTCGTCGTGAGGCTCGCGCACGGCAAGTAGTGGAAATGCTCGTATGTTTACGAGAATTCGTTAGGGCAGGGGCCGCTTTCATCGACCGATACCATTTTTCTTGGTAGACAGAAATGAACCATTATACGTTCGTACATTAGAGCATCTTATCTTTACACGCGAGCCGTTTTCTTGCGCTTACTGCGCTTATATCTCCCGGTAGGTTCATCCCCGATGCGCTCGCACCAACTCGATGATAAACGTGACTGTTTTTCCGGGATCCTTCGTCATGAAGCACCGGCTGGAAGGCAGAACGAACGGTGCTACTTTTCAGCATGGAAAGAGGATAGCTTCCTCGTAGAAGTTGTATGTAGACGCGTGCACGTGTGCGGCCACGTACAGTCGTGTAGTTGCACGATCGTATCGTGTAAGCTCACAGAAACACGCGTGGCATGTTGCACGTGTATTGGAGGCAGGTCGTCTGGATGTGTTGAGGAATATGTTCCGTACCGAGGTGCATTGAAATGCGTTGCAGATCCCTTCGCATCTCTCTTTCTTGCTCTTTCTACTCGTTTTCCACCCTTACTTAGCTACTTGAAGTGTTAATGCCAAGATCCTGTAACAGTAAACCAAGGGAAATTTATGACGTTGTATTTTTGGTCGGAGATAGAACTCTGCGGCTAGAAGGTAAAAGAAAGGAAACGGGGACGATTTAAAAGCGCCGACCGTTCGAAATGTTCTGCGTACGTATTCGGTCGTATGCCACCGAACGTACACCTGACCAGGCAGAATGCATTTCAGATTTTTTGGAGGCAAGTTATTTCGCGCGGTTTCGACGTCTGTGCACGATAGCCGATGATCCGGAATTTATTTTGGCTGGCTGTAAGAACCGAAGGGTAGCTCGCGTTAGAAGAAACTCGCCGAGATGGAAGCTCCTCAGCCCGGGATGGAGGACTAATAATTATTCGCCGGTGGGAAAAAAGTCTGCTCTCGCGCCATGACACGTTTCTCGTGAAACATGCATTTGGTTAAAAGCATCGGTATGGATGTGTACGTACACGCGCCCAAACATAGGACCTTATCCGAAGGCGTTCCGAAGTATTTTACGCTATATGCTTCGCGCTTTCTTACAACTGTTTTAGAGTGGAATAAGAATGTCTAAGAGATGTTGTTTCTTGAGTAAGATACAATCCCTTTCCTTCTTCTTTTTCTTCTTCTTCCTCTTTCTAGAAAATATCATGGAATAATGCAGTATATAATTCATACAATCTTCTTTTTCCGTAGTTTGCTTTTTATTATGTTTCTCAGTTTTATTAATGAACCATTCCTGTGTTCATTTAATAATACGGTTCGGTTTATATTAATATCAATTACCCTTAATATGCAACGTATTTTTTCTACTTGTTGTTCTTTCATCGTCCTCCACTTTAGCTTTTACTGCTCGTATTCTTGCTACCTTTCGTTGATCACGTACGGGTACAGGTAGAAGTAACAATTCGTTGAGTTCCCCTTTTGTTCGTGATTCGTATCGAATGTTGTAAAATGTAAGAGGGTGTTTGAAATTTCTGCGAGTTACGCGAAGTAGATTATACCGGAGAAACGAAAGAGGATTAAAGAGACTTCCTCCTTATTCAAGAGGTTTAGAGAGAGGGAGGCGGAAAGGTGGGAAGAAGCGCGAGAACAAGGATATCATAGCGATGAAGTAAAAGGGGATGCAATGCACACAATTTGAACATAGTTCAGAGAGAAGGGATCGAAAGGCAGGTAGCTAGTGTATGGGCGAGTCTCGAAATTGGTTGGTTCTTGGAACATACCAGTAATTAATGTGGTGTCACGCATCAAGCAACCTTCTATCCTTTACCCTGTTACATGTTCCCTCGCTTTCCTACTACGGGAAAATTCTCAGGGCCGCGAGATAAGCTGAAATCCCATTATAGTTCGTTGTTAGATTCTCCTGTCGCACTGTGAACAGTTGGTCGTTGCTTTCTCTCTCTCTCTTTCTCACTTCCTCTCTTCTTCCTTCTCTTTACCACCACCTTCCTTCGTTTTCCTCCCTTTGCCACGTCCCTAAACCTAGGATAATGGTCAAGGCGTGTTGAAGTTTAAATGAGTGTTTGCGCGCGCTCTGTAAATTATGGTGACCCCTTTCGGAACACCCGGTATACATATAGCAACACCATTCAGAAGCTACACTCTCGTCGTTACGCCTCATGCTCGGCTGATCATTCTATATTCCCGTAGTCCGCGTTAGTGTTGTGATAACACTTTTAATTCTTAGCTGCCCCCGTGAACTTAGTTTGAACCAGTTATTCCTTTATCTCGCTCGCTCACTCTCTCTCTTTCTCTCACACACACACTGTCTATCTATATGTATCTCTATCTCTTTCTGTAGGAATTGTTAGCCGCATTGCTCAAGAAACGACATTTGTTCTTGTAATTTGCCGGCTTGCGCCGAAGCCAGGGGTTTCTGGCATCGTTGCAATCCGCGTTGTTCGTTCACCGGCAGGAATTCTCTTTGGAATTCCTTTCAGAGATTGTTACGGACGAGTACGCGTATCGCTGCACACAGAACACGGGTTTCAAAGGTTAATAACAGCCGCGTATTCGTTAACTATTAAAATACATATTATTTAGTCGTTTTAATTTACGTTATCCATAGAAGATTATCTACTTTAATTTCATCGGTGATTTTCAGGTCGCTCTACATAAGCCGGTCTCGTAGGATTCCCTCTCGATAATTAACGCTTGACCTGTTAGTACATAAATCGCGAAAGTATAACGAACGTGTATATCGTCGCGACCCCGTGCACCGTCGTATCCGAGAATAAAGATTAAATGACTCAGTGCGAAATTACTCATCTATCGCGCGACACGTATCTCGTTCTTCTTGTGATTTGCAGCAGATAAATATTGCCAGTGACCGAAGAATGATTCGCGACCGGGGAGATAGAAACTGACATAAATTTCCATGAACCTTTAGCTTGGTATTATTCCCATCGCTGTACACGGTGCAGCTATGTCGCAGAACTTTCGAAGAACCGCGTATTTTTTCGAGTTTCGTATCTCGAGCGACCATTGTACGATTCGTACCGGTGTCAAACCGGTGTCGTTGTTGTTGCCATTTTCCAAGATGTTCCTATATAACTTGCACTAGTCGGTACTTTATTGTACATAATACGTACTACGCCAGTTACAACTTCACGAGCACGGCTCGGCCCCCCTCGCCTTTTACCGCATTGTTTGGGACCGATGCGACACGATGCGTCTTCGCGTCACCGAATACGGTGCAATGTTGGAGCAATAGACAAATAGCAGAGTAATGGTATCATAGTTGATCGGGAAGAGTTCTTCCTTCAAATTTCGAGGGTTTTCGACTCGTGCAGAACGAGAAAAATGAATGTGCCAGACGGGGAACCAACTCGGTTCACCTTCTGTCTTTTCTCTCTCATAGCCTACCTTCAGCCGGCAGTCGTCGACTTTTCCCCTTTTTGTCCATTCGAGTTCCCGCGAGAATATCTCGGTCCGTCTGTCACATCGTTCGCTGGAATTCTGATCTTCCAGTAACGTTGAAACAAGATGTTGAGTCTCACGAGGCCTGGCGGTCGGTAGAAGACAAAGCGAAGACTGGGAGTAGAGAAAAAAACTTGCAGCCCCAGGAAACATTATTATAGAGGGAGACAAGAAGCAGGGGAGATTCGTAGCCGCGTTGGGAATAATGTGGTGCAACTACGTGGAATGAGGTAGTGGGGCGCACGACCAGCTGCTTTGTAAATCCGACTACTGCGTTGGAATGTATATCATGGAATAACAAATTTATTCTTTGCCTGGAATAATTCTTCCATTTCTTTCGCGATATCTTCTTTCAACGTTATCGTATTGCGCGAGTAATTGTATACGTGGATAAAGCAAGCGAGAGATCGTTATTTACACGGTGCATCTAATTTGAGGGTTATCGATCGTCCTTTGCCGATATAGCTAAACCGAATAGCGAACGATCGTGGAGCCATAAACCAGGACGAATTTGAATCTCGAAAAAACTTACGGACTAGCCACTCTACTGAAGTAAACGTTTATCCTCGGTTAATTTCCATTACTTTTTTCTCTTCTTAGATCTCTTCGATATTTCCCTGGTTTTGTGAATTATTTCAGCATTCGTTTCATTTTTCTAACAAAATTTATTCGTTCGATTTCGATTTCGATTTGTAGCCATTTATGTTAGATTTTAATTTCTGCTTTCTACTTTCTTCGCTTCCAAACAATTATTCTGCATCATACATTATACATCTCATCTGACAGCGTAACGTTTTCATCGAATAAGGTAATTAAATAACGTATAATCTGTAAAATTTAGTTGCGAAATTTCGTTCGTTTTACATAGCATCTGAAACATAAAATAGTCTCTTTCGACCAATTCATCGCCTCACAATTTTAATTGACAAAGTGGTATCACGGTGTTATATCATTTCGGTAGTATTTGGATATTCGCGATAACATTATATAATAACATATAAACTGAAATGCGTGAGTTATGGAGTAATGCTGGACGAACAATCGACGAATAGAAATTTCTGCTAAGCTGCTATTTTCCAATGACAGCGACTACCTTTTAATTAATTCTAATAGGGATTATTCGTTATTGTGGTGGAATTAATGTACGAGCTCCGACCATACGCGATTTCCTGGCGTTTGGATTTGTTATAAACTTATATATTACAAATTAAACGGGGGAGTGTAGGGCGTATTCGTGTGCTCGTTAGTGGTTGCAAATACGTCTGCCTGATGCTGCCAGGCAAATTCGAAAACAGTCACGGTTCTATTATCTGGCAGTGGTGTACAAGAGCCGCAACAACCGCAATGAGGAATCAATATTCAAAAGGAATTTATTTGTGTAAGTGGGCCACGACGGTATACGGCTTGCAATATTATACATTAGCGTCACATTGTGCCGTTCTTTAATCCACAAGTTTCGCCTAAATTTAGTAACACTGTTATCGTAACTTGCCATCGCGCCACTTCCAACTGTACGTTTGTTAATTATATCGCGTACCGCTAATGAAATACGCAGTAATAAGTATCGTATCTAAGAAAAATTATTTAGAAGATCAGTTTAACTTATGAATTACACCAGGTTGTGCATATATTATTATTATTATTATTATTATTATTATTATTATTATTATTATTATTATTATTACTACTACTATTATTATTATTATTATTATTATTATTATTACTATTATTATTATTATTATTATTATTATTATTATTATTATATTATTATTATTATTATTATTATATGACAAAACTAAATTATGTGCTGTATTGTTACTGATCTATTCATATGTATTAGTTTGTCCGAAAAGTGTTCTTCTTTCGCAAACGTGTTTATTACAACAGTGCACCTTTATATAAACGTGAAACCAGGTCTGTGAACTGTCGCGGCGCTTATCTCAACATAACAAAATGGATCGTACGTAATTTGACAAAATAATATAAAAGAAAAATCGTTGTGCGTCTATTATTTCCTCATAAAACGAAAGAAACTTTTCGGACAACCTAATATATGTATGTGCACTGAATGATACGCCAAGAGATAGTTTCTTGCAGTTTTATACAATTGTCCAGAGGTGGTTAAGTGACTATACTTTCGGATAAGGATATCGAATGCGTGAGCAAATCCTAGGATGTCGATATTCGAAGGCAGGTTATCTGTCTTTTGGATTGAGAACACCTTTGGGAAATACGTCCAGTAGCTGGCACGTGGCGTGTAGTAGTGGGTTGTTTCAATTTTCGCAAGGCATTAGGAGGTTACGGTGCGCCTTAATGTTCTGTACTCTTTTAAAAACGCATCGGCATTAGTGGGATATACGGGCTTTTTCACAAGCGAAATTTCACAAGATACTCGTACCGGTGGAAAAAGAAAAAGGAGAAGGGAAATATGTATATTCGGTTCTCGGTTGCTGCAATTGAAATTGTGAAGTGGAATCGATCTATTCTAAAGAGACTCTTGAAGTCCGTAAATTCACGGCAGAACTAAAGAAGATCCGTAACCATCCAAAAAGAAAAAGAAGAAGGGAATCAAATGCATATTTTCTCTTCGTTGAAAGAAACAAAAACTCTCGTCTACGGTTGTCTTTCCCCGGGAAATCAAAAGAATATTTTACGATTCTTATTCCTATTTCCATTCGGAAAGTAATAAACGCGGCACTTACTTCCATTTTTATAATATCTATCGAAAACAATAATCGCGTATCCTGTCATGAAATCGTCAATTGGTGGTAATGGGGTCATAGAGTGAAATTGCTCTGTTCTAGGGGGATTCCTAGGATGCGTAAATTGACGACATAACTAGAGGAGATCGTTTAGATTATCCTCTGACACCTTCAAATATAACGAATCAATTTATGGACCGTAGACGCACATGCCAGTCGGTCACCGATCGGCTATCCGACGCATGAATTATTGATATCGCCATGTGCATCGGTAATGCTCGTTTCGTCGAGCCTGTATGAGCGTTACGCTCGCGTGCACGTACTCGCGAATGCCTATTGGATACGCGAACAGTTTCGAATTCCGTCGAATTTTCGTTACTACAGCCTAGTCAGCCTCGAATAGGGCGTGTTCGCGTTGTCCAAAGGCAATGCAGAACGCGGCAACCCTCGAGGAATTCCGGCGTCTGCGCCCCGAAACAAGAACTTCACGCATACCCGTTTATTTTGGAGAATCCCTGTAGATCGGAGGTTCCCGGAAATACCTTACACATACCCCATCAGACCAGCGTACAACGGACTACCGCATATCTGAGGTTGTCTCGCGTACCTAGCTGCATTTACGTGTACGCGCTTGTCACATATTTTCCTCGATTTGACCCGTTTCGCTCCTATTAACGGTAGCCTCTGCGATCCACGATTACGCGAATATTTCGCTGGAAAATTTGAAACGTATCGAGAACCGATCGCCGCCTGCCTGCTCGCATTTATGCTTCCCTTATATCACGGCGAAACTCTCGTTAACTATTTCTCCACCCTCTCGCTATTTACTTTTAGCTATTATATCCATCGTGCAACGCAATTACGGGATCGTTCAGTTTCGATGGATTTGGTGTCGGACTTAAATGACTCTTGCCCCTTCCGAAACTCACCGCTGTATATAATATACAATGTATATTATGACCACGGGGAATCGAACGGGTCAAGCAAAAGCAGTGGAAAACCGCCGTTTTATTCTCGGTGCGGGTGAAACGCGTGGAAGAGATCTCGAGTCCTCGCGTAAACAGATCTCAGTCAATATCCAGCCACTTGACGCGTTCTCGTCGCTTGCTCAACAAGTTATAGCGGTACATTTCGATTTGTATCGTTTCATTTCGGTCTTAGCTCACCAGCGACGCGGCATTAATGCACTTTCCTTTTGCGCTCTTAATAATTCAATAAAACGTTTCGTTTTCTATCTTCTCGTTTCTTTTTTCCTTTGTTGGGCGGTACAAGATCTCGTGCTTCTGGCAGCGGTTAATCCGCGCAAATTGCCGCTGCGTATCGTTTCATTACTCTGCCTCGCGTGTACAACAAAGCCCCGTAGATTTCATATTATTCCAAGCTGTGATATCACGATGCAGTTTTCCCAGCTTTCGACAAAGGGGCTTAAAATCGAAAGAATTACACCCGAACGAAATCGTAACGTTATCCCTTAATTCGACGTTAACGCGACTATCGAAATCTGTCAGTTTTCATCTATCGCGTCTACGGTGGATGCTTAGAAATTTTATTTATCAGCGTCGCCTTTCACGGACGATTACGCGTTCTGCTACGATCATCGATAACGATATCCATTCATACGGCTGACCCATTAACGTCTTTGCCCTTTAGCGGCGGAGATCTCGGAAAATCCTCTCGCCGCTTCACGAAACGTAACAATTTTGAGCTCGTCAACGGCGAAGGACTCGAGGATGGAAGGGTGCAGAGACGCGAGAAACGAGCAAAAATACGGCGAAGAAAGGAAGACGGAGACTGCGGAGGCTATGTCCGATATGTCCGCATCGGATAAGGCTTCGTTTCTATTGTACAATTTTAACAGGAATAAAGGGAGGGATAGCTCACGAGAGAGAAAAAGAGGAACAGAGAAACGAAGGGAAATAATGGGGAAAAGGAGGGAAAAGAGAACGACGAGAGTAACGTAAAGCATTCTCTCTTTTTTCCTAACTACCCCGAGCCCCTTTGCTGCTTCTGCACTCCGTTCAGCACCCTCTGACGAGTCGACCTCGCACCGCCAGTGTCAGTATCGACTGGGATACCTCGTGGAGAGAACAGCAACGAGGAAGGACAGAGGGTAGGCGAGATGCTGAACACATACAAGTGGAGCGAAAAGCACGGGGCAGATAGGGAAGGGAGTGGAGAGGGAGAGAGGGAGAGAGAGAGAGAGAGAGAAAGAGACAGGGCCGTTCGTCGATGCTCGGCGAGGGTCGTGCACAGTGCCGTGCATCGGACGTATCTATTTCGAGAAAATTCTCGGCAGAGATCCTCCCCTATCCCATCCTTCAGGATCCTAAAATTTATACAGATTAAATAGGATACAATCGATGTTTATGGTGTTTGCATCTTCTTCTTTCACACCACTGGCTATTTATATAGGGATAACGATAACAATAATGTTTCTCATCGCTACGAGAGAGAGAGAGAGAGAGAGGGAGAGAGAAATAGAGCTTAAGGGAAGCTATCTAGAATCGAGATTCCATTCTATCAAAAGTTTCGATTGGATAAGCTTTTGATTCGCTATGAATCTGGATAGCGAACAGGACTAAAGGACGGAAGAACGGAGTAGCTTACAAGTCTGTCCGCGCGTCGCCGCCTCGAGGTTTCCACATGGTCTCGCGTTCTCTCGGGGTAGGCTCGTGGAAGCTCGGAATAGTTCGGAGCTTTTCGTAACCGGTCCTGTCGGTGCTGCCACATGGCCGCGCGTCGTGTTTTGCGGGCTTCGCAAGCTTTCAGGGGCGGCACCTGGCTGG
>NT_176499.1:369766-371680 GCF_000188095.3 Bombus impatiens
CCCACTTCTCCTCCTCCTCTTTCCACCCTCGGAACGGGCAGAGCGTCAGTGCTAAGGTGGGTTGCTCGGTCGGAACATTGCCAGAGAGAGAGAGACACGTCCTGGGAGTGCCTGCTGCACCGACACGACTCCCTGGTGCAGGACCCGCAGCGGTGCAAGGATCGAGAGAACGCGCGCATCGAGTGAGTGAGTGAAGTGACTGACTCTACTGTGACTGATCGACACGCGCCTAACCACGTACACGCGCGTAAGCACGCACGCCAGCAAGATTTAAAGGGAAACGGAGCAACGGCCACATATACAGACGTACGTGACGGGAGCGAGAACGGGAACGGGAACGGTATCGGGAACAGGAACACGGCGAGCCAGCTGCCAGCATTCGTATTCGAGGAAACGGAAGGAACGGAGGCAGCGCAGCTTCGCGGTGCGCAGCTTCGCGGTGAGGAGACGCTAGATTTCGGTGGCTAAGCTGCTGCTGCTGCTGCTGATACTACTACTACTACTACTACTCTTGCTGTTGCTGCTGCTGCTGCTACTCTTGCTGTTGCTGCTGCTGTCGTTACTGTTGTTAGCAGTGTGTGGTGAGAGTACGGTGGCGTGGAACGCGGTGGGATTCTTCACGAACGAGCAAAGTCGAAAGCACGACGAGAACAAGAATCATGAAAGAGTCGGAGCGGTGTTGGAGGCTAGTCGAAACGATCGACACGGCTGAAATAGCAGCCTTCCGTTTGGTTGGCTAGACGCGGTGCACGTATGTACGTATATATCGCGGAGAAACGGACAGAAAAGGTGGCAGAGAGGGAGAGGAAGGAGGAAGAGAAAGGTGTGTCGAGGAGACGAAAGTCGGTAGGAGGTCAGCGTGGCTTCAGGGTGGCGGTGGCCGATAGTGATGGTAGTGGTGGTGGTAGTGGTGTAGTGGTGGGTGCTCCGAGCGGTGAATGATCGTCGTCAGCCTCGTGGAAGAGGCGGTCACCGCTTATGCGGGCTGCCGCGCGTGCTGTATCATCGCCAGCGAATGATTCGAGTCCGCGGGCGGTAGAAAGTTGGTCGGATAGAAAGAAAAGAAAGAGGAAAAGGAGGAAGGAGCAGGGTGTCGTGGTCGCGGTGGTTCGCAGCGATCCGGTGGATCCTCGAATCGGGATCGTGGTTGTCGCATCGCATCGTAAGGTGCAAGTTCGTGTCGAAGGGATACGAGGAGAAGCAGGCAGAAGAGGAGGCGGAGGAGGCCGAAATCCGCAGTCGTGGAGCTGGCGGCTGGTAGGAGCCGTTAGATCCCGCCGGTTATGGCAAGTTGGATCGTACCGTCGGATTTCTGCCGTAGAACCATGACGAACGCATCGTCGCCCAAAAGAACGAACAGGTTGCGAACGAACGGCTCGAGCGTGATCAGGACGACGGTCTCAACGACTCGCAGCACGCTGACGATTACGACGAGTACGACCAAGACGACGAGGAAGAACGTGGCAGAAGTATCGCAGAGGAAAACAACGCAGTCGATGAAAACAACGACGAGCCTGATGGGGAAGGGAAAGCTTATTATCGCTAGCGGCTTGCAGTCGATGTTGATGATGATTCTAGCTCGTACGCTCATGCTGGCAGTAGTTGTAGTAGACGGCGGTGCTGTAGTAGCTGGCTCGTACGGTCTCGGGCCATCGAAGGCCTGGTAGCGCGTAGGTAACGCGTGTCGTACGGTGTCTCGTTACTCGTTAGTATCAGTGCTGTTGTTGTGCCGTCCGGATCTCTTCTCGGGGCTATTATCGTCTATCTTACCTATCGGTGGTGCTGCGTGGTCCTCTGGTGGGTGTTGGTGTGTTGGTGTGCCGTCTACCGATCCCTCGTGTGACGGGTTAGCAGGTCTGCTAGTGCCGGCCGGCCGGTTCCTCGTTTCGATAGCCGCGTACCCGCAGTGCGGTC
>NT_176499.1:373116-375295 GCF_000188095.3 Bombus impatiens
GGGATATGTGCGGGTGCGCCACGGCCACGCGACGAGGACTGGGGACTGCTGCGGGTAAATCGGCACGGCGCACCAAGTCCTCGTGCTCCCTACACAGCAAGCCTGGGATACGGTAGCTCGTCCTTCACCGTTACTCCTCATCGACGCCCGCGGGCAATGTGCCCACCCGCCGGCAGAGCAACGTGAGTCTACTTTATTTTACTTTCCTCTCTTTAGACGTTCCACTTGCACCGTGTCACGTTGGACTCGTTAAGCCTCGCGTGTTTAACCGACTCTACACGTCATTGCCCACCTTCTTCAGGTCCGTGTTTTTCGATCATTTCTACTCTCCTTTTAAACTCGGATTTTTAATCATCTTCTTAATAATGGTTTTGTTTAGTCCTTCTTGGAAACATTCAATCCAAGAGTACAGCCCTCCTCGCGAACGTTTTAAATTTACAATGTTTTGTTCGCGTATGGAATGACGCTGTCTATGTATATTTACGTACGTGTTTACGTTCTTCGTACAACATATTTTCCTTATTGTTTCTTCCGATCAAACTTCCAGCTTTTGTTTTGTTTTTTTATTTTCATAGGTAGAAATATATGATCGTCCTCGCTGGAACGTGTCAATGAACCCCTTACAATGTCCAAAGCGAAGCAATTGCCCTTAATGTAACAATAGTAAAACGCCAGAAGCGTTCCATTTCCACGAATAAATGAAAAAGTCGCGACGACGGAAATTTCGCGACAACTGTACGGTCGTGAGATGTTCAGAACGCATGTGTGAATTAATTTAATTAGTCGATGTGAATAATTAAGAGTGTTATTGTTGTCACGTGCTCGCCCTCGCGAGTAAAACAAAAGCGTATAATTAAATTCTTCTCCCCCTCGACTTTGATAGGGTGGAACGTTAAAACGTAACTTTTCTCGTTTGATAGACAAATAATCGCATTCTTCGGGACTCTCCCTTTTAGATCGTTCCGGTTACCGCTCCGCCTGTGCAATCGCTTTTGTAACTCCAATCTTAAAATCTAACAGAACTTTGTGCACGGATCAAGGTAACATTCCTTCTTGCCATTCCAAAGAAAAATCAAAATTAGCGTTTCGCGTAGGTACTTGCTGTTCGCTAAGGAGCTTCCTCTGCCGTTCTTCTAATTAAAGATCGACGTATACGCTAACGACTCGAAAGCGAAAGCATAAAAATATCGTGTCACTGTAGGCGAAGAAAGAAAGACATTTTCTGTTTCGTTGGAAAGAAATTAATTCGGAAAACGAATTGATTGACGACTGATCGACTCGAAATCCTAGTTAAATACAGAGTGGAAATATTTTTTCTTATTTGCAGCGCGTCTTTACCCAAGACGACGAATAAATTGCTTCCTCTCTCGAACTTTTACCAAGGAAAGCCATCCGAAAGCTCCTATGGAATCGCGCGAAAACGTCGGAGTGCTTTCAAGGGGTGCCGTGGTCCTGGGCGTAGTCCTCCAGTTTCTCTCTCCCTCTCTCTCCCTCTTCCTCTTTTTCTCCCACCATCCACCCCTTCTCTCTTACTGTCTTTCTCTCGTGCATCCTTTTCCCTCTGGGTATATCGTTCCTTTCGGATATTTTATTGATACTTTACGTTCTGTCAACTTCTAAATGGAAAGGATCCGAGCGAAATTTTTTAAACGAGAAACCATCGTTCTCACTGTTTCGTTGCGGCTCCGTTCTCCTAGTTGCGACGTTGCGCGGTGAAAACGACGCGACACGGCTGCACACAGCCGTCGAACAGATAGTTTTTGAACGTGCGAATCCGTCACGATTAAAATTTCCGTTTGCTTTGCTGACAATATTTGCGATGTATTCGTGTGACGTGAATTGACGCGCGATCTGTGGAACAGTATTTTTCATTGGTCCATTGACAGCACGTTCCTCTGCAATGTAAACCGTGTTTTAACTTGGCGAACGGGATCGCGCACGTGTCCCGTTGTAACTGCTAAATTAACCCGGCCATACTTCGGTGAACGTGCTTTAATCCTCTCATTTGTTCGTGTTATCGTAAGATAACATTTTGAATCACGATCGTCGATAACGGTGTTTATTGCGACTGATTTACCGATCGCGCTACCAATCACCCGTCATTCTCCTAATATCGATCTTTCCATGCGAATCATTAACTGCTACCGTAAACAAATTCCCCTACCGTCGTGTGTTGTTT
>NT_176499.1:375724-445713 GCF_000188095.3 Bombus impatiens
GTCGTGTGTTGTTTTCAAAAACAACACGCTGCTGTCATTGACAAATTCTATCGCCGTTTGTCTGCTCATCGAAATTTCTATACCTTATCCGCGGAATGTCCATCAAATCTACCGTGCAAACGTTCCACCGAACATTTATGCGACCAATAAATACGAGCTGATGGCGCGCCCGAATGTTTCGTTCGGATGTCCATGAATCTCATTGCTCGTGAAACAAATCCATTCTCTTTTTCCATTTTATTTTATTGCTCTTTCTCTTTGATATAGTGGTTTTCGATACTACGCGTCAGAATTATGTATACACGAGCAAGATGCGTCGTATCCGGTTAGGAAACAACAATGACTCGAATTCTATGGTGATTTTGAAATTTTCGCGATAGCCTGAGTTAAAGGGATCGAAAGCGTTCGATCAGCGTTTTGGGGTGGAGGGGCGTTTCATCGTCACCGCGACGTTTCCGGATAAAGCCTGACACTTCCTGGCGTGTCAGGCGAACTCAGGTCTCTATAGATATGCAGGAATAGCGAATGGTCAAAACCTGCTGACGTGGTGGCACTTCCGCAGCGCCCCGATTCGATGTCATTTTATCGGCGAATCCTTGATTAAAGCACTCTATCCTAGCGCGTTACCATTCAATTTTCGATGAAACATCGGTTTTTCAGAAGCCGGTATTATCGTATATCCGCGACGAAAGATATTCGTTTATCGTTTTTTTCATTTTCTTTTTTTTCCAGTATAAATCTTCAATCGTAGATTTTATTCGTTCAATACGTTACATTGCTTGGTCCATTGTTTTTCTATTCTTATCTTATAAATGTCTTATAAACGGAGAAGCGGTCAAAATGATTAATCCTACACAATTAAGTGGAACGTAAAGGATGTATTTGGAAGAAAATGATTAACGAATAGCATTCGTATCTCTACATATTGGCAAATTACAAGTAAAATTTGAGTTTATTCAGTTACAAAATGATTAAGCGTTTCGTAAGAATGCAACTTTTTCAGAGAACGACGATGGGAATTATAAAATGTCGATACAAGAAACACCATTAAGGGCGAGAGGACTGTCATCGTCAGTCAATCGTCTCGCCTAGGCACGACGTGAACGTGATTTAGCGACCGGGATATATTGATATTATTCAAATTTATGATCTACCCGTCATGGTTCCATACAGGGACGAAATTTACATTCGAATTAACATCTGCCTGCACCTCTGCGGTGTTCAGATTTCCCGTTGGCTCGTCACGTTCGCCAAGGTTCTTTGCGTGACGTGAAACTTCCTTTCTTCTTTTGACCCGATGCCAGGTATTTCGCGGGGAAAACGCTGAACTATCCGGCTGCGCTTGGAATTAATTCTTCAAACTTTCCACCTTTTACCGCGCGAATATTAATTCCACCCTATATACCAGGTCGATGTACAAAAAGTCATCCATTCGTGTTTCTTCACCGTGGAATCGTGTTAGGGAAAAGGATCTTCCCTCGCGAATAACCGAAATACGCTGAAGCACGCGCTTCATTCAATTTCACAGCTTTTCGTAACGGGGTTACTTTCTTTCTCGATAAGTCGACAATTTTTAGCCAACGTTAGTTGTTATCGTAACGAATTTCTAGATGTCAACGTGTAGGATAAAACGCGCTAATAATAATTTTATTGTCGTATTAGTAGGAAGAAAAGCAGAAACGCAGAATTAGAAAGCCCTATCGGTTGACCAGATTCCGTGAACGTGGAACGTGTCAATTTTCATTCGTATATTTTAACATGAAATCGAAGATAGCAGATATTCCGTAGGTTGGCAGCCACCGTTAAGTTATATGGAGCGTTTAATCAGGTTACCGGCTGGCAACCAGCAGATAAAAATCGAGTCAGTACGGGACGAGCAAGAAGAAAGGAAAAAAGAATCGATTCGCGACTCGTGGCCTACTCCGGCTAATCTACGTCGAATTTACGATGATTTTTTAATCGGCTTCGAATTTTCTACGATCGTGCTGTTTGCTCACGCAGGCGACCAACCTGTAACGCCTACTTTTATCGCTTGCTCTTCCATTCGATTTTCTATTTCACTAGATTAACACTGTCGTATTATCGTATAATCCGGAACGACTACGATTCTATCCTCTTTTCTCCTTTTTTCCCCTCGAGCATCCCCGGGTTGAAACCTTTCGAATTTCCGTTTCATCGTCCGTATAATTCGCGGTTCCACAAAGTTGACGTTGAGTTTCTCATCCGGATAGAATCGCAAAATTAGTATTCTTAAGGATGAATTTCGTTTGTTTCTTTCACGTTCTTACTTATAAATATGGCGGGAAAGACAGGACTACTGTACAGGATTTATATAGTAAGAGACTTAAGTAACGAGTTTCTATGTATTTCAATTCGATCGAGGAAGCAACATTATGCCGAATTACGCTCACTATCTTTATACATAGAACGAGCTGTAGAATTAGCGAACGGATCGGACAGAACAAAGGTGCAATGAAATCCGAATTTGACGCGATTGAAATTAATGGAGTCCAGCTCGATCGCCAATCAATTTGCTCTTCCTCTCGGATATTTTTGAAACGTATTCGCGACGTAATTCTGTTCCGCAAATCTTATCGGCACGTCGTCAATATTTTCCCGTGCGATAATATAATTTCTCATTATAATTGCAAGATTTTGTCGCAACTAATATCGCGAGACGTTCGTTAAACCTGAGTCGTGTATCGTGCCGTGCTTCTTTGAAACGAGGAAACGATCCTGCGTGATAATATGGGTGATTTAATAACGGGAAACGAGGCTGCCAATAATTAATAATCGAGGCGTATTTTTATCGGTTTTCTTTTTTTTTTTTTAACTTAGAAGGTAGCGACTGGTGCAGCTAGGGATACAGGTTAAAGCGACCGAGTTGGTCGGTCACTGTGAAGTGGTGGTGTTACCACGTAACCAAGTGAACCGCACCCACCGCACTGCTCCATTTTCTTACTCGAACGTAATTGAGTGATAGAGTGCGATGCTGGAATACGCGGCGGCTCTAACTCAACCGAGATATTCCGATGGATTTTCGTCCTGCAGACAGAGAAACAGAGTTTCGTTAATTTTTTCCATGCCCTGAAACGAAGCAAACAGACCAACAGACCGACGCTTGTTACCTACAGTTCTTTTTTTTTTTTTTAATCACGTGGATCAGGTTGTAGAAAATTTGTCTGGCTCCCTACCATTTCGCTTATTTTCCGCTCAAAACCGTTTGTTCCTCGTGCAACTTGTTCGATACCACGTTGAATGTTCAGCCATAAACTGGTCGTACATGCTTTAAATTTGTAATGTCACGATTTGTTTTGAAGTGACAAGGTTTCAATAACGTAGAAATTTTCATCGCGGTAACGAAACATTTGATGTCGTTTGTGAATCGTGTTGGCGTTTAGTTTAACACAATCCGCGTCAAAATCACAGCCATTTGAAACTGGGCGTGGCTGTAGGTATCGATAAACTTTCGTTTTCGATCTCACCTGGTTCCCGTTTCCTGAAAATCTTGTTATATGTACGTACTCTGTCCTCTCAACTCATCGGGATGGAATGGACTTTAACGGCTGTGTAAGCGTACACCATTTTTCCAATCAATTATTTTAATAACAATATTTTCCAAGTACCTTTCCAATGATTAAATTTCACCGCGTTCACATTCGTACGTATGTACGGCTGTATGTGTCTATATAGTTTAACGTGTTGACGTTATAATTAGCGAGATATGCGACCAAGATTATTAAACGTCCGCGAAAATATTTAATTCTCGATTTAAACGTGCACATGCCAAACGTAGTTATTTTTGGTATCGAGTGTTACGCACGCCGCATTTCACTCGTGTTGGACGATCGAAATGGCCGAAGGCAACCAAACGTTTCCGCCGGAAGTAACAGCGCAGGCCAGCCAAAGTGTTTCGCGCGCAACTACCAGCAGATTCCTCGAAATTCGTACGAACTCGCAACGTGGCTGGTCGGTGTATGTCGTGAATCGCGAACTTGGGACTCGCTCGTGAGATCGCTGTACCGTCCAATAAAAAAAAAGTCGCGAAAACACGAGAGAAATGGCGAGCTCTTGGAACTCCGCCGCGAAATCATCAAATTGCTTGTTTAACGAGTCGAGTATGTGTACATAGCGCTTCGTTTCCTTGCCTCCTTTTATCGATCGCTCTCGAGCGATGCACTCGAACCGTTATCTGAATGCGGGTATTCAAATTCGCGTTGCTCGCGCAAGACTCGCGATACCACGGGCTAAACTTTCACATTATCCGTTACTTCCGTCTATATCGTCGAAAATCATGGCAATATTTTCTTTACGAATTGCCAGTGTACTTTTAATTATTTCGACCTTCGGTTCCTCTTAAAAAAGATTGAGCTTATTCGGTAGGGCTTGCACGAATTTACGAGTTCGGATCCAATTTTCCATTGTCCCGAGGGAAAGAATAGCCGCGGCTACGTGCTATTCACGCGAACTTCCCGTTCGTTCATCGAACGTGACGCGAAGCGGTGGCAACTTTCAGACAACACACCGTTACATTCTTCGTTTTCTTCCTGTTGTGTAAATGCCGTCTCGAGACTCGCTTCGATAGAAGGTTTAAGGTTTCCAGATAGGTAACAGACACGGAATTATTCACCAGAGCGAAGATTAACTGTTTACGAGTGCGCAATGTATCTATTTTTGCTTTAAATTTGCTTTTACTTTAGGGGAAGCATATGGATGTTTAATTCAGACGAAACAAGTGACGTACCGTACGTTAAAATCTTCTTGGAAATTTCTACGGACAATGACAATTTTCATATATGATTCTGTGGTATTTTTAAATACATGTAGTTAACTTTTCTCATTTCTATTTGTTACAATGTACTGCTCATAGTAAGTTTATAGTTTTCGTTTCAACTTTTACATATTACATATTACTCTGTTCATGATATTATATAAGCGCGTTATAGAATTATAATAATTACGTTTCTCATAGCGCATTTAGTAGTTTATTTTCAAATGTAAATCATTAAAAAGTTCCCCATAACGAAATGTGGCGAATTACATGCAAACCGTTTAGTTTGCTGAAAAGTCCTACCGCGATCTACAGTTGCTAATCATTTTCTATTCTGATGGGAGAAAAAATATAGATTCGTAAATATTGCATACTATACTTCACATGCAAGTTTTAGTCGATTCGTATTATCGACAAGGAATGTTAATAACGAACGAATGCCAATTTAAATAATTTAATAAATACACGAATTAATGGCTAACTAACGATCGGAAGAAACATTTACTATTTCCTTAAGGAATCAACAGATGTAAATATCATGTGAAATTTAAATTGTTTATTTAAAATATTATTAAATGATATATTAAAAGTACAGTACAATTTTTTTTATTACTACTGAAATTGATTTTATTACAACAAACTTCACTCTAACGACCGTATGTCTGGTCATGTTACTTTGTTCTCCTGTTGGTTGTTTTGGATCTATAGCCTGATACTTGTCTTCGCGAATTGGTTAAAAGCGCGAGAATTGGATTTGGGAGCTTGCAAAGAAAAGCGAAAACTCGCGATTGAAATTCTTGCAATCAGCAGGAAAGATCATGGTATCGTTTATGCCGAGCAAACGGTAACATGTTCAGAGATCTGCGACATGTTTTAGCGTCTGATGGAGAAGGTTAATCCTCGCGTAGAAAAACGGGAGTACGGAGCAGGCTGCATTTTTCATTTTGAGGTCAGTACCGATTTAGTGGTGACTGCAGGTTAAAGCTGCTTTCGAAGCTAGTATCGTTGGTTGCGATACATTGCGCTGTGAAATTGCGTGGTTTTCTCTGCCATTTAAATTTCACCGTGCGAAACGTTTGTTTTAAACGGTTGCGTGCCATTTTTCGGCTGTCTCTGTGGCCTACTTTTTACTGAATTCTAATTTGTTTCATTTAGAGCGAATACAAATTAATTCTTCTATCGCCACGTGCTTAGCTTGCGATTGGCATACGTTTAACAGTTTCTTTTTTGCGTTTATCCTATCATTTAAGGACGAGAGATCGTTAGATACTTTGTCGTCTCTTTAACCGATCGAAGGATCGACGCTTCACCAAATTTAGTGAAACTACTCTCGTCTTTTAAGAAATGTGACAAAAGAAATTGATTCTTTGGCATCTTGCAGTGTCTTTTCCCCTTTAATTGTACGCGACAAACGTGCAAAAATAAAGACGAACGACTGTTCGCAGGATTAGGAGAGAACATTTTTTAAATTTTTGTCTTGCAGGTAATGAAAAAAAGGTAGTTTGATTTTTCCATCTCCTGCGGTATCTTCACCCCTAATACAATAGTTGCATACCTACAAGAATTCGATGTAAAACGCAGGATATCGGCGGTAGACAAACGAACGACGATCAAAGAATCTATAAAGACGGGGTTGATCGCGGTTGTATCGAGGACGTTGATTTTCATCCGGTCGTGGAAAGTATGCACAGACTGCATTTTTCATTTCGAGGCTATTGCCGGCGCAGTCGCGAATGCAGGTTAAAGCGACCGAGTTGGCCCCTCGCTATGAAGTGGCAGTGTTGCACTCCGAGGCCAAGAGAATCCGTATCCACGGCACTGCTCCATTTTTCTCTCCTTTCGCCGGTTCTCTGCCACCGGCCACCCGTGCACACCGATGGACATCACTTTGTAATGCAAATGTTTCGCAATAATAATTTCATCCATGCATCCTCCGTAACATGGCCACTCTACGGCGAGTATTAAGCGTCGTATGTGTTGTTAGCCAGTTGGCGAAAAAGAAGGAGAAAGAAAATAAATGGGCAGGGGTAGGGAGCACGTATCACCGCGGTGACCGAGTCCGGGGAAAGCAAGGAAATTAGAAAATAAGAATTTCAGAACAGCCTGTGGCGAGCCTCTCTCTCCTGCAAACCACTCGGTCACGCTGCTGACTGGTGCATATTCGTGAATGATGCACGAGGGACGCGCTAAAAGTAAGATACACTCGTCCGGCGAAATTGTGCGATTGTTATTTTTTAATGAGCTTGTCCAGTGGTGACTTTAAACCGTGAACTACTTCTTCGCATGGTTACATGAAGCATTTAAACAGTTGTTAACAGAGAAGTTTCAGCTTGACGATCGTCCACGAGATTTCTCCACCATTAGTCGACATTGTCTGATTTCCTCTGGATATTTTTTGTATCAACGAGAGATAAGAATTATGGAATTAATCAAAGGTAGTTCGATTATGGACTCGTTGACAGGTGTTCGTTCGTAATGTGCGGAAGCTGTGCTTTGCCTTGGAGAATCTCCGGTGGAAATAACGTCACCGTACTTGCGTGGCTGATTTGTTATTTAAATAGAAGTTTCACCGTGATACTTTACACAGTTTTTACCGACCTGGATATCGCGTTATCTCTGACACCACTTTTTCTCAGAATCAACGTGACCGAATTCGTATTTGATATTCGGCGATTTTACTAAACGTTAATAGTTCGTGCGAAGCCTCGGCGAAAATTAGCGAATTAAAATTGTCGCACCATTGTAGTAATTTAGCAGTGTTTGCCTCCCGAGCAAATTCACTTTGTAAATAATCGAATGTTTGCGCAAGTATGTTCGTCTTCAAAATTCATTCCTCTCGATTTCCAATTTCGCTAATTTCAGTCGGTGGATATTTTGAAAATTGAGTTTCTCGAAAACAGAACCGCGCGTACACGGCAAAGGTTTTCACATGTTATTTTCAATTTATTTGCTGTTGCGGAAAGTCATCGCTGTACCACCTGTTACAGGACACCCCCGTAGATCGATAGACAGGAAAAACGAGATATTCTCGATTATTGTTTATCATCGAGCGATCGCGCTTCAATAAAACGAGTCGACCGATATTATTGGGTGTTGCGCGTAGAAAGTTGTTGCTTTATTAAAATGGGCCGCCGCCGGTGCAACCGTCGGAGTATTAACGCGCAAATATTGACAACGCTATAAAAAGAACATGGAGTTCCATTTTTAATAATAAATGCTACCTTCGCTGCTAATTTTTCCGGTTACACGAGTATCACGCATTTATATTCATCTAATCGGGAAGATTGAGCGTGGCTGTACTTTCATTCAGAATTTTCAATCGTGTTATCGTTGCAACGCACGTGCATAGATCTCTGCTCGTCCGTCTTTCGCTCCTCGTTGATTTTACCCTCTGCTTCCCGTATTACTGATCCCGTGGTTAAACACTAAATCATGAGCGCGTGTTCAAACGCTTTAAAGGATCCTTTGCCTCCTGAAATTGTCGAGAATACGTTTCTGATTCCATTTCAACCCTTACTATCTCCCTTTCGTTCTTCAATCGTTTACTCTGTTGCATGTACGAGGCTCTTTATCCTTGTCAATATGAAACGATTCGTTATCGTTAATCGTGATTAGAACGTGATAATTTAGAATTTATGAACGATAAATGGATTTAACAGCATTGATTTGCGATTGAATTGTATGTTATGCGTATATTTCGTCGACTTGCGTTCATCAAACTCACTTTTCGCTAGCGGTGTTTCAGTTTTCTGACAGATATAGATAAACGAAACACGGAGAATAATTAAAGAGAGATGCGAGGACGCGTCACGATCTTCTAATTGTTAGTACACCAAGGTCCGCGGGTATGAAAACTTTCGGTCGTTGAATTCAGTTACCGCGTGGTTTTAATGGCGGGCCACGGTAGACGATAACCGCTTATGGTTTCGCCGTGACGATGGCGTGGTCCGAATCGCTTAACGATTCGAAACTTTATACGCGTCTAGATTGTTATTCCACGCCCCGGAATCGACGGGGTTCATTGGACGCTCGAAGAAAGCTTTCCGGTTGAGCGATGACAGAGGGACGGAAAAAGGGGGCAGAAAAGAGGAGAAAACGAGCTGCAAAAAATTGTGCTCGTTAAGTACGACGACCTCCATTTGTCTCGCTATAAAGAGATTTTATGGCCATCGAGCGGGCTGTTTCAGGCCTTGAATTATTTTTAATAAACGATCAAAAATCGATACCTGATCGATCTCCAATGGACCGTTTCTTTATTCCGTAAAGTGTGGGTCTACATTTGTGTTACAAGCGATAGCGGAGAAGATTAGATGGGCCAAAATAGAAGGAAAATCAAGAATAAATTAATCGCGTTGCAATTTAATTTGAAAAGTTGCCAAGTGTACGTGTATCACGCTGTTGAACTTGATTTTCTCGTAGATGAAGTTTCCAATGCAATTACGTTATTCTTGATTTTCGTTTCATTGTGAACCGTAGTCTGTGCGATTTCATTAGTATCGCGAATTTAGGCCGACGCTGTGTATCAAATATTTTTCGATGCAAGGTTCATCGCGTTTAATTCCGCGGTCTGTTCAGAATTTCATCGTATACGAACGAACAAACGCCTTGCGGAGGAACGTCGGTTTCAATTTCCCTCCTGTAATTGCAATTTATAACAAAACTCGTGGGCTCGATCGCGAACAAAACGCGGATGATTGCACGGTTTTTCCATTGTCCAGCAGAGTAGCGGCCTGGAAGAGCGAGGGAATAGAAAACTCGAGGCGCGTAGCCAGATAAACGGACAGCGCCGAAAATAAAAGAAGGAAAAAAGATTAGCTCTTTTCGGGGGTTGTTATGGAGGAGAGGGGTAAGATTCGAGGGGTTGGAAATAGAAGGCCGTCGAAGGATACGGAAAAAGGGAATTAGCCAGCGCAGTGGCCCACAAATCCGGCGCTCAACGTCCGCGCCATAGGAAGAAAGTAAGTACTTTAAACGCGGCAGAGTAAACGCAGCCGTATAATAGCGCGAGCGAATAACCTCGAAAAACACAGGCTGACGTAGAATTCTCCGTGGAAATCGAAATGCGACGAGATTTTAAGAAAGAATACGAACATTCAATGTTTAACTATTTATCTTACCATCTTTTTTGCGACTACACTCGTTAAATCTAACTATTTATATCACTGAATACTCTGAAAATCATGGAAGATACTATGCGCAGATGTTATTCTAATAGAAATGAAATTTGGAATTAAAATAGTAGATACTAGGACAGCTGCTGATATTTAGGTGAAATAGAACGAGTCTCACGACTTTTCTTTTTTACTTGTTTCATTATAAGTTTATTACTCTATTCGCGTCATTGTAATTTCATTCATTCGCTTTTATGGCGCGAAGTAAAATTTATTAGAGTTCTCCAATAAATGTAACGGGTAGCTGTCCTAATACTTATAGCAACGTAGTTGTGTAATTTTGCTAAACGTATTAGGTCAACCGAAAAATTTCTTTCGTTTTATAAGGAAATAATGGATGCACAAGATTTTCCGTTTTATATTATTTTATCGAATTACGTATGATCCATTTTGTTCTATCAAAATAAAGATCACAACGTTCGACAGATTAGGTTTCATGTTTGTATGAAGATGCATCGTTGTAAAAGACGGGTCTGTAAAAGAAAGACACTTTTCGGACAACCTAATATTATAGTCATAGCAACGTCGGTAATGTAATTACCGTTTATAGTAATTTAACCGTAATCGTATATTCAGTCATCGCAAGACAGAGTGATAATCTGAATAATCGCGATTGAATTTCGTCTAATAAAAAGACCTGTATCTTTTAGAAGTTAAAAATCGTGTTCCTTCGAATGGCAGCGGATTGACATCGGGCGAAACAGGATAGTTCGATCGGTGTATCTTATTCTCGATTACCCGCATGTTTGCATTGAGGGCACAATAGCCTTCGAAGGTTGATCATCGGGCTTGAAACATTGAAGAAACTTTTCACAAGGACTTTTCCATGAGCCTGTTAAAGTTTCGAAAGTCCAGTGTGTAAGGAAACTCCATTTACCAACTGGATCTCGCTCCAAGTTACCATTCAAATAGTTTTTCTCTTGTTTCTTTAAGAGTTCCACGACTCCGGAGTCATCTTTCATCTCTCTCCACGGGACACGTCCCTCGTGCTCCGTCTTCTTGACAAAAATCTCCAGAGAATTTCTGCAACCGTGTACATCTTGGTAGCTAATTTGCATTAAAGGGAGCAACGCTTCCGTGTGCAGCCTTTTTATTTACATTTCGCGGTATCACGATCAAGTCCCAAGTTATTAGCGTTAACCATCGCTTCACGTACCAGTGCCTTCTTAAAGAAGAATATTTTTCTCTCTAAAATAAATTGGTACTGCGAGACGTCCAAATGCGGTTAAACCAGGATCAAATCTCAGCGTACGCCAGGCTTGAAAAGCGATTGTGCAAAATCATTTCTCTGTAAAACTATCGATAACAACGGGTTTCGGGTCGTCGAACGATGAGAATTTTGCGATGTCGCGCGAGCCACGCCCGTCATTAACGTCGGAATTAGCGTCACATCCATGGCAAGCTTTCCAAATTTTGAATAACAATTTTCCAGTGAATCGTTCGTTGGCCGACCGCGTATTTGCTGCTCGTCACTCATTCCAAATACGATACCGGATCCTCGCGGATGTGTGATACGAACGAGCGTGGTCGAATTCGTTGTGAATGGGCAAAAACACTCTGCTAGATTAAAAAATATGGCACCGGTCCAATAAAACGGCTACACTTTCGGCTTCTTTTCTTCCATTTGGCAGGTTCCAACGGTCGTAAAAATTCGTCAGGGTTGGTTGGAAGGGACGTCAGATCCCGAAAATTCTTGTCATTTTTCCGCCCAGTGAATTCGTTGTCACGCGGAAGCATTCTTTTCGATATCGACTCGGCAACCACGATATCTTCTCTCATAAATCGCCGTCGATCTTTAAACCCGTCATCTATTTTCGGAGCTCGTCGCGAAACTTCCCCGCGATGTCGCCGACACCACGCTTTTTCTTAGGAAATTACCTTTCCCTCCGATAAAAAGCGGATGCTCTGTTTGGATAAATTCCATGACGGATATCGACGGATATGTCAGCTTTGACAGAGACACAGTTACTTTCTAATCGAGTTCTTTGGACTTTTTTCATCCATTTCAAGATCTATCTTTCCCTCCGTATCTCATCTATAACGGAAGAAATTCACTAAGTGAGCATACATCCAGAGTAGTCCGAATTCGTGTAAAACAATTAGAAAAATCAGCGATCTCGAGGAAACTTGCAAAAGTTCATGTACTTTTGCTTTGTCCTTTCTTCTACTCTTGAATGTTCTTCCTTTTCATCTTCTTCCCGACCATTTTGTCATTCAGCTTCAATGGTTTGAATTTTTGTGCCAGTTAATCACCGTGGCACCCAGTCTTGCGCGGGTTTCACGCGATGGAATGAACGGAAACCATTCGAGAGAATAAGAAAGTGGCAGACTTTCCTGATGAACTATAGAAATGTCGGCTGTCGGATGATTCTCTGCTGCTCATTTTATAAGAATCGCGATCCTCGTTCATCCCCTCTGATTTCTTCATGCACACGTACTCGCTTATTTTATAGTAAGACACAGCGTTGTACGAATTTCTTTATTCAGATTGTTCGGGCTATTTTCAAACAAAAAAGTAGCATTCTCATCTCAATTCCGAACAAGTCAGACGGACAGAATATTCTCGCAAAGCTCTTAAATATTCGTTTATCGTATCTAGTACACTCGATCACTGCCCAGCTAACGCGTTGAACTATTAATCAAAGATAAAATATACAATTACGTGACATAGAAATACAATCCTGCAAGACGTCCACAATTTTACGAACGTTTCTGTCCGAAGGATATTAAATAAATTACGTTTTGTCTTAGAAAAGTGAAGTTTCTGCATACGCAGTACTAGTCCACATAATATCAGTCGCTCGTTCTATTGTATTATGTTATACTAGATGATCATCACAATACTAGATGAAAGTCTTTTAATCAGCGAGAAGAACCGCGCAAAATCACCTCTCTCCGGTCAAATACGTTTGCTCGTTGTTGTATTCGTCGATCATATCGCGAGGCTTCAGGCTTCGATTTTTCCTGCCTCCTTTCAAAACGCAGCGAAACAAAAATGTAACCCAAAAGTCATACTCACTTCTCTATTCTCCGTGTAGTACGCATGTTTTAATGGTCTCTGCATTCATATTTATTTCCTCTTTCGCTTTGGATGTATCGCGTTACGGACCTGTCGAGCGTGACACGGTTCGGTTTTTCTTTTTGATAGCGCATACGCGTCACACCCTAGATTTTATTTTTGTCATCACGCGATTTTGTTCTTTCATCCTCGGGAATTTTGCATTACTTTTTGAAAAAATCGTTGTCCCCCATGATTACCGAAATACATCTGCTTTGCATACCGCGAACGAATGCACTGAGGAAATAGCGCGCAACGGTGAAATCGGATTCGCGCAATCAGCATATCGCGTTGTGCTACGTGAAATAGGACGCACCATCTATTTTAGAAAATATCGCGGATAGATTATTTTCTCGCCTCCTCGCGAGTCGTGTCGCCTACGGTGCACTGGTTCCATGTTCCGATCGACGCCCCCTTGTAAAATTAGTCAAATTTTGAATAATTGTTGGTGTACAATTATTATGATATCGCAGATATGTCGTGAAAGTTGAAGTTATCGAGAAGGCACGGTTTGCTCGCATGAAAGCGATCATTTTTTTTTGTATTTGTTGTACCTTAGTCGGTGAAATTCTGTGCTCGCGGAAGGTAAGAGAGCTACTACGTTCCTGTACGCGTAGGGTCGGTCAACTTCTCGTAAAATCGAATTTCACGATTAAGGACCGGTGACTGTTTTCGATCACAATCGCGAGCCTGGTTGTCTCCGACTGTGCATTTTTCAGTGCACTTTAGCGGATGAAAGTCTGGGTCTTTGGAGGCAAGTGCAGCAAGGAAAAGTGGTTTTCCTTCGACTACCTTTGTTATGCTGTCGTACTCCAAGCATGGTTTCTTTGTTACGTGAAAGCTTCTGTAATCTAGTTAAATATTTCTTTTCAGCCATGGTACGAATTTGAATCGGTTCTACCATTTTCACGGTTGTCCCCAACGACGGCGTTCGCTGGCGATTCATTTGTGTTTGAGAACTTTTCCCGGCGTTCCTTTAAGCAACCAAAACACTGAATTTGAAGTTAAAACTAGTAGCACTACGCAGGATGTCCTAGTAATATTGGCACAGCCAGGAAGCAAGTGATTCTAATATGAGAAAAACCGAGACGAAGATATTGACTAAAACTTTTTAATGCAAAGTTTTGTCCTCGAAATATTTTCCGGCATAAATATCGTAAAAAAGCGACGTAATTTTCAAGATCCACGTTAATAATACGGGAATTATTCGAAACGTAGTCCATGGTATTGCGTATGCAATTTCAATTATTACATTGTCGTATAACTTGCGATCGTCAAAATATATACATCTACAAATCTGAGTTACAACATCCTCTTAACCTAATCTTACGTCACGTCCCTCCTATAAAAATCTTCGTATATATCACAAAAGGGGATATTCGCGTCCCTCCTGCGGGGTTCTAACATGATCGCCAGCACATTATGCATACACGATACAACTAAATTGGATGAACGAGGATGATTCATGCCCCAACTAGAGGGTTTCCGGGAAATCGTAGTTCGCTGGTCGAGAGTCTCGGCGTTTTCTTAGCGAATAGCAGCCACTGGTGGACAAAAAGCGCCTAGCTTGGGAAATTTATCAATGGAAGTAAGCCGCGCCGCTGGGGCCTCGTAAATACTCTACCACTCGCGTCACTTGGCTGAAACTCCCTGTAGGTGTGTTACCCGCCGGGATCGTTCATAATTCACATCCGATTTGAACAAAGTTTTCGAACTAGCGCGATTTGCTTAATACACAGCTGTCCTCCTTTTCACTGTTTCTTCCTATCTGCTCTGCCACGTGTATTTTTTCCCTCTCTCGGTTCCTGTTCTTCCTTGTTCGCATACAAACACACGCATATCTCGGCGGTTAATTCAGTCCCCATTGGAAAACTTTTTAATTCCATCATCGGCTATTTCGCTGCTTTCTGCCACGTTGTCTCTACTGCAACTTGGCGTCGAACGGATCGATGCGCCAGGCGTGGTACACGAATAAAGGGTGCGTAAACCTTTCGTATATTTTCGTGCAAATGGATTTCTCCATTTCGATCTGTCGATCGTTTGCTCGCAGATTGGTCGTAAACGTTGAATCGTGTTAGTATTCGATGATATAAGCGATGAAATTTGTATACCAAAGTGCGCCAGTAAAATCAGATTAAACGGCGTTTGCTGTTCGGCTGTTTGTAGATAGTCGACATAGTTGTTATTTATGATAAGAATGATAGATTACGGATTGTTGAAGTATTCCGCTGCCATCGGTGGTCCGCGGAGTAACTTGAAATTTCGAATTAACAGAGATGGAATCATTTGTTTCGACGACGCTTCTTGTCGGCTTCTTATTAAAGTCCTGGCCATGTATGCAATCGTATAAATTTACCAGGCCAAGAAACTATCTTAGAGTCTTGAACGGACGCTGTTGAGAAATTTCGATACTTCGTCAACATCACGGAACGACCGGTTAATCGTTATCAATATCCGCACTAACGTACAATTAATAGAACCCTCCGGATTATGCGTTTGCCTGCTTCGATTAATCACGCCTCGCATTAAATCGAGTTTTACATAATCTGCTTAGCCTCTGCTACGTTTCTCGTAGCGCCGAACTTCCAATTACTTTTTTACACGGAACGCGTTAAATGCCGCGCGAATCGATCGCGCCGAAGATTTTATCGCTCTACTCTTTTAACGAACATATTCCCCTCGTCTTTTAATTAAATTCCTCGAATCGGCGAGGCAAGTTTTCGCGTTCATGGCAGCTCGCACGTACTCCTCACTCGCTTTTGCGCTACAAGTCTCATTTGCTCCTTGATCGCAATTTCGTGTGCAAATCTGGCGAATTATCGGGGCAGCGAATCGAACCGGGCACTGGTCTTGGAAATTTCCGTCCCTCGTAACGCAGCCGTGATAGGACGAGAACAATAGCTGTCCGCGGGATAATTAATTATCAACATTGTGTATCCAGTGTATGAGTTGCCTCCTACCAACCATGCTGGCAGCTTACTTGCCGCAAACTTTTACTTACTTAAACCACCCCTTTGCAACACGCCCTTTCCACCGACTTTACCCACTGGTTGTTGGATGATTTTAATTCATGGCTGTACTTGTGCCATTCCTGTCCCACCCCCGCAAGGAATATTAACGGCTCGCTGAAAAGGGGGTAGAATATTTGTAAAACTATGCATAGCCCAGGGATACTTGATGGGGGCATGCCAGCGTGCGGGTGGAAATATGACGAGCTTCCAGGGAAAATACCCCAGGCTGCAGCAGCCGAGGTGAACTAAAAGCGCTTCAAACTGCATGCACACCTCTGTGCGCATATCCTGTACGTGCGCGCACACATGCACACGCGTCGTGTTCTGCGAAATACCAAAGACAAGAATTGCGAGACAGCGGTGTGGTTTCTTTTTTCTTTTTTTTTTTTTGTAATACTAAAGGATTAAAGTACCTCGGCTAATTAATGTGGCCTCTTTCGTCGGCGGTTTAAAGTGGCGTAGGGGCAAACGAAATAGGAGATAAGCGATGTTGGAAGATTGATGGGATAAGATGCGGTAAACTGCGCCCCTCGGTATGTAGAAGCTCGATGTCGGAGTTCTATCCTTCGTTATCCATCTTAGGAGATCAGGTTTATTGGAGGGGGTGTCTGACAAGTAAATGTTTAAACTTACATGACTCTTTGTCACTTCGTATTATAGCAGCGACTCTGACAATAAACGTTACGAACGAGTTACTAATAGTATTTTGATGTTTTCAGGGATTAAAATTACTCTTACTTACTTTTACTTACTTACTTAGTTTACTCTTACTTTTTGCATATGTATATATACATATGTAGGCGTGTACTTATAAATATCGAATTAAACATGTAGCCCTGTAGATACCATTGTACCATGTAGATAAAATAACGTAAAGGGATACAGTGATCGCAGATATTCTTGCAGCTTTTGGAACTATTGGGCTGGTAACTAAGTGATTGCGGATTTTGTCATTAGGTGATAATGATAAAATCCGCAATCACTTAGTCGCCAGCTCAATACGATTGAATTAAACAGAAAGCAAATATTCGTGCGTATCGACACGTCTCGAAAGATGAAGCTTTTGCGGATATTTATTTTATAAAGGATTTAAGTATGTAAGAATCCTTCTAACTCACTGCGCGAAAATATACAAAGTTTTGAATTGCTAATAATCGTTGTAATATTTAATATACTCGAATATTTAAAGAGTGAGATAAATCTTTAGTTAAATTAGATAAATCTTCAATCTTCTGTCTCTACAGTTTTCTTCGTAAAAATACGATTTTGCATAAACGTCCGCGATCTGTTCTCGGCTCTTTCACGTCCCAAAAGATTGTTTTCACGATTCCAGAGAATTGTTAATCGACAAAAGTTACACAGTTTTTTGTCGAAGAACTCCGGATAGGAGAAAATTGAATCGAAATGAAGTTCCATCGAGCAACAGTACGGTTTGAACACGCAAGATTGAAGGAAGATTTTTGGGAAGAATTGCCATGGAGACCGGCGTCCATTGAGACTTTCTATAATTTAACAGCGATTTGAAGTTTGATCGCACGCTAGAATACTTGTTCGACGTAGCAGTGCTCCTCTTTAACCCCCTTGACACGTTTTCGCAGTCGATTCGAGGCAACGGCCACTCGCTGCACGTGGAAGCCGGCTTCCGAGCTTTTTACCCCGGGACAAATTCTGCGGTTTCCCCGGTAAGATTCTACCTACAAAAGCTACGCTCCTTTTGACAAACTTCCAATCCAATCGACAAACGAATCGATCGACCCGGCCGGTTCCTGGGGATATTCAATGGCCTGTCTCGATTCAGTCCTTTTGTCGTTTTCTTTCGTTTACCCAGCGCCGCGATTCAAGCGTACAATACTTTAGCAGAATAAACTTCGTCGCTCCTATTACGTGAAATTTCCAATCTAATTGCACGTTATGTTTCTCCGTTCGAGTACAGCGATCGATATTCCTTCAATTTGGTCGTCGTATCCATTCGTAGTGGATGGGAAATTCGTGTCTCGTGTTATGACTTTTCGTTTACGTCATCGTATATTTTTCTAGGTTTATTTTTTATTAAAAATGAAAAAAAGAGGGAAAAGGAGAAAACGGGCACGAGGTAGTTCGCCCTCGTTGCAAAATCTGACCTGGTTGTTCATTTCGTCGGCGCGAAGCGCTCCTTGCAGATTTACTGCGCGAATCTCGCGGCCGCCGGAAGTGACGTTTGCACATGCACGCGCGATTTATTTTCCAACGAGAGAACGAGCAGCCCCGGCCCCCTCGTCGCTCGCTGGCGTCCCGCCCTTCGTCACGCTGAATCGACCAGCCGCGCGCTTTGAACACCACCCTCTCCACGGTTTCGTCTTGATTTCTTGCTTGAGGTAAGCCTTCGTCGTGAGTCATCCTGATCGCGCGCTTTGATGCTGGTCACGCGGAAGTGCAAATCCTCCCGGAACTATTTTGCGGACGGGAAAACATCCAACCCAGATTTTGTTTGTCTTTACGATACGCCGTGCCACGTTTGAAGACGGTCGACGAAGAAGGTGATGTTGCGCTGTTCAGGTTCGTTAAGCGGGCAAATAGAATACGCTTCCGGGGACCACTAAGAGAAAACGAGCGTTGAAATCATGCCAGAAGAGTAATTTTATCTCGTTTGGAATTGGAACGAGGCAAAGAAACGTACAAAGCGGTAGAACCGAAGAATCTGGCCACTTTTAACGGTGTAGTAAAGCGACGTAAAATTCGCAAAGAGTCAAGAGGAATTCACGATCGTTGAATTGTCGTGCTATGTCCACTTGGAACGTTCTGCAATGTTATACATATTCCTGCTGCCCCTCCGTTGATCGATCAGTATCGGATAAAGTCGGGATTAATAAATGTACTTGCCAAAAGCAACAGAAAACAAAGTTACCATATCGGCAAACTAACCGAAAAATTCATTTCTATTCGAAATTTTCCAACGCTCAGTGGAATAAACCGGAAATATTAGTTGTGAAAAATTCGGCTGGAATGTTAAATTTGTTTAGAACGATTGATCACGCGCTACCGCACACGTGCGCCTCCGTTTAATGCAATTTTGCGTCAGATCGTAGTGTCGAATTCTTCGATTTGTTTTCCCAACGAATCCACTGTGCTATCGTCTGCAACGGATATTTATTCGCTTGGAAATCAATGTATATTCATGTAGCAGATCGAACGATCGTGTTTCCGCGGCGATTTTCGCAATTGTTCACTTTACTACGAATTACCACGGTCTCTCCTCTTATTGTTTGTCGAATCTCTGTTTACGATTCGCAAGATCGTAGACGTTTCCCAGTCATAGACGTACGTAGGTGCAGTGGCAGTGGCCAACACGACCCCATTCAAGCTCATTTGCCTCTCCCACCCGTCCATTTAGGTTAATCAAGGTCTCTCGGTTCGGCCACTTGGTAATTCGCTTAATTAGGCGGTGGCTACAGGTTAATGACGTGGGCGTCACCGTGGCGTCGGGATTTAGAGAAGGAGGTGAGGCGTGTACAGGGAACAAAACAGAAAGAAAACTGTCGGCGGAAACGCGAGCACGCGTCTAAAATCCTAGAAGCTTTGTGTCATGTTTACCCGACAGAAAAAAAAGAAGGATATAAAGAGAAAGGAAAAGATGGTGTAGGGGAGGATGAAGAGAAGCATATAAGCAGCGACGGAGGGAGGAAGCGCGCACGAAGAGGATAAAGAGGAACTACGACACGACGTGGACGCGCTAGACAAAGGAACGATGGAAAAGAAGAAGCAGAAACATCCAGCCTGTATTATTTTCCAGGATGATGAGGGCGGCTGCTAACAACCGAGCTGGTTGCTTTTTAGGAGCTGCTGCAGGCTGCCTGAGACAGGATGAGAGGACGAGACGTACAATTAGTACAAGCTCCTCCCTTCCCCTCGCTCCTCCCCCGTTCCTCTGTCTGTCAACGATCGTCAACTAGCTGCTTTCGACGCGGCACTGCATCGACCTATCGACGGATCTTCCACCGGTCCATACAGTCGAAGGGTTAAGGACTCTGAATCACCAAGCCGATATCGCTTCCTGTAGGTTAACTGCTGTCTCGTCGTTAGGACGCAGGGGAATTAGTTCGACCCGAGCTCTCGGCCTTCGAGTTTCCGTGTGGCAATGGAAATGAAGGGACGGAATCGGGCACAGTGTTGTTCAGCGGTTGGCACTTGCGAAATGACTTGCGTGGAAGACGGGTCATCGTCTTTGAGGATCGACCTACGACCTGCTATTGGTTCAAGCGAAACTAGCGGCGCACGATTTCCAAACGCAATTCCACTTTGTTCCATTTGTTGGAACGTATTCGTGGCAAAGATTCGTCGGATTTTACTAGGATTCGGCACGGTCGAATTCACGAGCGATTCACAGAGCAAATATATGTGGGATAAAAGCAGCGAAATCGGACTCGGAAGAGTCAAGATGGATAATTCTTTCAACGTTTACTTCGCCATCGCGCCTTCCTCACGCTTGCTTGAATTTCTAAGTAAAGGCTGAGGGAAGAAGGAAGGAAGAACAGCTTTGTGGACCCTGTCTACCCTTATCGCGGATTCCAGGCCATTGTCCAGGTCTACCGTGTATATAACTTGCACACCCTTTTTCGTTATGTTTTCTCCTTCTCTCTCTGGAACAAATAGCAAACGTCGGGGGATGCGTTTAGGAGGTTTAATGGTGGGGTGGAAATTACTACTAGGAATAACTTCCAGTTAGCTCGTGAAATGTCCTATTCGGTACGTGTATCATCACAGGCATTAGGTACCGCGTACATGAGCTGTAATTGAATCTTCCGCCCCATAATTGAACGATGGAACAAGAACGACTGATGGAATAATAACGAAGATTATCGTTCGGTGGCGCGTGCGGATTATTTTGTGGCTGCGAAAGCGATGGAAATTTGAAGCGGCCACGAAAAGGAAGGCAGCGGGATTTTTGCCGTTACCGACAGCTGACCCAGTGACACGCATCAGATTCGTTTCGCTCTGCTTGAAAACTCGACACAAAAATGCACCCGAAGATGCCATTGACGCGTCGTGAAAGTTTTATCGATTGTCGCGATTCCTCGTCGAAAAAAGCTCGTTTCTCTTTTGTCCGCGAATCTATCTTCCCTTTAACTTCCCACCATACCTTACTCTCTTGGGAAACGACCAATGATTAAATCTTATCATTTGCCTGCACTTCTATAAACATCCATTCTACGCATACCAATGGAACTCGTTGCATGAAAAGGGATGTGATTACACTCGAAACATTCGGAGGTGAAAGATTTGAACCTTTGGTAGTTGGATATCTCGGAATTATCAAAATGAAAACTTACAGGTGTCGGCTGTGTCCATTTGGAAGATAAATTTCAACGTTTCGCCAGCGTTGCAGGTAGGTTCATGCAGGGTCGAACGACACATCGATATAACTCTATATGTGTGTATTCTGTGTTACTAATAATAACGAGTCAGTAAGCTAGCTACAACGTCGGTGGAACGTCGAAATTTATCTTCTAAAAGTACACGACCTATAGCCTGGAAATATCGAAAGGGAGTATGAAAAGTCATAGCTTAAGTAGAAATATCGATTTCCAGAAAACATGATCGACTCAATGAAATGCCATTTTATTTCGGACAGTTCTGTCGATCGGACTGGAAACTAAAGATATATTCTTCGGTGGCGAACAGTTTCTAGCGGACCGCACGTTCTTCTGAATCGTTAAAATCGCAGAACGCGTCAAAACTTCGAGTAAATTCCTGGAAATCTCGAGCTAGAAGGATGTATTGTCTCTGATCACGGCCCTGATCAAACAGAGAAAGTTTCTCGTTATTCAGAAGTTCATTGGTTCCTCCTAACGAAACGTTTCTCTTTGTTTCGGTGTCGGGCTGAGTGCAGATTCTTCGGATACTCGATGTACCATTATAATTTCTACGCGTCGCAGTGGAAATCCGAGGGAGAAGCCAGGAGATGGGTTTGTGAAAACTCGAGCAACGTGACCCGATTCGCGAAGGCGCGTGAAAATCGTTCCCGTACGAATCACAGGGAGGCCAGGCTGCGACATTTCATCCGACGAGGACTTGACTTTTCGTCCTAATTTCGCATTAATCGATTTCCACTCGCGTACGTTGCATGCATGCGTTGATTGCAGTTAAAACGTGCACCCCGCGAGGCGTCAGCCTCGTCTCTTCTGTTTTCCACCTGCGTTCACCTGGCTCTCTATCTCTCCCCTCTTTCTCTCTCGCCCCTCTCCTCCAGCTTTATTGTAGTCTTTTTATCGCTGCCCCCTTGTTCCTTCCTTTTCGAATCGTAGTAAATCGAAGTCGGTCACAGCTGCGGCCAACGGCCGAAGGTTTTATCTTCCTCGACTTCCTAATGAAACTCGATTCCACCGTAGCGCACTGCAGCTCCACTAAATAATACTTAGCGGCCGGGTTTTTCTTCCGGCCGGAATTGAAATCGAGGAAAACCGTAGAAATAGGTCGCGAGGAATTTCCACTTTAGCCGAGCCGATTGCGAGTTTCGTTCGCACCGCGATCATTCTTTGTCCATTTCTAGGAATATTTAGCGGATACGTGACTGTTTGTGCCGAGCAGAAATATCGGTGAATTTCGTCGCGGTTCATTCATTCGTTTTAAGCAAGGTAATCGTTCGCGCTTATTTTCATATTGATTTCTCTGTATACGACCGACCGTTTTTAAGCTTTTTATTTTAATTGGCCCACGGCTGATAGGATCCGTAGTGGCACTTTTCACGAATACAGAGATGGTCTGAATTTAAAAGCCCGAAATGGCGTGTTAAAACTCATTAGAGTTGTAACTTGAGGAATAGGTAGTCAGATTTGTTTAGAATAATATTGTTATTGATACGAGTTCGAGTCAATTGGGAATTTCTTTTCATGCAAGAAGCGTGTTTCAAACGGGATAATCGAAAATGTAAATGTTTACGCGATATTATAACTATCAGTTTATAGGAGCTATCGAACTGGCCGCGTTGGGTTGCTTTCTCGGTCCACTAGGCAGGCAAGCGGTGTCGTTTGCAAAGTCCTTTCAAACTTGGTCCGCGATTCGTGTCTCGATTCACGCAGAAATGGCTTGCTAGCCGTTCGTAATGGGCAAAGTTAATCTGGAATTGTCTCTTTTCTTGCTGTCTAGCTGAACGATGGAGAACGATGTAGGAAACGAGCGATCCGCAATTTAGATGAGCGGAAAAAGTTTAGCAAATGCAAAAAGTTCGTGGAAAATATGGCATTGTTCGCGCATCACGTGCACCAAATACTCAGCCATAGCACGTAATTGTATTTAATTGTAGCGACGTATATACAAGTACACAAAGTACGTATAACAGAATATTTCAAACTTGAAGAAGATACAGTACTGATCATAGCAATCAGTGCTGACAAACATAGCCCGAAATATCGTTACTTTCAAAGTTATTGAAGTTTTCATTAGCTTGCGTATAACGCACGTATAAAAGCGAGTGGAGGAAAACTCTTCATGCGCGTGAAAGTTACAGCGATAAAGTGACCAAGTACATTCTTCTGCTACTATTACACAATGGTGTTATACTCGATAAGTTATACACTCGAGTAGCCATGCAACAAAGTCCTTTATATCGTTACAGGCGTACAGTTGAAAACGTCTTGTAATTCGGAAACCAGCAAGATTTGAACCCATATTTATATTAACACGTGCATATTTTTCTCGTTTTCGTGGATACTGCTTCTTTCGAGTTTGGCTCAAGCTCCTCCAAACATCCTGCGTAGTTAAGCGAAAATATCGAGATGAGTATCGAATGAAGGGGTACATCGAGCCTAACTTCGATACGACTAGCAATAGAAATGGATGGGTCAGTGAGATTTTCAGGTGTTCCCTTAATCTCGAACATCAATATTAGCAGGAAGCTTTAGACATAAGGCTTGATTAGTCGGGTATTCCACGTTTGCATCTTTTGGTTACAGTGGACTTCCCTATGGAGCATATCGTGGATATTGAGACGGTATTATCAGCTATGAATTGCACGATAGTTTCCATGCCCATCTCGGACCTCTCCCATTTGCACGATATCTCTGAATAATTTAACCGTTTATTTATAACTGATAATGTCAATATTGGCGAAATATTTACGTATCAACAACGGTAATCCATAAATGAATGAAATCAATATTAATTAATATTAATAGTCTTGTAGTATCTAGTAAATGATAAAACACAATACTGTTTTCTATTCCTTTAAACATCTCCAAATTTGCGAACATATCGTCTACGTGACGAAGTGATCCCTATAGCAGTTAAGGGTTAAATGTCGAAGCGACATCTTCGTGTAGCGTTTTCCATTTTCGTTATTCTCATTCTTCGCGCAGTTGCTGCAGCAATTTCTGCACTGCAATCTTTGTCCATCACCTCGAAGTTCCTTAACAGTTTCGAATCGCTGAGGAAATGCGTCTTCGTACGACTTTAGTCAGTTTTGTTTTTAGATCCCGCCCCCAGAAGATAACTTGAGTTGTTTCTTGTCGATCGACAAACATAATAGAGAGGTTAGGATCGTTTTGTGGCATCGAAGGAAGCCATCAACGACTGCAGCTAGCGCCACTTATCGCGAAATAGGTTTTCGATCAGGCGAAATAGCTTGCTGATATTTCTTTGATGTTTTATCAGGATTCTGAAGATTCCACACACATATTCATGGCTCGTAAACTTCACATCCGTTTCATCGAAGAAACGCAAAAATATTGGAGACACTCTGCTCGTGCAAAGTTTTGGCAGAAAGTGGCTGAAACTAATCGGCTGTTTCGGATATTTTCAAATATACGTTTTTAAAATGGGCGAATGATTACAGATCACAATATCTGTAACAGCGAGTACGTGTCAATTTTTATCCGCAACGAGTATACGTTTTCCCATTCGTATTTCTCCATATAATCGAATGAATTGATAAAACTTTCGCATGACAAAATTCGCTCGTCAGTATCGGGCGTTAGTTTCAACAACTTCCTACGGAATATCCTGTACAAGCCCAACGAGCTTCGAAACATAGAGGAAACGCAGGTGCAACTGGTCGTTGGAATAAAACAACGAATCATCAATTTCCAAGTTTCTTCTTTCGAATTAACCGTTCAATAAAAATCTCGTTTAGCGCGAGGCAGCATTTTTTCCGTCATTCATCTTCGCCGCTTATTGTATTTCCGAGCCGGCAAGTCTGAAATGAAATTCTTGCCAGGAGGTTTCCTTCCGTGTTTTCTCTACCGTCCAACTTCCACGAGTTCATGTCGCTAACAGCGAAACGATCCATTTCGCGAAATCATTTTCCGCAATACATTTGTCGAATACGTGATACTCGATAGTGTCCAAAGTGATTCGACGCGAATGTTGAAAATGTATCGTCGCACGAACCAGCCATTGTTTCGCGTTTCGACGAGCACGCGACACTCACGCGTATTATATTATGCTGGCGAAGCAAGATAAGAAAAGTGGAAGTCACAGCACACGGTGGAGAAACACGTTAAAAACGTTCAGCGCGATCGTCGAGGATCATTGAAATCGCAACTGCTTTCAGCCCAGTGACGATGAACGTTACGCGTCGATTACTCGTTCCCGGCTTGCCAAACGTTTGTCTTGGCGCCTGTGTGAGAACGTACGAACGACGAAACGTTTCCCCGATTTTCTATTCTTCTCTTAAGTATCGCGTTTTTCTTGTAACGTTTACATCGTGCCTTCTATCGCGCGAAGATTGTTGCCTTTACGAGCAACGTACTGAATATAAACTTAAGAACGCCACAGGTTCTTCCTTTGCGAGTGGAAACGTATTGCCTGTGAAGATGCAGGAGATGTAGTTTGCTTCTGAGTATCAATAAAATAAAATTCCCTTCGCGAGATGGTAAATATTATCATCGAGGTTGCCGAGGTTTCTTCGGTCTTTGACTATCGGCGACGATAAAAGCGTGTCGGCGCAGGCAAGAGGGCAATATCGACGACACGGTATTATTTCTGACGACATTTTTCTGCTAGAAATCACCGATAACCGCACCGATCCGGAATTGAAACACATGAACAAGTTAGGGGGCACTAAACTGATTCTGTAACGCAGCGCTGATAACGATACCGTTGTTCCGCATGTCCGGACTGATATAGTGTGTCCGAGAAGCTTTGTGTAACGTGGTAACGGTTACGTTTGACGAGCAGTTGCAGAGAAGCGAAGAGAATACGCGACCACCTGCCTAAGTACCGTGGCTGTGTTTCTGCGTTGCCTTTAGGAAGGCGCAATTACGTTTTCAGAAAACTCGGCAATGATATTACTAACCGTTTGCTGAAATTCTTTCTGTGGAAATTAGCTTGGGCCTTGAGTATGTCGTGGTGAGAGTCGCAACGGTATCGGTTAATTGCATTGTCCCTTACCGCCAACGACGCAGCTGTAATTTTCTCCAAGTGTTTTCGTCCAAATGAAAGGATAGTTTAAGAAAGTATGTAGTACAACGTGGCCCGCGTCGTTTCCCTCTCTTACGTTAATCTGTGTTCCACGAAATTAGATATTTCAGCTATGCACCCCTTTTACAGATCTACGTTATTCCATTGTGATGTTCCATGCGACTCGATAACTTTCGTCGCGGTTTCTGAGTATGTTAACGTTTCTCAATTCTCTTGTATTATATTTGGTGCAACTTAATGGCGTGCGTGGATTTTGTTGATTGAAATTGTGAGACGACAGATGAGTCAATTCGATGTTCAATTTTGTGTTTAAGCAACCAAAATGTTTACGGTTGATGAGCAGACCGAGAAAAATGAGATTTCTTCTATCGTCTTTGTTCTTCGCTCAATTCAAATTTATTTTAATATCGTACTAGTCAGTAAACGAATCTAATCTCATGTAAATTTCTGCATAGGCAGAAACGTAAGCACAAATGTTTATTATGTAGAAAATAATATTTAATATACAGCATAAGCATAGACAATACAAAATAGCACGCTATTTATTTTACTTGCGTTCAGAAGCTCTATGAAAATTCGTTTCTCATGTGATTTTTATCGTTTCGTAACATCGTCCAACGCAAAGTCCAACTTTGTTCTCAAAATGTGAAGTTGTTACGTATTTTCATTTACGTTTATCTCTTACAGATAGAGTTGCCGACAAGCGATTCCCTCATTTTCAACTCGATTAGAATCTTAATATTACTCGTTTACGATTGCCCTGTTTCACGAAATTACCGTCTGTTGACGACTGCCATATTCAAAGTGTTGAAATCATTCGCAGTAACAGTATAACCGAATACTCGCGTTGAAAGAAGGTTCGTGTCCACGCGTTATAGGAAAACGCGTCGCGAGATGTTTGCTGTGTTTGAAAGTAATTTTCGTGGTGGTCAGAGGGCAAATGGCATTACGAGCTAAGTATACTATCAAGAATTTTCTACTCGCCGGCAGTTACAACGTTGACGGCGTGGCTAGATAGGCGTTGTTGCATGTACTTTATAGCCGCGAGCGACAGATTTAGTTTGCGCAATAATGTTGCTTTTACGCGGTGTCACCGAGAAGCTCGCGGCACAAGGACGTATCCTAAATTTAATATAAACTCGCGCTATTGTTCGCCGCGAACTTTTATGCGTGACAATCGGCCCAACGATTTATTAAAGCAATGTTATACGCCACTCTCGGCGGTTAACAAGAAGAAAAATTCGCGGATAATGCGGCCGGAATCGACGTTTCCGTTTGTTACCAGTTTCCACTTGCAGTAAAAAGCCGAACTGCTTCCTCGCGATTATTTCATTCAGTTTTTGCGTGTTATTTACATTCTCGTCTGTTTCCTACGCTTTCAGCCTGTTTATTTACATTTTTATTCCTATTTATTATCATTTGCTCAGTCACATCTTTCGCTCGTTCATTTATTCACAGTTTTCGGTGATACGGTTATGCGATACAACTGAAAATTGCAGACTATGAGTGAGAAACAGTGTGCGATGCTGTGCAAAAGTGTCGAGTCATTTACGATAACGATCTTGTATTTATATTTTTTAGTGTTACGCAGGTTTTTCACATATGTGGAACGATCTATAGTAAGGTACGACAAGGAAGAAAGCGAAAAAGGAAGACTTTTTCGTAAATTAAACAGTTTCGACGAATCGTTGGTCCTTGAAGACTGTACATGGTTGAGGAGATGTAACACTTGTATCGCGCTCGTCATTCAAGTGGCTTCAAAGTTCGAACAGTTTCCGTTAGTCGAAATAAACGCGCCACGGGTTGCGATCCATGCGAGTTTGTTGAATAATTGAAGCATCGGTGAAAGGAGGAAACAGCAAATGTGATCCTTAGCTTTGTTACAGTGACGCAAGGCAAATTAATAAAGTGGCTACTTTAAACGACGATGCTTCGATATGCGATGAAAATAGAGCGCGACAGCACCTCTGATCATTTTAATGAGCTGCCGGCGACGGGAACTGTCTAGACATCGTGGCCAAAGATAGTAATGAAGTACCGCTTCTTTTGATCTGTCGATCCTGTCGAACGTAAAGTTTGCTCATTTAAGACGGTTCGATACCAAACGGTATATAAAATTCACATGGATTGGGAAAAGCGGTGACTGATTTAGCGCTGCGATTGGCATATTCTCAAATTAATGAATCGATTTCTCATCAGTAGTACGTGAGGATTCTGGAAAATATTTTTAAAATCCGCTCGAAAATATCGGGGAAAATCAACTCTGTACGGCAAATGATAAAAAATAAACTTCCACTAAGTTGAATTTTACATTATACTTGAAGCAGTAATTTTTCTTCTTGATCTCCCGATTAGCTCGACGTAACGAGTAGTCGAGCGAAAAGAAAAGACGAAGGAACTCTCCATTAATTTCACCATGAGTGATCCTTTTACATTCGCGCCTGTTTCATCACGAGATTACGCTGTGAGGATTAATTTCAATTTAACACACTTTCGTCTCCGGTTCAGTTGTTCGCTCTTCACCATCGTTATCGCGCGTATTCGCTCGTTAGGCGCGTCGACAGAATTACTAGCTGACCACGATGGCTGACTGAACCGCGAGAGTCGCTAATTCCTCGCTATTCGCAGCTTCTGTCGCCATATAGGCTGCTTTATATAACGAATACCGTACAGCCTACGTTCAGAACACTCGATTCTTTTAATCTAACGAATTCGTCGTACTCGTTTAACGGATGAGCCATAAATCCTTACTGATCGAATATTATTCTTTTTCCATTTGTATGACTGGTGCGGGAACTTCAATTTCACAATTCCGAACAGTAGTTGTAAAACGGTCTGTTGTACAAATTTCTGTCAGTCGAGCTCTTCCCGTTTCTCCATTTCTCGCAGGGTTTTCTTCTTTTTCATCTGTTTCCAAGGCAGTTCTCCGTCCGTTCTCTTGCTTCGCGCACCAGCTCCCGCTTTGCATAATTTCTATCGTTACAAGTGGAACACAGAGGTGCACGTATCTGCCACACGTTGGCGCATTTTGCCCCAGCTACGTGTATATTGTACGCGCACCTTCGTTCTCCGGCGTTTCGTTGTGGCGGAGTAAATTGGCACGAAGACGGAGAGAACGCGTTGGTACGCGATTCGCATGCGGCTGTCCTTCAACATTCGCATACTTATTAGCGAGCAAATACGAGTTAACGTGCCGACCGCTTTGCTTATTCGTTTTCACGACGTTTGACGTATGTTTGAGAAACATAACAAAGTTCGTGAGAAACGATACTATTCGATAACGTAGCATCCGTTCACGTTCTCCGTGAAATACGCTTAGAACGTAGGCGACGAAACTTTATTCGTAACGACGCCTGTTTCCTATATCTTAGCAGCGTGAAAGATATTTTAACACCCAAGTCTTCTTCGGATTACTCAATTTAGGTGAAACGTACGCGAAATTGTATATTCAACGCTCCACGTATATACGTAATTTTTTGGTTTATAAAACATAATGATATAGACATAAACGAATTAAAAGTATCACGTATGCATGTGAAGTACAATTAAACACAAAGTGGTTTTACCGTGAAAACAACCAATTACATCATCGCTGTCTTTTTACTGAAATTTATATACTTAAATTTTAACCTGATAACTGCTTAAACAACAGATATTCTAATTATGTATATACATGCACGTTTCTTGCAATTATTATGATATAGGTGTTAAGGAACACTTAGATTTTGAAAATTTATGGTCTAAAACGCAAAGGATGTACTCGGACTGATTGTAGGAGTGTAGAAGGGTGCAGATGTAGAGGAGATGACAATTTGGTTTCCACTAAATTCCAATTAACTACTAATAGGATTCGTCGTATAATTTGTAATGAAATTTACAGGGATCCGAACAGTGCAAACATTGGATTCATTTTCTCTGGTTTAATCGATACAGCTGCTGTCCTAAAAAAGAATTTAGGTTGTCCGAAGGTATTGCGCGCGGAATTTGGTGGGAGCTCATCTATCATTTCCGTTTACCGATTTGCGAAACTTCGGTTCATGGTGTAACACGCGAGACAGGATTTGTAGTTATTTAATTTATCGGAAATTAATTAGATTCGCCTAGCTTGCCCGACGTTGCCCCATATCTATCTCTGATCCTCGATTTAAACTGTATTTCAAGCGATTAAACTTGAATCCTCAGTCTAGCGTAAACGCTTGTACTTCGTAATTTATCATACCGATAGAATAGTTGCTTTCTAAAAAGTCCAGACCTATCGAGATTCGAACGGAATGTTCTCGGAACATTGTCACAGTCGTACAATATTTGTTTAATTAAATCGTTATTTTATCCATCCGTAATATCTTTTCCATTTTCCACAATTTAAGGGGCGATTCTTGACGTCGAAATAAGACGAAATTCAGGAATAAAATTTAATGTTCAATGTACAATTTCATTTGCAAAACGTCACGCGGGATTGTTTATATCTCCGAATACCGTGGACTTCTTCTCTGCGACTAGTAAAAGGTAAGCTGCTGCCCATGTGACGTTCGAATTGAGGATCACTGTGCGCCCCGCTGCTTAGGCTGACCTCCTTTCATTCGTGTAAGGAGGTTTGCTCGCGCGCAGGAGTATTTTGGCCGATGTTTAATTGTCAATAGCTAAAGACCGAAAACGCAATTTTTTATTCTTGATTTTCGTCTTATTTCGGTGCTAAGAATCGCCCCTTAAATTTTTGAAAATCTGTAGCCGAGCATTCTGTATATAAGAGTTTCAGGATTAAAAAATGACGCACGTTGTTTTATGCAATGGTATCTTTACAGGTAGAGGTTTAAATATCATGTAAGTTTCAATACGCAGCTCAGTGCTTTTATCAAAATTCGCTATTTTCGTGCAGCGATGATTACAATTAAATAGCTCTTTCTTTTTGCATTCCTGATTTGCTCGTTTATCGAAGCATTTGCCGCACGATAGTTAGAATGCACCGTAATGGTGACTAGACCATCGTGAAATAAAGCAATAGAAACGAAGCGAGGTAGACCGATGCGACGCCACCACTAGCTGACCGCAGTAATTTAACAAACTGCAAGGAGAGAGCCAATGGTAACCTAGCGAGTGCAGTTTGTAATGGAAACCACTGGACAATGAGACATGTGGTCTGTTGGAAATTCAATATGTAATCATCGAAGCGAACCAAGAACGCCGGTTTCCAATTGTTCCAAGTATTATTCGAGGTTTGCGCTCCATCGAGGAGAAATATCGAATGTATTTTTCTTATAACCTATTCGCGAAGACGTAAGAGTTGTTTCGTCCTATTCGTGGTTCAATGAACTACGGTTTAAACGCGAAACGAAATATTCCATAGATGGGAAATTCTGCTGGCTGTTATTTTCCGCGATACACTACAAAATACTCGTGCAAAGGATTTCCCTGGGAAGCCATTAATTTGCATCCTAATCGAGAAAATCATTACTTTCACCGGGGTATGTCCCATTTACAAAGTAAACAGATTAACCCTGCCATGAATATTTAGTTTTAATGTTAATCTTTAATTAATATTAATGCGCTGTGTTATCAAATATTAGGATTGCTCAAACTTTCAGATCAAATTACGCTAGTTATGGACGCACTATGTATCTAGCCCAGGAACGCTCGTGAATTTCTTTTCCCATTTCCTTTTAATTCCTTTTACCCAGCTTAAACCGCTTCAACTTTCTTCACACTTTTCAGAGTATACTTTTCTCCTTCCAACATTATCATGTCGTAAATGTTCGTTACACTGATTGTACGTTGATCTCGTTCGCTGCGCTGAGAAACGTTTAATAGTCGGAGTCGATGATTGTTCGTGAAAAACTTTCACCTGCCTGGTATGCGACAATCGACGTGTTAATTAAAATCCCCTTCTCTACTACTTTGTTACTTAGTCGATGGGTTCACAGCTTTTTTTATCCAATCCGAACAATTCGCTATTACTCTATCTATATCTATCGCCTTTGTTTAATCTCGTCATCGATCGCACGATTCATTCACGATTGCATAAAGTCGACGCTCTTCGAGAAGAATTACATATCTGATCAATAACGAAACAAACATCTTAACTGGTTCTGTAGGGTTCTCGAGTAACTCAGATATTACAAATGTTGTCATAATTGCACTCTCAAGTGATCAAGTCTCTTAATAATCACAGATTCGATCCAAATTTATAATTACAACTCATAATTATTATTATAAATTAGATTTCTAGTTTTTTTTATTGAAATATCTCATAATCTCCACGAATGGTCAATGCGTTTTCATTTCACAGTACCGATCAAGAGTTAATAATGGAGCTGATATGTTTCCTAGATCTGAAACTTCGCTTGCACGATCCGTAATTCACCTTATCTTCAAGTAACTTACACGGTTATACGTGAACATCGACGATATCGTTGAGTCGTGCTACTGGAGCTTCTGAGAAACGACGATTTATACCACTGTTCTAGCTGTTTTACTATGTTCATTCTTTTCGAAGCGATTTTATCGTAATTATTTAAGAGTTCACTACATATTCCTAGGGAATCTGGCTGACTGTAGGGTGGCAACTCTTGTTATACGTTTCATCCATGTACGAACGTGGTCTGGATGCCTGAAATGAATCCGCTATCTCGTCGGCGGCTCGGCATACGTCTTCTTAAAGGCAAATTGCTCGGAGATCGCGTCACTGTACGGTGTTCCAGTTATAAATAACGTGGGTACGTGAGTAACCTGCCGAAAAAGGTAGTTTTGCGCGGGCAATCTCTTCGTTTTCTTTCTTCCCTTTATCTCTTCTTCTTATTATTCCTTCACAAGTCAGTGCTCGTTGCCCCGACTCTATTCACTCCACATGCGAACCAGGCGAGTCCACAAATTGCCTGCAATCGCCATATCGCGAGTTTGTGCCACGATATCGAGCTTCAAACCGGAATGAACGAAACTTTTAGCCAGTAGCGTATATTCGGCCATACAGCTAAATCGAACAACGCACGACCGTGAAACTATAAATCAGCCACAAACTCGAGGTTCTAAAAATCTTACATGCTAGCCATCCCAATAAAACTTCATTTACGCCAAAATTTATTCTTCTTTCCTTGCTTCGAGTACGCTTGCAAGAATATCAGCTCTAATGGAAATGAGAAAAGACACAAATTATTAATATATATACGTGTAACATTTAGATTGTACAAAAACGGTGAAAAATATCGAAAGTTTTGAGCGATCTTAATTCGATGGCCAGCAACTGTACATTGGACCAAACGTAAAATAGTAAATCATCCATCATCTCGTCATATTAATTGATAAAGCTAATAGCTTTCACGATATTAAGTTACCGTGAGCGGATTGAGCAATTCGTGAAATGTTAGCATACAAACCGCGACGCGAGTTACCGAATCATATGTGAACAGTGTACACATACGCGCTGGACAAACAGTATGCGCGCTAGTGAATTTGCTCGCGTGGCCAATCGAAGGCAGGCGGAGAAAATATTGTAATGGACGTGAACGGTGCCAATAAATCGGCTCGTGAATCGTCGACTAATGACGAGTTGGTCTCGTAATAGTACCACGATATTACACTGTCTCGTCGATAACGAGCAATATTTCAATGTATCGGCCGTTATTGCCACCTGAAGTGACGGCCGTGATTGTAAATCACTAAACGCGATTACGTGGCTCGTACGATTCCTGCTGGTATGCCAGGTATCGTTAATAAAGATTCTTTCGAGCGATACGACGAACACGAAGCATCGTTTCCCCCCCTCGTAAAATTCGGTAAAGTCTTGTTAAGGTCCTCGAACTTTTATGTCCCAATCTCGATCTCATTTCAATGGACAAGGAGATTCTTCGTGTTCTAACAAAATTGCATTAACAATTCTACTGCTGGAACGCAGTTAGAGGAACGAGGCCTAAGCTCCTGTGTACTATATTTCCTGCATTTTATATATTTTTGTGTGTTACATTTTTTTATGAGCGCACAAATCTGATAGTTTATTAATCCTGAAATATTTATCGAGAAATTCAGGATTAGGAGAAAAATAACTCAAAGAGAACGCAGCAGAGTTAAAGCTGCAATTACCCGAAGCTTCGTTGCTGTGTACTAGAACTCGCCTTATTTTCTCTGGGTAATTGGCTGCGTATCGCCTGCAAATTGTTACAAAAGAGAGTTGATTCTCGACACATAAAAATGCAAGTGGCGAGATAATTTAGCAGAAGCGGAACGCGAGCTTGCGAAGCACGCGGATACCGTTCTCCATTGTCGAGTATTTTTCACGTACGTTCCATTTCGTCTCTGTGTATAACCAGATATTCGGACGAAACAGATTCGAAAATAGACAAAATTAACAAGATTGCCAGACGTGTATACGAGCGTTACGATTCGACTAATTTTCTTGGAACGTTTTTCCAACGCGAACGTGCCAAGTTGGATGAACCGGATTAAATTGTTATCAAGGAATGCTGGAAAGTACATGGACAAACGAACGGTAGGTATATCGCGGAGGATCGAATCGGATTCGCTAGAAAAACTTTGGAAATGAACTCCACCAAGTGGGGATTTATCGTGACGGTCTGTTCCCGAAAATTACTAGGGCCGAACTGGTCGATGGGAAGAGAAACGAGCTAAGGGATTTTCCACGAGGGTTGGACGGTAAGAGCGTTTTCTGGTGATTAGAGTTCGACCAACCGAAGCAACCGGCTCAACTCCAATAAAAAACAAGAAGAGTTTGGCTGAGCTGTCGGTTGGATACATGCGCATACGTACAGGGTGTCTTCGTTGGTCGTATGCTAACTAAAATCTTCGATTCTTCGAATTAAACAAGATATTGAGAACGTCGACCATTATGGCCTACGAATAATACTTGCTGCAAACAATTCTGAAAACAACGCGCTGTATTTTAAAGCTACAGAGAGACACGATTGTCACAGCAGCGTAGGCGGAAGCGTCTGGTCAAAGTCGGTCCGTTTCCACTTAAACTCTGCTGTTCGTTTCACAAATGTTTTATATTCTTGTATATTCTTATTTATGTATATTCTTCCGTACTATTATATGTGAAACGTAGCGAGGTGAGTGTAAAGGATTAACGGACAGAGGATTTGTCTGGCATCGCTAAATACTGAAATAACGTTTCGCGGAATCAAGATCCGACGAGGATAAACGGCGACGTTTTCATCGATACTCGTAACGTTCGTTTCAATCGGCGTCTTTCCGCCGTTGTGAAAAACTGCAGGAAATATTTCACGACCAGAGACACCCAGTAGATCCAAGTAACCGTGGTGGATTTATCGATAGGTTGAGCTCACATTAAGACTCGTTCGCCGGCATGGGAAAAGAGTAAAATACGACAGCCGGCGTGTATCGATCGGTCGAGGAATCCAGCAGGCAATCAACCGTGTGCCGTAGAAACGGCACAGTTGTTAATTGTTGCTGCGGCCTGTCTGCGGAATGGGCATCGGCAACCGTTCTAAGATTTATTCTCGGTTCGGCCGCGTATCAGGCTCGTTTCGCGTAATCTTTTAATCCGTTTAAACCGTTCGAGACCAGTTCAACCCGTTTCGTCGGATACACTGCGATTTTCGTTCAAGATTCTCACGGGTTACGTACGAACGCAGTTTCAGTTTCAGTTTCAGTCGAACGGTAAATTCAAGCTGGACGAAATTCAAACTGAATCTCGTTTTGCCATTCAAGTTATATTTATAATTCACGCAGCGTTTGTCGCAAACGGAGTCGAAACGAGTAGTTCGCCGCTAAATGCGATTTTCAAAGTCTTTGACTTTCGTTCCCTTTTTGATTAAATTTGACAGAAATTACATCAGCGAGTATCGCATGAAAAGTAACCGCTGGTGAACGTGAATGTCGCGAAAAAATTATTCACCGGCTGTTATAAGACGTTGTATAGAAAAAAAATTCACAGGCGAACATTCAGAACTCGATGTTTCGCTAGACGTTTTCAACGCTTTACTTTGCGTGCGTTAACGTTTTGCTTGGGCGAAACTCTCTCCTTCCCGTAGTCGTTAATTCTTCCTCGATACAGTTTCCTGTGCACGTTCATTCGGTCGCTGTACTTGCCTCGTCCCTGTCTTTCCGGTGTGGAAACTACGACATACTGAAAATCTGCCTCGCTCACGAGTTCTGCATCTGCTATGCAGAAGTTTTCCTTAATACGACTATTTTACGGACTAGTGCCTTTCAATTAAACGCCGTGGCCTGTCTCTGAATGTTTGCTCTTTTCACGCGGTCGAAAGACGCGCATCTCCTTGGGCGGACTTCTTTCATTCGTTGCCCTCGCGTCCTGTTCAAAAATACCGATGCCACTGAGTAGACAATTGAGACTTGCGTCGAAGTGCCCGTGTCGTAAACCGGCCGCGATCCATTAACCACGCGGATCCTCCTTGCGGCGCGTGAAAGGAGACGAAGCTTAGGGAACAAGAAGCTTTTGAATCGAGCTCTTGTATGATCACAGTCGCTTGTTCAACGGACTCTTTCAGGCTCGCTCGCTAATTTGCCGTATTAAAAAAAAAGAAGGGGAAAAGAACAGGGAGAAAAAGATAGAGGGAGAAACGGTGGAAGAAAGAAAGCGAAGGAAAAGAAAGAGAAGGTAGAGAAGCCGTGTGTCATTAAGCTACGCTGCTTAATTGGGTTAATGAGGCGATGGACTCGGCGCACAAAATGATAGGCAGCCGTTATTCGAAAGACCCGCTGCTCCGGAAAATTCATTAAGTAAAGTCTCCGCCCACGATGCTGTAAACGCGATGTGTTCCTCCCTGCTACGTTCTTTTCACCCGAATTCCGTCAATTCGTGAGCTAAAGATCGTAACTGAGATCGTCGGTCAATTTTTAGGCGAAGGAGAGGAACGACAGGTATTCTCGACGTTTGCACACGATACTCGAATGAGTTTCACGGTGGCATTAAAATCTTAGGAAGAACAAGACATCGATAAGATGGAAAATAGAGTGTGGAAGTTGGCATGACGCAACGAATACGATTTTACCATATCCAGGTTTCGAGCCTCGGTTTAAATAACGTACCGCATAGAAGCTTGTATTTTTGAACGAGAAGTGGCGCTTCTTTCGAATTTGATTCGAAGAATGAAATTTCACATCGGAACGTTTGCTTTTGAGAGCGAGAAAGCATGGAAAAAATATGTTCGTAGAAAACAAAAGTCGAGTATCATTTTCTCTTTCTCATAGAAGAAACTGTACTTGTGTCGGGAAAATACGCTTCTGGCGTACATTTGACAAGGCTGAAAATCCTCTGCTAGCGTATTCGAGCGCGTTCGACGATACAGCGCGCGTGTACGCGCGCAGACGTTGAGGACCGTTGAAATATCTTTCGCCGGATATGCTGCGCGTCAGTTGCAAAGCCGATATTTCAGTGGTGCCGCATATAAACACGAGTAAAAGGACCATTTCACGCCCCCGCCCTCCCGACTGCACCACGGATCCACCGAATTTTGATTCCTATCGCCTAAAGTCACTTGCAGCGGTCTTTAAATCTCGACGCTGCAGGATTTTTCACCGTTTCACCGTGCGAATTGTTTGGAAATTCCTGCTTCTCTCCTGATACTCGTTCGCTCTTTTCAAACGACCGCATTTCGGTGTCTAGATCTTTCCTAATTTCCTGGAATTTTAGATAACTCGAAAGAAACGGACTGTGTTTAAAAAGACGACGCTCGACGAAAAGATATTCGAACGTTTGTCAGATATCGTGGCAACCGTTGACCAACGTCGCTGCGTTTGACAGCAGACGGCCTGAACATTGAACGTTCTCGAGCTCGTTGTCAGGTTGCATTGCGTTTGATGTACGATTGGACAATTTGCGCGAATAATTAAGGTGCTTGTAGCGTAGATCGATTTTGTTACAATTTCTTTGAAACTTTGATCATCCTTTCTTCCTTATTATTTCCTGTATTATCCGTGTACGATTCAATCTTTAAAGAGCCATAACTTTATCGTACTGGACGTATACATTTTCCAAGTTGAAAGTTTCAACGCATAATCCCTGTGGAAAGCCGCCGCAGAAATGACTGTTTGATTAATCGCGGAAAAACTATTCTTACGGAGTTGTTGAAAAATGAATACGTTGTGTAAAATGACTAGAAGAATCTTTTTTTTTGTCTTTAAAATTCAGCTTCGACCACACGGTTTTCGAATAAAAGCTTTCATTTAGAAAATGTCAAATACATAACGTCGATAATTCCAGCGTTCTTCACCATTTCTGAATCCTTTGATAGCGTGCGCTAAAGTACAGACAGCTAAGAAATTTCTTTGTATGGAGAGAATGTGGGACATGCGTGAGGAATATGGTGCCGAGTCCCAGTGTGTTTTACTTCCGAGGGATATTTTCGTGCTAGAAATGCCATAAACGTGTGCATAGATATCTCTGTATAAACGTAATCTGCGTCAACATAAATTAAATGGAAATTTCAAAAATATATTTATCTGTTTTGTTTGACTTTTTCGACTCTGCTAGGATGTACCATAGTATTAGGTTGTCCGGAAAGTGTCTTTCTTTTACAGACATGTCTTTTACAACATCGCATCTGTATACAAACATGAAACTTAATCTGTCGAACGTTGTGATCTTTATTTTGATAGAACAAAATGGATCATACGTAATTCGATAAAATAATATAAAACGAAAAATGTTGTACATTCATTAATTCCTTATAAAATTAAAGAAACTTTTCGGACGACCTTATATATCGACTCGGTGAATTTTTCTTCTTCGCATGCGTGAAACGTTTTCCGGTCCCATTGAGGAAAGCTGCGAAGATTTACAAGTGATAATTTTTGACATTCTACGCACATTCCTAGTTTAATGTTATCGACTTCTTAAAGAAACAAAGTAGAAAAATGTCAGGACGAAAAGGGACGCAAAAATAATTCCGCAACTAGTTGGAACGTGAAGATTTAACACTCTAAAAACGTTGGACAAAGTCGAGCTCATTTCAGAGTCTAGTACGTGCTCGAAAATGGCGGTCTCGGTTTCCGTGGTCACACGAAAGATATAGGGACGACGTCACAGGACGTTTTCCATTGAATCGACATCCCTCTGGAGAAGCCTTTCTCATTGTGATGCGGATGTACGTATATAAAGCGACGTCTTGAATTAGTTTATCCATATGGATTGAGATCGTCGTTGGCGCGGGTCTCGTAGATCACTCGGATTGCTTTCCATTGTGCGTTCTTCGTTCGACCCACGGCCATTCTCTCCAGTTTGCATCTGAATGCCTCCGTTCTCTCTGCTTCTCGGCCATTCTGTCAGCCCTTCTCGTACGCCCGCTATTATTGAATTATCCTACACTTGACACGCGAATGCCGTTTTCAACGATTCACCTGCTTTTCACCCGTCCGCGCTTTTTCCCCCTTTGGAAGATTTTTAATACGAGAACCAGCCGGGCAAAATGGCAACCGTTAACCGCGTCGCTCCCGTCACACGTCTACCAACCAACCAAACAACTTCTACGAAGACGATTTTACGAATTCCTTGGAAACTGACCGATCGCTGATCACAGCGGCTATTTCAACTGGCCATTATACCGCGTCGTTTACAAACTCGGAACCGAAACAGCCTACTAAACTTTTCAAATGGAAAATCTATCGGAATCGGGTAGACTGATCAAATTTCTGACCTACGTTTGTTACGCTTTTGGTTAAGCTACAATCGATCGGGCTTCAACGTTATTGTACTTCGCTTATGAACAACATGACATACTTAGTAAAGTATCATACGCGAGATTGACCGTTTATCGTTCATCGTCGTAACGCCGACAATTACACGGATAGTTAGTTTCTCGTTTGAACTAAATAGGGAAGCTCGTCAACCGTTGCTTCACCCGCAGCGCGAACGAAACGATGGAAAATGTTGGCGTTAGCAATTCCGCGTCATTTGAACAATCGTAAAATAGAGAATCGTGCGAACGTTTCGTAACTGCGCTTTGCCAGCTTTTCGAACTAATTACACCGCTCTTCTTGAGCTTAGTTTTTTTTATCAAACGGCCGAGGAGGATTAAGCCGCGTTTGGCGAGCGTTCATTCGCGACAATTTATGCAAGAACTCGCGGTTGCCAGACTTTTTGCGAGTAAGGTTCGCGTTCCGAGACGGTAAAAAGTGTCGGTCATTAGGAGCAGTGAAAATGCGAGCTAGTGGAAAACCGTGCCAGCTTTGCGCGTTCCTGTTGTTGTTTCCACGACTTCAGCTATCTGCGTCTTGACTGCGAAATTCGACTACGTTGATGATGATGAAGTGTGAGATCATACGAAGTGCTTTCCTGTTTTAACGTTCTCATTTTTATTAAAAAAAGTACATATATGTATATGTGTACACGTATACTAAGAATACCCTGATTTTAGTAAGAAACGCAGTGATCGACTTAGATCGTTAGAAAAACAATTGGCTGATAAAAATTTTAGATCCTGTTGCATGGCGATCCTGAACATACAATGCAAATCGGATGATACATTTTTTCGTTGAAATTTCGTTGCTCAAAATCTGAATCTGATTCGTTTAAATGATATATCGTAAATATTTATGAAAGCAAACAACGATAAATACCATAAATAAATTAATGGTACGACGATATTGCTTGAAAATGACCTGTAAACAGGTAAAAACATAATGATTATACATGTGATACACGATATACGTTAATGTACATAATTAAGAAGCTTTTACATTCTAAACTGAATATAAATTAAAGACTTAAATAATTTTCTAATAATTATTTCACTTTCTAATTTACATATTCGCATAACTATATGTCTGTTCGCAAGCTTAAACGTGTCTCGTGTTTTCACAACCGTCGTTGACACACGGATATTGTAAAATAAAACGTTTCCCGAATAAAATCGTAATGCGAGTCGCGAGTTCTTGTCGGGTATCGTATTCTGGTCGATGGGTCGCTCGATCACAAAACTGGAACACTTGGTCGATGTTTCTGTCGCGCACGGACGTTGCTCTTGGCTCGTCGATTAATTCGCGACGCTGCGCTGTCCAGACCGGTCATATTTTTCCGGCTGTAATTTCCAGCTGAATCTTCGCTACTTTCGTCGCTCCTATCGACGATACGGAACTATCATCGATCGTAAACTGGCTGAATCGGCGTGTTCCCTAGTGTATCGGAAGCAGGGTGTATGTATGACTAGCCATGGCGATTCATCCATCCTCGATTTATGTGAAAAGCTTTGTTCCCGAAGATTTGCTAGAGATAGACGCAGGAGAAAATTGATTTTTTTTTTCATTTAATCCCTTCCCTCGAACGCACGCGCGATCTCATTCGTCTATCTAGTTATGTGTATGTGTATACGTATATGTAGACACGCACACATCTAGACACACGTCCGAACAGAACAAATACGCACGTGGTAGCACATCGTTTTGGTCCTTGCAATCTCCAATCCTCCTACGTTGTCACGCGTCAAGCGGTACACGATCCATAACCTGCAAAGCTCGAGGGAGAACCGCCCCCGTAAATCTGGTCGGTGCTCTAAATTAAGCCGCGTCTCGTCAGTTAAAAAAGAGTACACTGACTGCCTTATAAAAACGTTGAAAAGCCTACGGCAGACGTTGATTTTATTGTCGTGTCGTTTACATCCCGCTTCCTTCACCCACACCCTAAGTCCCAACCCCTCCGTTTTTGTGTTCGCCCGTGTCGTTTTAATTAGCCGACCCGGTATCCCTCGATGTCCTGCGGTCAGGGGGAAAGTTCGTTCGCCTTGGGGCAGCGCTCGTTGCCTTGCTTACCTCTTCACGCTCGCTCCTCGTTAATTGTTACAATCGATAGCTCATTGTAATTCCAGCGGAAACTTGGAAGCATACTTTACGGCCGTGTGTCTGTATCATTCATGTTAGAAATTCAACGTTAGAAATTCAAAGGTCCGCTCTCTGATCATTTGGAAAGGCCACTCGTATTTCACGGTCCTCTTTCTACGCTCTTAAGACGTTTATTTTCTTTCCAGTTTTTCGCGCTTTTCCAACAGCCACACCAGCTAAAACGAAATAGAGGGTCGGTCCAATTAATGCGCCAGCCGAACGTGTATATAAAAGCTTAGTTAGCGACTGTACGTGGCGCGAGATTCGATTAGCCCAGTTGCAACGCTCGAGCTGCGTCGTCGGGACACTGAACGATGACGACGTGCATTCATACAGCTCCATTGCCACGTCTGCTTTCAATAAATGCGCGCAAAGTTTCCGTGAATGTAATAAACCGGACGATTACTTGTTGTTATCCGTTACTGCTAGCTTGTCTTCGATCAGCGCTTAAACATTTATTTTTCATCGTTTTAGAAGATATTTCATCTAGACATTCCTAATTCCATCTCTTCCTTTTTATACCTACCGTGTCATACTTGGTTTAAGCTCGAATCGAAATGCTCCATTGGCGATACTTCATCGAGCTGTAACATTTTTCACAGCTCTCGGCAGCACGGAATACTCACGTTATATTACACATTCCAGACTTCGCGTCTGGTGTCGTTCGGATCAAAAATATATCTGTCATATAATCGACGGCACGATCCATCCATTCTGTACCCTTCGATCATCAAGGAAATGAACGTTCCTGAAAATATCGGAAACTGTACTGTAAACTACATCGCGCGTTCCCTTACAAATTGCGAGCGAAATTAATCGGGCAACGATCAAGGCTTGCCAGTCATCCGCGGCGAAATCTTGCGCGACTGCAACTGTGACGAATTACCAATAAACCTGGGTTTCGTGTTTTTCCCTGATACATTTCATTCGTTCGACGAATAAACCGGTTGTCACATATTTTTCCATTCACCCTCTTGTTCACCACGATCGATACACAAACACATGGAAGCAAATCCTCGTAATTATTTCGTAGTCCCGACAAGATACAGGGGATAACGATGGCTGACTGATCCAGATTGATGAACGTGTCAACCAGGGCTCATTATTGATTCCATTATATCCGTTTCCTTATGTCGCAGACGGCCCGATAGCGCCAACTACTCGATCGACTACAACCTGGTATCGTTTACCCTGGTTGCTCATACAGTGTACGAACGAGTGTCGTCGCAATGGTCGATTTTTCCTTCGCGTTTATACAACGGATTGCTTGTTAAACAACATATCTGCTAGGTCACTCTGTGCTCAAGCAAGGTATGAAGTTGTCTTTGGGCTTTGCTGCAGCTGGAGCAAGAGTTTACACAAAGTATTAGGTCGATAGCAGGCAGATTTCATTTTCCTTTCTGTAGCTGTTGCACGAAGAGCGCGTGCGCCTCGTAGATCGGTAAAAAAATAATCTACTCTTTTAGCGTAAATAATACGAGTTATTAATCAGTTTGGGTCAATTTGTACGCGACACACATCTTAATCAACGAATCCTATAAAATACTTAAACGCAGGTACGTTTCGTATTTCTTTCACGTCAATAAGAACTGATCTGCTCCTAGGAAGAATTAATCCCTCTTTCGATAGCAGAGAAAGGATGAAAATCGGCCTCTGACTTCTAAATTATTCCTCGCGTGCGCATTTACCATTTGGACAGCTAAGCAGGCATAAATCACTCAAAGTGTGTCGCTAGAGAATCGTGGAATGACAACGATCCCCTACTAAATTCCCGTAAGTATATATCGAGTCGTGAACCCGATACCAGCCACCCTCGTCCTCCCAAGAGATTGACAGGGGACGATAAACTCGAAAACTACGCTACAGGGTTCGTTACAAGAACCGGGCTAACGAAGGGATCGTCAGGGGCGAAGAAGGTGCAACGATAGGGAACGAAGGAAAAGCCAGGGATGTACGGAATTCCGGTGTAATTAACTCGGTGGCCAGAGGCTGGCTGGAAACGAATGGGATTGATAATGACCACAGGGTCGTCTTATCTGGCGACCCGACACAGCCCAGATAGGTAGAAAGGGTCCCGTGAGGTTTCTGACCGACTTGGGTCGTCTTGGCCCAGCGCCATTTTTCATTTTCTAATACGTGGAAATAGTTCATCAGTCGGTCGACCGATAAAAACCAGCAACCGTCGATAAAAGTTTTTCGGCCTGTGGCTCGCTATTGACCTTGCCGTTAGTTCATTCTAAAAATATCCGGACGATGGAATTATTATTATTCGTTTAATCTGTCGTGTGTCGTTCGAAGGTGTTAGAATTTCATTGGAAAGTTTCGCTTGTATATTTGTAGATTTATTTTGAGATTTTTATAAATTGCAGATAGTTGATATTACGCGTGACTGCCTTTGTATATGTACACATTAACATAATTTATTTATATCGAAGATTTGATCGATAAATTATTCTAATAAATTATTAACAAAGTTGCTGTTATCGGCTAATGCATCAATTCGAATGAAACGATTTTTCGTATATCTGGTTAGTTAAGCGATACCGATAACGATATCCTGACAATTTTATCGGTGTGCAATCGTGCGGTTTCGTTTCACTTTTCCATCAGGCGCCCACTCGCTACGTCTAATTACTGTCGCTTCGCGGACACGCAAAATGCAAATGACTGCGGGAGAATCAATGAATCGACGCATTTGGGTGCATTAGTCAAACGTTGATACGTAATGTCAGCACGCGCGTGTCCTATGTTGCGTTAAAATAGAAGCCGATGATTAAATGCGACGCTCGGCTTTGTAAATTTTCGACAGAACGCGGAAATACGCACGTTGATTTCGCGTGCCACAGCCGCTAGCCGAACGAACTTTTCCACGAATAAAACAGATTCTTTGACGCTGTATAAAAATCGACATCGAAAGAAAAATAAAAAAAGAAAGAAAGACAGTAGTTTTCCATTAACAACACGACGTACAAGTATGTTGAGAGAGGAATGTTTGTCAACGTTTACGAATCTCAAAGAAGTTATTTAGCCAGTGACTGGTTTGTGAATACGTCATGTCGACGAACGAAACATATCACAAATGCATAATTTCGTACGTTAAAGTTCTTCACCGATGCGTTGAGCGAATTCTCAACGAGCCGATCGATACCACGCCACTATAAAATCGTAAATACAAGGCTGGTTCTTGCGGATGTGCAGTTTGAACGGGCACCGATTGTAATTTTATGGCAGACATCAATGAAACCGTTCGTATCCGGGGGATGGTATTCTCTGGATGGCGCGCGGTGAAACATATAAATTTCATTTACATAGCGATAGCGAGTATACCTTTTTACGTAATTCATCGATTAACCTAATGGCGAAGGAAGCGGCGGACGAAATCAAAATCATTTATCAATCTGTCACGAGAAAAGATAATGTCCATCGATATTCCGAGTTCTTGTTACTTTTTTTTCACGTTGCGAACATTTTGACTGGCACGACGATAACGTACCAACACTTTGGCCGCGATTGACAAAAATTGAAAGCTGATGCTCTCAACGTGCTCGCGTTAGGTTCGAGCTCATTTATATTCAGAATCAACGAAGGAACGTGGAGAAATGTAAATCGCCGGATAACGCGCGAAAGTAGCTTTCCCAGGCATATAGGTACGCTGATAATGGCCGCAGGTAGGTCAGCAACGAAGCGATAAAAGTTGCTCAAGAGGTTCCCTTCCCCTCCCCTTTCCTTTCAGCGACACAACAATGCCGTTGAAGCCCTCCTTTATGGCCGGTTACGCTCTTCTCCACGGCTAGTAAATGACTTCGTCTGGCAACCAACTTACGCCTTACTATGTACTATGATTCGCTTGAAAAGTTGACGTCAAAGCATTATGAGATGCCGACAAACACGTGTCTTCTGCGCACATACTCGGTGTTCCGTAAAGACCGTACACCCGCTCCACTATGTCTCAGGCTGTTGTCACTAAAACTAATTGTTCATCAGGCAATCAGGAAATTTTCCTCTTTAGCGGTAACTTGTTTTTTTATTTGTAGGACTTTAGAGAAGTCGCGCAGAAAGTGAAAGATTTAACAACTGCTATTCGAGTCGAACGTGTATCTATTATATACTCGGTGGAAACGATATAGAGCGGTGATAAATTAAAGGATTAACGAGAGACACTCATTGATGTAGCTGCGCCCAGAACTGTACGCGTTTTGTAAAAGCAATTTGAACCTTGAACTGCAAAAGACATTTGCATATTGATATCCTGTTTACAATATTTCATTAAAAGGTATTAAGTTTCTGTCCTATACAACTTGAATCTGAGCAATCGAAACGTGTAAACTTTATCTCGCCGTTAATTCCACGATCGAGCGACACTAACTCACCAAAGCATTAGGTTGTCCGAAAAGTTTCTTTCGTTTCATGAGGAAATAATAGACGCACAACGCTTTTTGTTTCATATTATTTCATCGAATCATGCACGATCCATTTTGTTCTGTTGAGATAAACACCGCGACATTTTACAGACTTGGTTTCACGTTTGTATGAAAGTGCATTGTTGTAAAAAACACGTTTGCGAAAGAAAAACACTTTTAGGACAATCTAATATTTTAATATTTATGAAAACAAATTTTGTCGAATATATTACGCGTATTACACGAAATTTTTAACGTTATAACGTTTTCAACTACGGTGCAACAAAAATATATGTCTGTATAACTGAAGAAGATGGAGGAAATGAGTAACATTTAATGTTGAAATACTATGATTTCAGGGGTGGACAAGGCGTACGATGCTTAGGGATGCTTGGTCGAACAACGGTGGGAAAGGCTGGTGGCGATGGTGGTCTAGGTTGGGCGGATTGCTGGCGATGGCGACGGCCATTTCCTGTCTTGTTGCTCCGTTTCCGGGTGCCTCGGCCAATCCGGAAGCGAAGCGTCTCTACGATGACCTGCTGTCGAACTACAACCGCCTCATCCGGCCTGTTGGCAACAACAGCGATCGCCTCACTGTCAAAATGGGACTACGCCTCTCCCAGCTCATCGACGTTGTGAGTAAACCCCACTTAACCCATTATCGTAGCGCATGAATAGCGTTAGAAACTATAGAATCGGTGTAGAACGCCGGCGAGATATGTAGAACAAGAGCGGTGGCTTCTGACATCGGGTTGTTCCCCCTCGCCAGGCCTCGATTTCACCCTGCGCGGGTAATTGCTACCCTGTCTCGTCACGGTAATTTATTAAGTCCTGCAGTGGAACGTTATTTGTAACGGGAAATTTATTAGGCAAATACTGTACGCCCTATACAAATTAGTGATAATGCATGGAGAGGATATAGCAAGAGCGGGGAAAACGATCGCGAATGCCTGTGGGAACATCCGCCATTCGAAGCGCCAGTTTTCTAAGGAGGCAAAGGATGTTTCGCGATGAATTAGAAGGACGCGAGTTAACCTGTGTCTAGAGGACACCGATTATAATTATCGATGGTTGAAATATTTAATTTGCAAGGTCGCTTTGATGTAATATTCGCTTTTTATTTAAAATTCTCTCCTTGTATACTACATCGAAAAGCAAATCATCGCTAAATCTGAATTTTTCGATATTTCAATTAGAAAAAATTAAGCACTCGTTTTTATAATCTTTGCACATGGACCTTGCGGTCTTGTTGTATTCGCCTACGTTGCAGTATCCTGCACACACACAATATTCTATATACACGCATACATAATAATTTCTATATACACAATTACTACGTTATTTATCATTATTTATAATTTACAAGAGCAGTACGATGAATTTGACGCGAAGAAAGCACGAGATAATTGTTCTCACAGGCAACTGGCGAACGTTGCATCGCTAAAATTCGCCATTTCCTTTCGCGATTCAGGCGCGTTTACATTGGATCGTGAGATCCACACCGAGCTGCAATACTTGGTCGAAATTCGCCGCATCCATACATAACCGGGTGCTCGGAATATTTGTTTCTGCATTCTCGTCGAACACGATCGTTCGGCAGGGAAGCGTTCGGCTAACTGGAAATTCGTTCGGAGCCAACACGCACCGAACTGGCATGGCGTATGGATTATGCAGCAGATACAGGCACCGATACACCGCGCGTCCACGTACTTGCGGTGATAAGTTGAATTCCGGGAGTTTCTGCCCGGAACCGGAACTAATTTACAAGCGGTTCGATCCATAGCACTTGAGCCATTAATTGCCATAATCTGATCGCAAGCAATCAATCGTGTCTCGGCTCGAGGTTTGCCGGATCTCGAACGGCTACCTACACACTCGAGGTCATCTTCTCGACGGATCAATGTGCTACAATTACGCGATTGTCTATCCCTTCCTTCTTGTCATAGGTGACCATACCCTCCTCCCATTTCGCCTCCGCGGCCGCATTGTCTCCTTGGTTATTACATTCGTGTTACATGCTTATGCAGTTTGGTTCGAATTTCAGCTGTAATTACCCCGATCACGGATGTCTATAGACCAAATACGTGTTCACCTCCGTTCAAACTATAATTAATTTGTTATCGGTTGGCCAGCCGGTTTGGCTGACCGTCGCGTTGGCTGTTATCAATGGAATATCAACACTGTAATTTCACTGCGACCACTTTCCACTGCGGATTTGCTTGGCACGCGCTGGGACTCGGCAAATCTCGTTTCGTACCTGCCCGTGGCTTGCATGCCGTTTCTTTTCTCGGTGTAATCTGCGAGGAGAACGTTCAAAGGATCGTTTGATGACACAAATTTTGCGATTTTTGGTATGTACACTACTGGAAATGTCTTTTGTATATTAATGAAACATTGTAGTAGGACTTTTGTCATTTCGTTGACACGCTTTGATATTCTTCGTCACATACGTGAAAATTGTAAAAATGCAGATGTTTCTTGAGACGATCGTAATTTCGATTCAGACCGAATATAGTTCTTGGCCTGGTGGTCCGATCGTATTATGATTCGCAAGGTGAGTGGTTCCGTGTTATAAGAAGGAAGATTAAAAGTGGAACGAACTGAATTTTAAACGCGTGAAAGTAGTTTTAGCTGTAGAAACAGAGGACTAATTTAGAAAAATAAAAAGACAAAGTCGGGATCATTCGATAGGGTGGAGCGTGGTTCGATTGGAACCACGAGGTCTCGAGTTGGAATCTCCGTACAGCCGAGATTTCTTTCTTTTCCCAATTTTATGGCTGATATTGAGAGCAGAAAGCGAACGACATACACAAAACCCGTGAACGCTGGAAACTTGAAAGAAGCAAATGCACGAGGCAGGTAACAAGAAAGTTGAAAATATGCAATACAAAAGAAACACGCAAGAAAGACGCTTAGACACATCGTACAGTGGTTGCGTATGCAATGGAAAAATTGTTTCGTGCGAAGGAAAATTCCGAAGAGGGCGTTGGAAAATATCCAATCGTAGAGAAGAGAAGCGAAAGAAAAATATTCCTAAAAAAGATCTCTAGCGACGAATTAGTTGCAGAAAATGTATTTTGAGTGCATCGTGTCTATTTCGCGTGGAATGCATCATGTACGTACAATGTTTCTGGAGGAAAATGTGCAGGAAGCGTTAATGGACACGCTAAACTGCATGCAAAGCAGCGCAGTCGCGGAAAATAAATTCCCCGTCCTAAATAGAAGGAAGATGAAATCTAATTGTCGGCCGCGTGTTATTATAAACTCGAAAGCGACAAAGCTCAGCGATGTCCGCGTTATTCGATTAAATCTCTTTATCGTTGTTTGCGCGGCGCTTGCTGTTTCATGTGGCGTGCCGGCCTATGCAATTGAATTAAAATCGATCGATGAAAATGGCGCACGTTTCGTTCGACTGCGATCACTGCAAAAAGTTTATCGATAAAACGATGAAGCAGAACAGGCAGCTTCCAACCACGTGTCTCGAAGTTAAAGGCGGAGCTAATTTATTTATCGATCTAAGTAATATCTCGAACCTATTCAAAGATCGTTTAAAACCGTATAAAGGATAAACGTCAGTGGCATGTGAATGACGTTCGCGAGTTACGACTTGGCAAGCGTCGAGTGCGGACCTTCCGCGAGCTTCTCACGAACAGTAATTATCACGTGCAACTGTGTGCATTCGTCGACTCCTTGAACTTGCAACCACAGTGCGAACACAGGATTTCAATGACACTCGACCGGTCCACGCTTTGTTGGCTAATTCTACTTAGAAGCCGTGAATCGACAACGATGCAGCGGCAACAAGCCTAAATTACCCGAGGTGGTCGGGAATGTTCGAACACAAAATAAATTTCTAGCCCACTGGACAGAGAAGGATTTATTCCGAGCGCGAACAACCACGGTACGCGCTGCTTTATACGAATTACCATATCCACGTATCGCGTAATAAATAGACAGAGAAAAATTGTATCAGAATTGAAAAAAAAGAAGAAAAAGAGGAACATTTTGTTGGTACGTATCGAGGCAATTCGGGTAACATTTTATCGAGACGCGAATTTCGATATCTTTATGTAAAACGGCCGGAATACTCTGATGGAGTTTCCTTTAATGAAAGCCCGAGATCGTTTAAACGAGCGATAATGAATTAATCGCTTTCCAAGCGATAAATAGTTTGTCGGGAAATTTAATACTCTGAAATTATCGGGAATTTACTTTCTCTAGGCAAGCGAGCGTTTTTGTTGAAAAACGTCGAGCCGATTCCGTTTGATTTCCCCCCGGAGAACATAACTTCTGAGTATTTCCGAACAGTTTAATTAGTTCGACAAGAGTCAGAATTACGCGAGGGTGATGTAACGTCGATTTAAACGATCGAAATTGCAGCTTGCAAGTCGACAAGAATTTTCTACACGCGCGATATCTTTCCCTACGTCGCGAGTTTCATGCAAAATATTCAACGTCGTCGGGTACAAACGGCTCGTTAACCGCGTCTCTCGCCCCCGAGAGGATGGTGAAACCCTGATGAAGGATAACGTGTCGGCTCGATTGCATATTTTAATAGCGATTGCGTCGTAAACCAAGGAAACCGAGGGGAGACCGGCGATAACCGTCACCATTTGTATTCTTCGCTACGAGCGAACGTAAAGAGGCCACGCGTGCGATGCAAAAAAAAAAAAAAAAAAAGGGAGGATTGCACTCGCGAGTTAACGACCGGTAAACTAGACGACATGCGAAACCCATTTGGTAGAGAGTTGCGAAGCGATTAAAATAACAGAAACATCGATGCTCGATGGTCGTGGGACGCGCGTACTTCCGAGGATACGGTCGACTCTTCTCCTCTGAAACGGAATTCATAGTTCGCCATGCTTATTGAACGTAGCGGCATAAAACTTCCGAGTACGGTCCTCTTGGATCAACGACGACGGCGAATCTCGTCAAATCGATTCTTAGCATCGACGTTTCCTTCTTTCAGCCGGCTAGTTTCTCGTGTCACGCAACAGCCAACGCCCACTTTTCACGGCTGACGAAAGCTTCGCAATCCGATCAATAATCACAGGCTAACCGGCCAATTGTTTGGCACGCGTAAGTGGATACACGTTTAACGGTAACGGGAGAGAAGCGGCAGCTTTCCTTTCGATGGCGCACACCTTGAAACAATGAAGGTGTCGACTGCTTGACTGGGCTGGCTTAGTACCCCCTTCGGTTAGGCAGACACTCGAGCGAAAGCTCTTTGATGAGAAGCTGATTTTCGAGTCGAGTGCGATTCCCCGAGTTCGCTTCGTGCACACGCGGCTTTTGTGCGGGAGGCTCCTTGTCGGATTTGCTGGATAAGGACACTTTCAAGTATACAGACACATCTTCCTGCAAACAGACTTGCTTATATCTCATACGCTATCAGAAACCACTATCCTTAGAGTACATATCAAATAATTATAATACATAAAAGTACAAGCACGACACAATGAAAAGCAACGGAAAGCAAACAATTCACCGTTCAACGATTAATTCACACGCTTTAGGCAAATTAAGCGCGTTAATCTCAAACACTCGATTCTACTGCGGCCCTGTAAGCAAAAGAAGAAAGAGGCGAAGAAAGAAGAAAATAAAGCGGCGAGTGTTTCATCAGAGGCCGTCTAAAGGATTCAATGATAAGGCAACTTAGAAAGTCTGTAGCTTAAACTGAGTCATAGATATGTATATTGGATGGACGACTATGGCTATTTTAATATAAATGTCGAAGGATCACAGGAATCTTTAGAATCGTCCCTGGAGTATAACGTGGAGGATCCTCGAGAAGAGTTTGCAAAATCTCTCGAAGGATGCCTTTGCCAAGACTCGGCAAAATAATGCGTATGGAAGTCTAGCAGGCTGCATCGTAAAGGCGAAGAATTTAAAAACGTCAGGTGGAATGAATTGAAGAGGATCTCGTTGAAGGAACGATCGGAGGGGCGAAACGAGCGGCAACGGGTTAACGTATGTGGCAAGTGAGCGGACCTGGTCACAGAGGAATGATGTCCCAGAAGAGCCATAAGAGGAGTAGTGACTCTCACAGCGTAGCAACGTCCAGCCATTATTTACACGGCCTCCTTTTCAAGGGAGCATCTTCTTGAACTCACGGTGGTTCGCCACGGGACAGCGGCCTTCGACTTTATAGAGATTTACGAGCCACGGCCTGGGCGAGATTGACTTTTAGCTAGACAAGTAGCGGCGCCATGAAATCACGGACCTAGCTATTGTTTGTATTGCGAGAGGATTTGCGCAAAGAGCACACGAAACCCTGAGCGAAAGAAGTCTCCGTGTGATCGGGCAAATATTGTCGTTTCATATGGCTCTCGGAATTTAGAAGCCGGGGAAAACGATAATTAAACGCTCGATCGTCCAGTGAAAAGCGAAAAATCCATAGCTCGAGTATGGGTGCTATTTGTTTCACCGATGATCCTGCGGTGGAATTCCATCCATTAACCAATATTTGTAGAATCAGTGGACTCGAGCAAGTGAAATTGTGCAGTTCATACAATAATATATATATATGAACTATTTAGAAATCAAACTGTTCAACTTTATTTTCTGAAAATTCCTTGATTGCAATTGTATACGCGTTATTAACGTTCTGATCCTAATTCGCGATTCGATCGCAAAGTCGTAGCAGAGTAGAGTGGAGGTCCGTTGAGTAAGAAGCGGCTAATTCTGAAACAATGGGCGTCAGTGATCGAAGTGATCCAATTAAATCGAGCATTCCGAAACAGGTGTAATTGAAGAGCACGTACGGTACAGAGTGGAAGGGAAAAGTTAAGTCTCGTCGAGTTTAAGCTGCACAGGGAAACGATTTGACGGTTCGAAGGGCACACGACCCTTCGCTGTTCTCTTCGTTTCTTCTAATTAAGCCGAAGCTCTGGCTATCTTGGGCTGGGAACCGAGGAGCTGGGAACGAAGGACGAGAACTAGCTACGGCTCGATTCTTCTCGCGCCATTTTAGACACGAATTGCGCAGCTAACTAGTGATTATGACGGCCAGTTGGCTGGTCGAGAGCATTTTAATTAGATACCCAACGCTGTCGAGCTCGCCGCGTTTAATTGCACGACGTTCGACGTATTTTTGGACCAGAATTTACGACGATTCGTCGTTTCTAAGAAGCGAGCGAGCACCGTTGCTCGATGGATGGTAGTTTAATTAAACGTCGTATAATTGGCCGTATTCAGCGTTTGATTCTGTTTCCTCGGAATTTAGGGAAGAATTGCCAAGTTGATTTCAACGATAATTACCAAGACAGTCTTTCTTATTTAATATTCATACGGTTTTCAATCGCCAGATAAAAAAGAAAATTCGCGGCTCGAAACTTTTTGGTCTTGTCGATTAGTCGGCACGATCTCGACGATTTTCTAAATTAATCTCCGCATTGATCGGATTACTTGAATAGAATCGGCATGCCTTCGGGTAAACAATTAAGCCGAACCTCTGTTGTCGATCGCACAACGTTAACGATGCAGCTGCGGAACTTCGGTATTTCGTTCCGCTAAATCGAATGGGCAAATTACGCTTCTCGAAGGAGTTAAATTGAACGAGGTAAACGAAACGCGCCGTTTCCCATTACACGAACTCGTCGGGAGAGGGGCGGATTATACACGGCGGAACGATACAATGCAAATAAGCGAGATCGCGCTATTACGTTTTGCTTCTTTTAGCGACAGTTACAGAATGGACCACCACGACGCGACGATTGAAAAATACACGCTGCCGTTTAAAAATATTGCATATTCAATTGTAAAAGGAATACGTACATAGCATAGTTTTTTAAATAAATAATTCAAATTTATAATGCGTTAATATAAGTTTATATTATATATAATATAATAATATAAGTTTGTGAGACGGCAGAATGTATCGCGTATAATTATTAATTTGCCCCTAATTTCTGCGTTTTGATAAAATTCATATATTGTTAGAACAAATCTATCTAAAGTATCCAAATACTTTTGAGCGGTAGTTTGTTTGCACGTGATATAATCGATATGGTCTGCAAGAATCTTCGATGATTACTCACCAAAAGAGATTGTTTCGTTAATTTATCTAGAGATTTGTAATTACTTCGGTAATTATCGGAGAAACGTTGTTTAATTTAAAATAACCGATATTCCACGTGACTAGTAGCTGCTGAACGGTTGCGAAAGGAATTCTCCGGAGGATGCTGTCGAGTAATTTTTTAACAAACTCATTTCGTATTTTTCGTTATTCTGTTTTCAGCACTTCAAAAGGCTAATTTCCATTTTTCACCTTTCCTTTACTTCTGCCTTGCTCTGAAACATTCTCTATGCGTTTTATAATACTCAGGCGAGATTCTCTCATTATTTCAGAATTTTTACAGTAACATTTAATTAATCCATCACGGACCAAGTAAAACGAACTGTGCATCGTCGTTTTTTCTTTTTTTTTTTTTCGATTTTCCAAGCGATAGAAGTTTGCTTGTAGTTTATCACCAGGCATCGGCTCCTGCTTAATTTCTTCTTTTATCACTGTCAATTAGCTCGAGTTTCATCGTGCAATTAGACGACGCGAACAAGTTTCTCGCAATCCTTCTCAGTCGGAAAGCGAAATACATCATCGCGATCTAAAGAGACAGTCGCGGTGCTCGGTTCTTAAGATAGTGTTACAGGGATCGCGTTACTCCGTCGTTATCAGTCGCTTCGCGATAACGAAGACTTTTGCTCATTAGGATCGGGTAGAGAAACTTCCTTCCTAACGATTCGAACCTTCTTACGGTGTGGTTTCCTTGAACACGGTGTCGAATAATGGCGTAATTTAAAAGTCCTTTCGAGAAAATGTATTTCTCAAATGTTATCCTAAGTTTATATTACTTGCCGCTGCCAGATTATATAAATGGATTTGAATTTTGTCGTCCGAGATGTTATAAGTTGGATTAATACTCATCCAAGCGACTTTAACACTAAAACTACCACACCAGTAAAATTGACTGGTTTTACAATTTTATTTTAAAATTCCTACTTCATGTTTTCCTACTTTCCGCAATGATGTAATGACTTTCGCAACGATAACTAAAATAATAATATAATGAATTTTATTTTGCTTTCTATGTATTCAAACTCAAAATAATTTTGGATCAAGGCTACTTATACCAATACCAGTCAAAATGACTGGTACTTGTCAAAGTGTAAAAGAGTCCTACAATCTGTTTATCGAGCCCCAATTAATCAGTTTCCTCGTTTTGTACAACTTCCCACACGTTTTTAAAATTTTTACTGCGTATCATTCAACATGACGAGTTCAATATGACCGATCGCTAAATCGCTAGATGCTAACACTAGAAATACCACACCAGTCAAAATGACTGGTTGTACAATTTTATAAATGTGTCAACCCTCGTTTAGGGATCATGGTCCCAGGTACTACGTAACATGAAATTCCTTTTGTAAGCAACACGTGATATGGAATTCCTTCTGTAAGAAAGTAATAAATCAATAAATATAAAAATATTCTATTATTACGTATTTTTTAAAGACCAATCGTTTTGACTGATTCTGGTAGAAATAGTTTCGTGTTAACTATCGGTAGTTCTAGTGTTAATCATCAAAGTATTACTAGTATTGTCGTTTGTCATATATATATATCCTTTATCATCAGTAGATTGTGAATATTTATACAAATTTATATTTTTATTTGCGCGACTAAAGCAATAGCAGTTTGCCACAGTTTTGATTCGCATACGAGATATTCTGAAATATGGTAACTTTATTTTTTGAATTTTCTGACGCTTCATGACCGGAAAGAAATATTTTTCTTTATAGAAGACGAGCTATTGATTTATCGATTTTTCTACTTGTGGCTTTTGTATATTCCTATATGGTAATATACATTTGATTTATTTGTACAGTTTTGAATTTCTCATAAACGCATAAAAATCCACTTTTTATACCATCGTCGTCATCATCAGTAATTTTAACGATCTCGTAACTCATTCTCTTTTCTAATCATTAACCCTTTGCACTGCTATGTCGTGTGTGACTCGATATCAGTTATTCGTTATCAGATACTCGTTATCAGAAGCTCCTTTGTCGAGTCGCCATTCTTTCATTTTTTTGTGAAACGTGCGAGAGAAAAGCAGGATTGCATCCTGAAGAATTGTTTCAAGATATATCATACACTTAAAAATTACAAAATACAACAATAGTGTGAATAAAACTGGTATTTAAGTGAATTTGCTTTTTCCTCTATTTATTTAAATTGCCTTATTTTTTAGTTAAAGTAAATTTCAAATAAAAACGCGTTGGCAGCTGCTGCTAACGAAATTGAAATAAATTTCGGAGTGCAAAGGGTTAACTTTGCTTTATAGATCGAACGAAAAAGAGATACTTTTTAAGATACAGATTTTTAGATAGTACGTAAAGTTCATCGACGATGTCAATAATCTCGATGCCGTCATGCAAAATTTAATCCATGGTCTTTGAAAATTGTTTCGTCGAAGTTACGTGTATCCAATAAAACTTGAAAATCCTCTTACGTTAGTATCGCTTAAAACGAGCCAAGAACATTCGATCAAAGTTCATGAAAGTTTCCAAAATATTGTTCGGAACCTTGTCATTCCCCGATCGTAGTTTCCAAGTCAATTTTAAGTTTCACGCGGCGACGGGGATAGCGTAAAATTTGCATAAAATAGCCAAGCAAAGGAACCGCCATCGAAGTACTTAGATTCACGTCTGCTAATGTCGTATGAGTGATTGCCAATCATTCGACGTCGGTTAGAATCGCGTGAAACGGATTTCATAGCGAGAACATTGCGTGTTTAATATTATCTCGAATCGATCACAGTTGAATCAATTTCAGTTAAAATAATTGCCATTTAAATATAAAATAATTTTCATTTTTTTGTATTAAAGGCCCACTTTCTTCGCAGGTTTATAAAAATCAAAATTTTGTCACTGCTATCGCTTGCTCTTTGAATCCCGCAATTATATTTCTCCTGATTTTCTCCTTATCGTTATACATGCTGCTTATTAAAAGATTATCAGAGGATACTTCCATAGAGCTTAATATTATCTGAACCGTATGCAGCCGAAAATTCACTAGATTGGTGGTTACGAACGCTTTAAAATATTCAATGTATCGATAACGATCTGCAGCAGGAAATTCACGAATATGCTTCTAAATCACCCATAATTAACAGCCAGCATAGTCATTTCCTGCCTTATTACCGACCTGAATAATTCAATTTCCTTCAATCTTCATAGGTGACTGATCTCGGATTAATTGCGATGATTAAACGCGCGATTCGCATAATTTCTGACACTGCATACGCCGAGACGACCGTTGGACAGATTAGAGAACTCTTTAGCCTGGAATAAAGTTAACGCGTTCCAAACACTTTGCATAACTAACTACTACTATGTACGTCGGTAGACCAGGATAGAAGTACTCGAACGACGAAATTGTTCCAAGGGAAGACAATCGACAATTTCGGTGAGTGGTCTTTAGTTTTAGTGGAAAATCGATAGACCAGGAAATAATGTTACTTCTTGCAACAGCCTTGCTTGAATAATTATATTTTCCTGTAGGTTTTCACGGCCGACTAACCTCTGAGTAATTATGATAGTTAAGCTGGCAATTCTGGCAATTTCTAGCAGAGAGGATATTACGTTGCAGCCTGGTCGCGTAGTCGAGTGGTTTTCATACTTGAGTCGGGATTTCCTTCAGAAATAAGGAAACCAGGTGGTCGTTTCTCCAGTTTCAGATACTCGTCATCGGGTTAATCATCTTCCTTTAATTTATTTACAGAAAGCTGGATAAAAGGCTATCGATTAAAAGCCTCGAGACCGGATTGATCTGTTCTCGACTAATTAAGTTTCGTTCAGTTTTCACGAGAACGCGATGGCCGATAGGATCGAACCTCGGGGATTATGCTCTGCGTGTAATTAAGTTCCGCATAGCTTTCGCCGAATTTTCGATAATAAAATCCCTAATACGATGATCGTATTAGTAAGTTCACCATTTATACTGGAAAATTTTCGCTTTTCTAGCTAGTGGCTCGGATGATTCATCGCGCATTCAAAATGCTATGAATTAACATTGTTCGCGATAATTATAACTGGCGCAACTTTGCTCTTCAATCAATTAACGAATCCGTAATCGAGGTCCATCCATGGTTCAGCTACTTGCGAAGTTTGAGTAAAAAGTCCAGGATCAGCAGCAAGAAAGTTTGATAGCAACCATCGGTAGAATGGAAGGATGTAGGTCAAATGAATTGGTTAATGATTCTTCTGTCAGTTCCCACATCGATTTCTCGCCAGACGCCTTTAAAACTATCACCTGTTAATGATATTTCCGCGACATCGAGGAACAGACGATCGCCTGCTCTGATAATTTCCATCGAATCAGGTTACATCGGAACAGTGATCGATCGGTGGAAGTTTGGCCAGTTTCTTGGATAAACTGACTCTCCGTTTGAAGAGTCACTTGTCTCGCGATCTCTCGTTCGGAGGCTGGCTCGGACGTCGTCGTGGAACTTGAGCGATTTCGCTTCGAGTGTTCTCTATTCCCCTCGCTTCCTATCCTCTTGTGAATCGAGTTTATACAAATTTCCGTAGCTGGAGTTTTGCGAGTTTCTATAAACTTAACCCCTTAACTAGGGATGACGAGTTCATTTGTCGTTGGAAAATGCATCTGCAAGACGAGTTAACTGGTTGCGCAACTTTGAAGACTGTGCTCACCAGATATGTACAATGTGTGCTTTCGGTAAACGAACTGCCCGGTTGAAAGGTTAAAGATCTCGACGACTCGGTCCGTTGCGTAAAACAGAACGAAAATCGAGAATTCAAAGTGAACGTGATTTTTGCCTAACGTCATTCGGGAAAGTTGTCACGCCCCGTAATTAGCTCGAAGAATCTTCAGTTATTCAGAACAAGTCATAAACACGTAGTCGCAACCGCCAGCGGAATTAAAATTTTTTCAAGAGACAATCTGAAGATTTTTTGTGCGACCGGGTAGCAATGAGGCGGCAGGGCAGAGATCGGTGAAACCGCGTGTTCGATAGTTTAGAAGTTATCGGCGAACGTTCTCGGAGCATCAGTAATTTCCTGTTAGGCGAGCCTCCGTTGAAACCAATCGTCGACACGCGTCGAAAGGGAGACGCGCATCCCACCGGGTCGCATCGAATCGAGGAAACAAAACGGTTGCTTGTGCTGGCCGCGGCAGCAACAATGCACGATCGATATCTGTTTTCGGCGCGACGCGGCTCAGCTTTCGCGCATAAGGTGCGCGAGTTTACATGCGGCCCCGTACACGCAAATTGATGACAGTACCGACAGATCGACGCGGATTCAACGCGACGAGTAATCGCTTTCTCCCTTGTTACCGGCCACTTCGGGTAATTAAGTTCCCTGTAGTTTTCACAGGCGAATAGCCATGGCCTGGTCGGGATCCAATTGCCGTAACTACCGGCCGCAACTCTTGTATCCACCCTTCGAGTATCCAGCGGTTCCGGCCACGCGGAAATTAGCTGCGCGTTATACGGAACTCCTCGCTCTTCTTCATTTTTTCCGCCCCACGGCAACCGAGTTTCGATTCCAACTCCACTGTGTAATTGTTTTAACAATGGAACATAGACGTGCTGTTATTTTCTGTGCAGAGATGAAAAGATGACTGAAACTAGGGTAGCTACAGATATCATGTAAATTTACCTCGTTACATACATAGTGATGTTATGTAGCCGATTGCTAGCGGTTGAAATTCGTTCACGTTTATTTCTTCTTTTTTCCCCCTCAAACGATAATGTACGGTAAGCCCATCTTTTCTCCGAAAATTATTAGGAAGAGGCATGGAAATTTTCGTTACCGAACAGAAGTGTCATATCTAATAATTGGATATAGCATGACGAAGGAAGCGTACGGAATATGTATATCGAAACCAAGTCCTCGAGACCAAATCCTTCCCATTTGCATACAAATTCTGATCGTACCGACTATACTAGCAGGAAGATAAATTTGGTTATTCATTGTGTAATAAGTCAATCCTTTCTCATATAATCACGAAGATAAGATATATGAATTTTTGTTACTAACCACAGTTACGATTATATTTAAAAAATGTTTAAGTAATCTGGAAATGTTTGTAGAAGTTATAGTATATCTACTATCTATAAATATATATTTAGCAGAAAATTAGCATAGATATATCGTTGCTCTAGTTCTTAACTGTTCTATCTCCACTAGTTCGCAAACTGAGAAAACCGAGTTTAAAATTCATGAAGTTAAATATTATTGTGTGGGGTTGGGACTTGAAATAATATTTGTTATTTTTCAACTAGATTTTTCATCATATTTTCATAAATTTGTATTCTTTATACCAATGAGACGTATATAGGTTGGTTAATTACATTTTCTTGAAAAATGGAATTAGAACAGTCAAGCACTAGGACGACGATGTAGTGAATGTTAAAAATGACCTCACTAAATATCGAGGCTTATCCATATAATGGATAATCCACTGTGTAGACTTTCGTGACCCCGTGAAATATACATTTCTACTAAATACTCTGTTGTACACTTCTATGTGCATTTTTTAATCCGTTTCAAATTTTACCGACACAACTACGACAATTGCATCTCATTACCGTGGCGATGAAATTTCAAATTGTTTCATGTAACACGCGTAATGTATTCATAATTGGTCTCTACAACTGTTCGAATACTTTCGTAAGCTAATGTAAATACTAAATAGAACGACGTAACTTATCTCACTATTGATCCAGTGGATGTTACCAAAAAGTAAACGACAGAGACTCCAGAAGAGAAGTATGAAAGTTGCAGTCAGATACAATAAATTAGAAGAGAAATAGCTAGGGATACGACTTAACGTTGCAACCGTCAAGGCGAATGGTTCATTTCGTAAGTTAAGTTGTTGCCTCGTACGACCAAGTCAACTGGTGCGCAACAGAACAACTAGAAACTTTGCCGGGTATGCTCGAAGCGTCTTGATCTCGTCCCTGGGAACACGAAGCAATAGAACGATCCAGGTATTACATGACCAACATCCGTACTGGTTGAGCTGCCTCTTCAATTCTACCGGCTTTGTCATCGAGCCTAACGGGAACGTTGCTTCTCTTTATAAGCGTCATTCGATCTAGCGTTGCCTTGTATCCCACTGCTACCGTTCCCTTTCATCCGACGTGCCGGTGACCCACAAGTCGGAGTTATTATCGGTGCCCAAAGGAATAGGCAGAGAATGGAATTGTTTTCTGTGCCATTCGTTCGATGCTGCGTCTCGGAAACACTTGCACAGCTGCGTACGAGAATTCTCCACCGAGATCAGGTTATTCAACTCTAGTTAGTCGAGCATACACTGTGCATTTGAAAATCTTGCTCGATTTATACTTGCATTCTTACAATCGGTTGTTGCTACAGGTTTGTTTATGCGAGTACTTGAGTGGGAAAGATTACGCACGTCGAGACACGCGTCTTATTTCACTTCTGACAATTTTAATAATTCGTCTAAATACCTTTCTTTTCGTATCGTATTCGAATTAAGTGGAAAATATCACGCAAGTTAGATATACGTACTGCTATGTCAATGATATAAAGCGCGCAAATTTGTTATGAAGCTATACTCTGCGTACGATTAATCTCTTTTAAATCGTGTAAGGATCAAGTGGGAAAATTCACGTACACCAGACACTTTTTTTTATTATTTCGCATTTCGGTCTTTATACAAAATTTCGCATTTAACATTGTCTGCGTTACATTATATTCTCTCTTTCGACTAGATCAAACGGAAGAAGCTATAAAAGTCGGACGCACGTACCGAGTCACGCGTTATACGTCATTTTACGATTTCAGTCACACAATGCGCACGGATTTTTCTACTCAATATAGAGAAACCATGATCTGAATATGCTTTCTCTATTTAGAATCGCGACCGACCGAAGTAGAACAAGTTGTGCGGGTCAGACATGCGTACAACGCCACGAATTGTACGCTGTCCTCTACTGCGCGTATACGTAAATCCTGCTGTTTAATTCTAAAAAAAACTGAACTCTAAAGAGACTCTTTCGCTAACGCCAGAGCATCGACGTGATCGCATCGCGGAATCTCGTTCGTTGCACGTTTCATCGATTATCCTCATTGCCGAGCTTTCGTCGACTCGATTAATTACCGAAATGCGATCGCGTGGAAGACAAAAGAGGGCGGATATAGCGAGGTTGCGAGCGTGTGTTAGTCATCAGAAGATTTTATTCGAGAATCGTTCTCACGAGCTTGAGAAGAAAAACGCTTCTTCGGCTGGAGACGCTTGCGGCTCGATACGACGTGGTTGGTTTAACCGACGCTCGGATTTTTCAGTGTTTGCGCAATCGTCGGCAATCCTGAGGGTCGCCTTCACCGGCCCGTAATAATCTCCGCGGATTTACGAGCGGCTCTATTCGAGAATCGCGTTGGTTTGGACGTGCCGCGCATTCCGCATGCCCGTCCGTGGGATTATGTTTCTGGATTCGCGGCCGGCATGATACGCGTGCAAATCCTTTACTTTTGTGCGCTCCTCGCTGTCTCCTGCTTTCTATTCCCCTGCTTTCCTTTCGGCCCAACAAAAAGTGGAATGGAATCGTAATTATCGGTATAACCTTGGCTGCTCGTCGGCTCGTGCACACGCTGAATCGACCACGCCAGGCGAAATTAAGACTGTAAATAAAATCTTCCACGCGTCCACTCGTTTTCTTCCCTTGGCCTGTTGTGTTTGCGTGACTCCAAGCTCGCCCCTCTTTTTCTCTCTCTCTCTCTCTCTCTCTCTTTGCCTCTCCCTATCATGGACCCCTCGCTCGAGTGCAGAGAAAACAGCCACGTTTTCCAGCCACGTTGCGAAAAATTCTGTTAATTCCGTCGAGCGAACTTTCCTTCTCGGTTTGTTAATAAAATGCTTCTCTTAGCTTGAAGCACGCTTCGTGAAGACGTTTATAGAGCAATAAGAACACGTTTATTTGCAATTGCTATGTAACAATCGACGATTAGTAGCGTCGTCGTGTAGGAGAAAAAGACAGACGAATGGAAAGGAGAAAGCAAACTGAACGGTTAGTAATCGTAGATAACAAGAAAAGTTAGGGGAAATGGAGATGTATCCACAAAGATTGCAACTAACTTCGTTCGTTCCGAGTTTAATCATCACCTGTATCAATTCTATATTTCTAGAGTCTTTGTGTCATCAAATATTATGGAAAATATAGAACACATTAGAATAAATGGACGATTAAAAATGCTAACTTACCGCAAATACAAACTTACACCTCTTAACCCGTCGACCGAGGTGGATGAATGAATAATTCATTTTTCAATTTCTATTTCTATTCTATCTTGAAATATGTCGCTTCGTCTTTGTTGCGAATAAATTATGTGGAATTTCATTTGCAAGACTAAAATCGACCAAACTGAAATCGCCAGATCCTTATTAATTATTCTTAATTCTAGGATCGTAAAAGTTCCTGTTGGCAGAATGTCCCGGTTAACAGGTTAACGACTTCTCTCAAATGCGACTTTCTTTCGCAACCTCGTCTCAGCTGCGGCACGTACACTTGGTAATCCTTTCTGCGAACATTTGCGTATCGTCTCTTCCCTCCTTGCACAATACTTACTTCTCAAACGAGATCATTACTCTGCCTTGGAAACGGAAAGAATATTAACCACGGAAGGAAAGAATATCCGAAGTGTACAGAGAACAGAGTCAAATGCGCGGTAATCGTCTGGTTTAAAAAGCGAAGCTGACGTTCGTCGCAACCTCGTCTCGAATACGTTTTCGTAGCCGGCGCTTCTTAACCCACGAGTGATTCAAAGCGGAACCTGTGCTAAATACGCTGCGGTAAAATACACGGTAGTTAGGCGCAGGAGAAGGATAGTCGGGTGAAAAAACGAGGAGGAAAAGCGCATTAAAGATAAGGCGCGTATCTCAGCAATGAGCGCGCATCACTCGCGCCGCTTTGTCTGTGTATCGGACTGGCGGAGGAAGGGACAGGATATCGATTTTTGCATAAAACCTGCCACGATATCTTGGCATTGACAGCCAAGAATACGAAGTTTCTTCGTGTGCGGCAGTGATCTACCGATTCGTTGGACACCCCGTTCGCCACGAAAACTCAACCAGGTTGATTTCTTTCCTTATCGCGGGTAAGTATCGGAAGAAACGACGCGTCTGGAGGCGTGAAACGACACCGGCCACCTGGATAGCGATCGCGTGACGGAAACGAGGGTGAAAACGCGCTCGTAGATCCCTGGATTTTATGGTGTACGTCTCTGATTATAGTTTTCTTATCGATGCACAGACGCCTGCTCGTTTTATGACCCTTTGCTAGCTTTCTGGTTTCTTTTATCGGCTTTACTCGTGGATCGCATGTGTGTCCCGCGTGTTATTGAAATAACGATCAGGTCAGTGCCACGTCAATGATAATTGAAGATCTGTTCCTACGTTGCGCAATAAGATGATCAACTTTTCGGACAATTTGTGAAGTTACAGATGGCAAACAACTTTTTTTGTTTTATATTATTTTGTCGAATTGCGTACGATCCATTTTTTACTGTTGTGATAAACATTGCCACATCTCACAGATTTGGTTTCATCTTTGTATGAAGGTGCATTGTTGTAAAACACGTTTGCGAAAGAAAGACACTTTCCGGGCAACCTAGCTCATTCTCTTTACGTATTTCTTAATTCTTCTTTTTCCATGAATTTTCCACGAATAATCTAATTAGCAACGCGTATCGGTAAATGTAACGTCTCGTCTGAATAATATAAAATATTATATAATTATAACGTTACAAAATATTCTTATTGGTTTAATGTTAAAGGCGTGGACAGTATGAGCTCAATTGCTACGTAAAATTCAATTTTATATGTCAAAAAGTATAAAGAAAATTCAAATACTATGTGGATGATTCATGAAAAATGCGATAATACACGAAAAACGAAGAAACAGTAAAATGAAGAAAAAGATCACGTTCGAAGTTTTAATTCGTAAAAAAGTTTCCTTCTCGGAGGAGCATCGCACATGCATGTTCGCCGGCTCTTAAGGTCGATGGAAAGGGGTTAACTGCCCCTTTGAGCGAATCGGTGCACACTGGTGCACCGGTGAACTTCGCATTCCGGTCAGACTCGTGGGTTGCAACAGGGCTTGCTTATATTTGATAAGGAATCTCTTCGAATTGTATCGAGTTGGGCGTTGTTGTTTGCGCTGGTGATTTCCGTTAAATTACCTATGCCTGATTTATATTCCGCGCTAGCTGCGCCGACAGTTTCCGCAAACTAAACTGATGGACGCGGAGCAATGGAATCTCATCTGGCTGATTTTTATTTTTCAAATAAATACATCGATGTTTACCCTTGCTTAAGCAGAAATCACCCAATGTTTAAATATTAAAAAAAATTACCGAAGCGGAAGATACAGAAGAAAAATCATAGAACGCGTAGCATCAAAATTTAAGCAACGATATAAAATTTCCTTTCCACGTACGAAAGCTCCGCTGCTTTTTAAAGAATTGTATAATTCCTTGGTCCACGATTTACATGCAAACGATTCCAGTGAACGGAGTCGCTGTCGCCAGAATCTTCCCGAGTCGACGAAATGCGCAGACGAAAGACTTTCCGCTTGGCGAAGGCGCAGCCAAACCGAAGAAACTCGTATACGAAGATGCGACGATGCTGAATATGCACGTCGCGGGACATCGTTCAAATTGCTGCCGGCAGCAATAATTGGCCTTGCGCAGCCCGAAATCTTCTGCGGATCGTAACTCTGAGCGTTACTACGAGTAATTGGTCAGCCTTGGCAACGGGAACCCTCTTCGAATACCGACGTTGACAACGTGGCAAGCTTCTCCTCGAGTTCGTCGTTCGCGCTGTTGCGAGATTTACCGGCATTGGTCGATCCGTAATAGTTGCAGCAAGTTGTACGCTAGCGTAACCGAATAAAGGGTTGTCTTCAAAGGATGGCCGTGTCGTCCGAATGCACACACTTGGTCGGTCAACGTTCATCTGGAGTTTCGGCTTTCAACATGATTTCCGTGAGGCAGAGCGGGAGAAAGTTTTGCACGCTACGTCCTGTTGACGTAATCTAATTGTTGGATAGTAACTACTAATTTCAACCTTTATTAAACTGGCATGCTGTAAACTTTCAAGCAAGACGCGAGTCGTGGTCGATGTTTCAGACATCGGAGATGCACGCGATGCAGGCAGGATATTTCAAAAAGTCGTTCGATAAGACGTGCACGTGGCTATAATGAAAAGGAGCAACCTCTTCCACTAAGATTCGCAGGGGTGTGTTGAGTATTGCACGAGGTCGCCGCCACGTACAGTATATTAAACGAGTCCGCTCCATCCTTCGAGCCATGGGACGTAATCTGCATATGTATTTCAAATTCTAAGCTGACGCGTCAAACAACAATCTGCATATGGATCGTGGCATTATTATGGATCTCGGGGATCTGCAGCTTGTCGACCTGTTAAATAATTACGTGCATTGTTTCGAGAAACGTGCGAGTCCGGTGACGAGTCGGGTTACAATTACGCGTGTTATCGATCAACGGGAAACGTCTGTTCGATCGGGTAAACAAGACTCGGAGGAATTTGCCGGGGAGCAGTGTCGGCAAACAAGAAAATAGAAGGGAAAGAACGGAGGACAAGATACATCGTCGATTCGGAACGACATCGCGACAGCGGCACGTTTCAGAGGAGTAACTTTCTGGGAAATTGCATTTCGAGTTCACAGTGTTTGCGCTATTGCGATTCTTGACGAAACGTCACACGCTGCACGCGTTTCCTTGGAAAGAAATCCCTTTCCAAACGTCTAATTTGAAACAGTTCACCCAGATATCTACGTCTTCGAAATTACGCAGTTACACTAAAGTTCGATACAAGACGAGGTCCTCGAAGAAACTCCCTGAATTGGGCAATGTCGAGCGATTGTCTCGCTTGAGAAGAAAATTCGACTATTCTACGATCTTCGCAATAGAACGTAAGAACCCGCAAAATCTTTTATTCTTAAACCATAATTCTTGTCATGGTTGTCGTTTGATTTAAACGAATACAAATTAATTTTATATCGTTTTGAATTATTTAATTTTCCGAACTGTTAAAATTCTTGTTTTATAAAAATGTAATAATATAATATTGTTATTTAGAGCAAGTAGCTTTTAACGGTGGACAATGATTTTCCCGGAAATATGTCGAGGGCGTGTGCAACGGCGTACTTCCATCAGTTTTCCCTCACTTGAGAAGGACGGCGGAGGGTTAATTTGTTAATGAATTTTAAAAAGTACCGAGCGCCCTGGGAGTGCTCGACTGGGTCTTTCATCATAATACTTTTATTCCATCGCATTACCCCATGCACCGATGGTTTTGTTTACTCGGGGATATTAACCAGGTTTGGATGAGGTCGAAAAAAAAAAAAAAAACAAAAAGAAATAATGGGTTCACGAGATCGGGTCATGGGTGTGTATGCTGGGATCCCATTAGTCATTCGGATCGTGCAATCGACTGGAATCGTTCGTGTATCGGCCAGGTTTTTCAGTATCATCTTAGTTTCTTCCTGCTTTTTATATTTCGAAGAAAGGATTTCGAAGGAATGTTTGTTGCGATAGTATTGCGTCCAAAATGATAAAAATAACGCTGTGTTAGAGGAAAATATCGATTGGAGAGTTGTCAGAAGTTGTTTCAAGGGATTGATTTAATTTTACCGAGCGATTAACGATGTAACGATTGCGAAATGCTGTCGTCGAAGTGACAGCAGGATGGCAAGTGTAAAGTGCTTTGTGTTAAAGTTAAACGCGACGATAAACCGTGTAGAGAATCGCGGGAGTGGAAATACTCTCGAAAATAACGCGGAACAGCGTTGGTGGTAACAAGATTTTTAACTGTCGCGGCTCTATGTTCGCTATTTTTACGCTCCATGAATTCCAGGAAAATGGAAAATTCAGCAGAGAAGAGAGGACGCGGAGAAACTTATCTTTAATGAAATTCAAAAACTTCGTTTTAGTCATCGCTGACAAAATGGATGGGCGACACGAACATTTTAAGAGCCGATAGAGAAGAAAATGTAGCGAGCATTTGAAACGTTCGTCGAAATTTTTTTTTCCCTTTTTGTACACATCGTTGGCAAGTGATGAAACAAGAGGATTCAGCCGACCCGTGTCGTTCCATTGTTAAGAATTTCGTTAGCGATTATTGCATATCGTGTGCTACGAAATCACATTTGCCGCGATATCTTTCCGCCACTTTTACGAGCAATCGTTTTATAGCGTGACCTCGTAGTTCCCTGAAAATTGTTTTATAGTGCACGCGCTATGCGCCCTGTAAGAACACCAGCTCACAGTAAGCGTTTTATACATGCCGTTTCCTCGCACGACCAACTTTCATCGGATTCAGTTTTTCCCTCTCAGAACCATGCTTTTTCCCTTTGTGGAGCAGCCTCTAAACCATCCAGTAAATAAGCTGCGTATCCGAGTCCGTGAAACACTCTCAACTTGGTTACCGCGAGATATCAAATGGCGGTAGTTAATTAAGAAAGGCGAAATTTATTTAACCTCGGCTCGTTTTTTTAAAATGTAATTTACATTTGCAAGAACCGTAACTTAATATGATGCAAATCGCAAAATTCCGCGAATTTTGTCCAATATGAAAGGCGAAATTTTGGAACAAACGAGAGTCGCGAGCCAACAGTTTGTTTTCTTTATCGTGAATTCTCTGCGTGAGTTGTAACCCGGTAATGCTCGTACGTTAACCTTTATTCGTTCTTGTTGGTAATGGTCCCTAACACGCTTCGAGTGTGCTGGAAAATTTGCCGGGTAGAAATAAAAGAGTAAAGACAGAAAGAGAGCTGACCGGTGGAAGGGGCCACGAACGATAGACGCGGAAAGGCGAAGGAAGCTCGCGAAAGGAAAGAAAGAGAGGGACAGAGCAAGGCAGACGTTTCCACGTTACTTTTGTCGGGAGAATATGGAGGCGTATCGATGCGCGAGAGCGTCGCCGCTGCAATCCGACCGAGGGTCATCGAACCGTGGTTGCTGCTGCTACTGCTGTTACTACTGCACTCCCAGCTGCAACGACTCCACGGACAGCCAAACGGCAGCAGCTATTGCAGCTGCACGTCGCTTTTACAACTGCGCCCCGCGGTGAAATAATAACGGGCGTGGCGACTAGGTGACGGCCGCGTTTCCATCCTCTGCGTTTACGTCGCATACCCGTTTCACCCACCACCCTCTCGCGATCCGGCCATCGAATAAATACTTCTGATTAGAGACGATAATGCCTGTTAACTACGATAATGACGCGACTCGCCGCCACCGACGTCGCCGCCGACACGTTATTCCAAAGCGCGCACAACCCTTAAATCAGCGCGAACGGACACTGGCGGG
>NT_176499.1:446676-455153 GCF_000188095.3 Bombus impatiens
GCCCGCGCCCCCTATTCGGACCCGGACGTTTCGCCAATTTATGGTAACGATCTCTCTCCGTCTCTGTTCTTCCCTCTCTCCTCTCTATCGTTGATCTTGTTCCCAACAATATTTTCAATCCGTTGGTTCGATGCTGTCCTAATTAAATCGACGCAGAAAGTTTTGCAGACCGCGTGTTTGCACCGTGATCCTCGCGGTAGCTTTGATCGCGCTGATAGATGCGAGTGGAAAGACACGATCGTCACTGCCACGTGTGTGTTTCTAGTTTTACTCGAACGTATTTTGGGATTGTATGGCCAAGTTGGCGGGTAACGTGCGCGATTTCCAGCGTTATCGCCTGGAGAGTCTTACGATGGATTGTGGGTCGATTGACTAACTCCGTTGTACATCGAGACGCATTCTCGATTTTCCGATTCGTGGCGATTATACATTCACACGTTTGGGTAGGATGAGAAAAATAATTAACTGTACTCATGGTAAATTTTAATTGCCGCTATTACTACGATTGCAATTTCTATCTAAAATCGAGAATTATTGCACGCAGTTCTGATACGTGCAACGCTCGAACGTGCTTCGTCCGACGCGTGGTATTACAGTTACGAATAGCTTACTCTAACGTGTGTAACTATCGAGATAGTAGTTTTAATCGAGTTCCGCGAGTAATCTCGCGATAAATCCACAACGTCGAGCTACGCTGGGTTGCATCAGCACAGAAAAAATGGGGGAAAAATGCAGGCAGGAATTTCTTCCAAGATACAGTTTCGAGGATTCTGTAACTTTTTCTGTGATGGAAACGCTCGCGAAACTAACGGTGTCTACCGCGAAAGAGCGAGGCCGCGTTTCAACATTTCCTCCTTTAAGTTCTCTACCCCTCGACAATAGTCGAACGAACAGAGGAAACTTGGCTGGCGTCGAAACTTTTTTCATTTGCATATTCACGCGCTACGCTGTTGCTGTCAGCCGTGCAAATTGAGAGCAGGAATCGTGGCGATCGGTTATTGTTAACCTCGTTATCTGACGGTAATCCGTTCCAGGGATCAGCGATCGATACGTACCGTATTTTCCAGCGGCCGTCATGCTCGGTTATTGATACGACTCTCCCAGTTGCCTCAATCTGCTCCGCCAATGTCTCCGTCAGGGACTTTTCAAAATGACGGCTCGATCTCCCTGCTTCATCTTCTATCCCACAGGATTTATCCGCCATTTTGGTTACTAAGAGTTAATCCTGCCGTTTCTACGCTGAAAGCAATTTTCTACAATAAACACGCGTTTCTAGCAAAGGATGAAAGATCATGAAACTTGTTTCAAATATTTCGGGAGAGGAAATTATTTGCAAAACTTGGAAAGTATCGTTTTTTCAATCCATTATGTGCCAATGTGTTTCTTGTTATTTCTTTTTCCGCCGAAATTCTACGTCTTAACGAAGCTTGGGTAAACAGAGATATTTATATGTTGGAATACAACGATATCAATCGCATGCGGATAAGGTGTTTGATCATACGGATTCTTCCGCTCGTTGCCCAGCGTCATCCCCACTAGCGTGCGTTCGTGAGATGCACCACGGCAGTTAGCACGTGCATGCTTTTTCAAAACGCCGGAAGAAACGTGAGGATATGGACGGAACATTCTAGATGGGCACGCCGAGAAGCTACTAGAAGGTTCTGTGCCACATGTGACGCCACACAGACACCCACACAGGTCACACTCATTACTGCATAGAGAGTGGGGCTCTAAACCTTTTCAAGGGCCATGGGTCACTACGCCAGTTAGTCTGTGAATAACTAGCCAACTGTCTACATTCGAGAACGCACATTTATAATTCTTAAAATAAGTCTCTAATAAATATCACATTGTATTATTTCAACACAAACATTGTGTCTTCCACAGAATACTAATCCTAATTCTAAGATTAAATTCTAACATTATAGCAACGCGATAAACGATATTTCATTATATCATGGAAATTGTTTCCTCTGTAACGAGCTTCTGTAAAGTATCTGGTATTTGCATCTTTACAGCCGCGTTTACCGGCATTTTTCTCTCATCGTATATCGACCACAGCCGTATTTAAGGATGTTTGTTCGTCGAATTGTTCATCGAAGCGAGAAGTCAATGAAATCCTTATGCATCTTCCCTCCCTTTTCTCGTCGATCATTTTACCATCCACAGTGTTCAAATGGTATGTTTCTAGTTTACTTTCGCCTTGACGGAGCTGCGCGTTCTTTTGTATGTCGTGGCGATGCGGCAGAGGCTAACGCCGAGACCGGCATCATTCCAGCCGATTTCACGCGGCGAACATCCGCGGTCGAGATGCTAAGCGCCGGCAGTAATTAAAGACCGGGTTAATTAGTGGCTGCCGCGCTCGTTCGGGCGTATCACGGTCTATATAGCGCGCGCACCCTCTCTGGCGCCATCAAACTTTACTGACACTTTATATTTTTGTATCTCGCTTACCCTCGGTCTTCTATTCGCTTCGATTCTCTCGGTCAATGCGCCCGTATCGATGCGACGAAGATTCGCGAATCGTCACATGTATCTGCATAGCAATTTGCCGATGATGAATTATAGGCTCGTTGTTGGTGCATCGAACGTTCCACTGTTCTCTGTTCATCATAAGATTTAATTTATCAAGGAAATGCAACCCTGATTTTAAATTCGTGAACAGTATAATGATTACCTTATCGCGTAGACTAAATCGTTTGGAAATTTACAAGATGTCGTATCGTGGATTATATTAGGTTGGTACATATGAAATGTCGTTAATCACTCGTAGATTAATAGCGGTTTGTCTTTTATGCAAGTATATACTTACTCGTGTAGAATAATACGTAGAAGAAGAAGAAGAAGATCGATGACGAGGTGGCGCAGTGCGTAGCGGTGTCTGTTTAACGAGTCCAGGGACTAGGATCTAGAATCTCGACTAGATTCAGCAGAAAGAATGTTTTTCCGATGAATTTTATTCAGTTCTTATTGTCAGTCGAACGAGTGGATCGTAGGTCGAAAAAAGCGCGCTTTCGAAAATATGAAAAATGATAAAATTACTTGGCTGAACAGTGGCGCGAAAAAGTGAAATAACAGAGAGGCGGGAACAAGTTTTCGTAAGCAGCAAAATCTAGTAAAAAGTAAAAAGACAAAAATATCGTGATAAGCGATATACATATTGCTCTTTTTTTTCATAGCAAGTTGTATTCGCGACTGAAGTTTGCTCTGCAACGTGTTAATAAATCAACCTATGCGAGGTCCACGAATTACGAAGCAGCATGGTAGGGAGAAATTTACGAATAAATAGAATTTCTAATTGTGCAGGAAACTATACGACGATTTTCGGTAGCGTGCTGTGTGCCGTATTTTCGACCGCGAGACATACGTATAATAAGATTATCGTAGGGTGCACATGGAGACAAAGGGGCAGAAGGGAGGAGAAAGGAAGAGAGAGAGAAGAAAGAGTCGACGTACGTTGAATGCACGGTAACATCCTCTCGTAAATGCGGATAATGTTTGTAGAAACGATCGTTTATCCGAATTAGGTTGCGAGTTTCATGCAGCGTTAATTGATAGCTAATTGGTAGACAATCGGTACGTTTAATTGCCGACAGTTTAGTTTTTTTCTTTTTTTATTATTTAATTTGTACTTTATAATTTGTCCAGCTGGGTATTTCGTAAATTTTTCTAACTTAATTGTTAAATAACATGTGGATGGCTATCCCTACCGGGATACCATCTTCGAGTTTGACTATTTTATTTCTTTAGTGAGATCAGTAAGGTGTTTTCTTTTTAGTCTTCTTTCTATGAGAGTTTTGCTCGTTTCAGCAACTAGCTGGTTTGGATGTGTTGCCGTTCTTTCCTTGTATTTTTCTGCGTACCTGTCAATTTCTTCTTTGACCGTTGGTATTTTTAAGTCTTTGCGTATATCCTCGTGTCTGACATAGCATGGGGCGTTGACTATTGTTCTGAGTATCTTCGATTGTAACAACTCTAGTTTATTTATGTAGCCTAACACTGCTGTCCCTCATAGTGATATTCCATACGTCCAAATTGGTTTTATTATCGTTTTGCAGATTTTTAGTTTATTTTCTATGGAGAGTTTAGAGTTTCGACTAGTTAGCCAGTACATCTGTCTTCTTTTTATCCGTATTTTGTCTATAATTGATTTAGTATGTTGTTTCCATGTAAGTTGTGTGTCTAAGTGGAGTGCTAAGTATTTAACTTGCCATTCAATTGAATATTTGGTGGTTTCCGTTCTTTTAGTGTAAATGTAATATGGTTGAATTTACTGGCGTTTGCTTTTATTTCTTTATCTTGTGGCCATTTTTCTATTTTTGTGATATGCTCTTGTAGTAATGTGACTGCTGTTTCTGGATTAGTATATCTGACTAGTACAGCCTGACTGACAGTCTGTGAATGCCAGTATTTTGCTGTTGGTAGATGTTGGTATGTCGGTCGTATATAATGTGTATAATATTGGGCTTAAGAGACAGTTTAGTGAGCAGGATTGCTTGTTTAATAACAATCTTGGCAACCATTCGATCTCCGTTGCGAAATCCATAAAGAATCTTCGGCTACGAAGCGTTAATTCCAGTTTCGTAGAAAGAAAATGTGATTGTGGGAACAACGCCGGTGCTTTCGTTAACTTCTACGACAAACAGCGAGTAAACGCAAAAGCGAGTGGCAATAGAAACTGGCGTAACAGTTAGGCGAAAGTTTTCATTGTTGGAATTAATTAAAAAGTGACGCGGAATTGTAGCTTTCGATAAATTTCCAACGAGAGGAAAGAGGCATGCGGGGTATCGTAAGCTAGACAAAAAGCTGCGTTTCGCCTTTGAGCTGCGTTTACCAAATCGAATTCTAGCGAAACGCAACTGCAATCGATATTCACGATCCGCGCGATCCAATTCCGCGTCGTACGTGCCTCCGAATAATTACAATCGAACCAGTGAGCCAAAGACACACAGTTTTAGAACGATTCCATCGATACGAGTCTGCCTTTTCGACCAAACGTATTTCCATTCCCCTTTTTCTTCATCGGACAAAGATAAAAGCAGATAAAATTCGGATGTTTCGTTTGAAATTTGTTTCGACGCGAAAAACGACAAAATAGAAAACAACGGATAGAAAAGGTTACGGACTGGTGAATCTTATTCGGTTAGAAATATTCCAAGATCCGTGACGTTTAGATGCTCGTCGGGGCGGAAATTTCAATTTTGCCCTGGAAAGCTGAACGAAAGCGAGAAGACGAAACGCGAGGACAGGGTGTGTCAGAGACAAAGAAATGCGACGCGGAAACGAATGGCTGCTTGTTAACGAACCAATAATCCGTTTTCGAATGGATCGACAAGATCGATCGGCTCGTAGATCACTTTGTCGCCGACACGAAGTCGTTGTATTTGTTTCTCCGCTATCTTTTTTTTTATTTTTTCTGCCGAATGGCCACGCGCCCGATTCCCCGAAGCAATTCGTCGATTTATTTGAAGTAGTTGCTGACAGATGCAAACGATATATCGAGAACTGAGAATAGAAGTAGGCTCTGATCGGGCCGTTTCGATTGAATAGCGTTCACTGAACGGCAAGTGCTTTTCCAATATTTTAAATACGTCTACATCCTGCAACATGGCGCAAACTTGCGATTGTTTCTCGCGCTCGTCCACCCAATTCCGTCCACTTTAATCGCGCCAGATTTGTTACGTGACTGGACGTAACGCCGTTCCGTGTGTCGAACGACTCGGCTCGAGGCGAAGCCGATAAACAGCCACCGGGAAATCGAGTACGGATTATTGGATCTTCCCCTGTAGCTTCTCTGTGCTACATGTCTCGTAGCTGCTTGATTTTTATTACGCTCGTTCGGATACTGTCTTTGTGCACCTACCCTCTTCTTTGTATTTGTTAGTACTGTTATTATTATCCTTAAGAACTTATTACGCATTCGCACGATTATGTCACGTCGAAGACACGGGCAGTGATGAAATCAAGAAATCACTGGTCGTTTCCTCGCGTCGTTCGAATGAGTTCGCGTAAGTTTAAACGTTTCACGAGTGTCTAGGAGACACAAGAAATCACGAAATTGACAGATCACCGGTGATCTCCTCGCGTCGCAGTTCGAACGTTTCACAAATAACGTAAAGAATTGAACTTTAGATATATTTAGTAGTAACATTTCTTGTACGAATCCAACAGAGTGACCGTTCAGAGTGTTTTAGAACAGAGTGTCGAAAGCTGATTTTAGGGAGGTTTATATACTAGGTTACTAATGAAACTATGAAACTATATAAACTAATATGAAACAAAAAACATTGTGCGTCTATTATTTCCTTATAAAACGAAAGAAACTTTTCGGACAATCTAATACTATGGGCTTGGCTCCTATGGAGGGAGTGTCGCCGGGACCCAGGTCAGAGATGGCCATGTTGTTGCTGTTTTCTGACACGGGAACACTCTCTACGTTGTTGTTTCAATGGCCTGCGGGATGTTTGTTAGCCCCCCTTGGTTTTTGTATCGCTGTGAGATATGGTGGCAGAATTTATCATGTGTACCCAAGAGACTGACGGTTAAGAATGTTAGAACAGAGTGTCGAGAGCTGATTTTGAGGGTTTAGCTCTTATGGAGGGGGTGTCGGGGCCCAGGTCAAAGGTGGCCATGCTGTTACTGTCTTCTGACCCTGGGTCACTTTGTTGTTGTTTTTCTATTGGTAATTTATGGCTCTGTGACAATCACGCAGTACGAAAAACAGGAAGACAAACTTTCGCATAGAATAAAGCAAATACGACAAACAGAAATTCAATTAGAAGCTGCTGGATAGAATAGCAGATAAAATGGAGGCAAGTTGAATGCGGAGGAAACTAATCTCTGTAGGTGTAGTATCACGCGATGGCGAATAATTTTCAGGTTAAAAGCCATTCGGATAAATATCGATCTCCGGTAAAGGTATACCACAAGAGATTCCACGAAACGGATTGCTTCTTCAGCGTGTTTATCGGCACAGGAAACACGAAACGCGCCATGGTAATTGGGATAATACGCAAACATCTACAGAGAGAAAGAGAGAGAGAGAGAGAGAGAGAGAAAGAGAGAGAGAGAGAGAGAGAGAGAGAGAGAGAGAGAGAGATAGGGAGAGAGGTAGAGAGACAGACCAAAGTAACAAGCGCGCCTCGAAGCGGTCGGTAGACCTCGTTGCCGCTTAGGGGTTTGATAAAACAGATAACAAAGCATAGCCAGGTGTACGGTGGATACTCGACGGAACGATGGATCGAACTGGGCCGCGTAAACGACGGACGAACTTGGCGATTCCGCGAGTTTCGAGGACGCTCGCGAAACTTCACCTTGCCCCTGCTAAATAGATCCTCTTTAGGAGAGGCGGATGAGAGGGCGCGAAGCAGGCTCAGCCGTGCCGAAGCGAACTAATATATCCTCTTAGAACTGGTGGTGTTCTACGGGCTAATTGGATTTGTGTCCGTTGCCATAAATTTCACGATAATCCTCCTTCTTACGTTCATGGAAATTGTGACTGGGATCGTGTTCCGGCCGGTAAAGCTCCATCGAATCTTCCATTTCGCAGTACAGACGCCGATGCCAAAGGCTCCATTAGCTGTTCGTCAAAACCTCGTCTACCAGTTTTCAAAGGAATTTCAGCCGAATTTCCTTATCGATGCGGATGCCTACATAGTAACAGGTCTCGTTCCATAGATAGCTTTATTAATAAAAACTAGACTTTCTTGTGTAAAGTATGTTGAAGTGGGTCCCGCTTCTAGGAATACTCCATATCTTCTCTAGTTTTTGGCACAATGATTCTCTTTACAGCGGCTTCTTTCGCCTTTATTATAGTACCGACATACAGACAATGTCGACGATAAAGCGAAAATGCCGACAAGTCAAAAAAGTCGGAAAACTTCAATAGACCTAACGGCCATCAACATATTAGGTTGTTAGTTTCTTTCGTTTTATGAGGAAATAATAGACGCACAACGTTTTTTCTTTTATATTATTTTGTCGAATTATGTAGGTTCCATTTTGTTCTATTGAGATAAACACTGCGATTTCGTAGACTTGGGTTCACGTTTGTATGAAGGTGCACTGTTGTAAAAAACACGTTTGCGAAAGAAAGATACTTTTCGGACAGCTTAATATTTCGACACCGCAGACGTTGATTGTTCAGTTAGCCACCGGAGAGTGAAGAGTCGTTAATCGAGAGTTGTGATAGCACACTATTGTTGTATTAAGTTCAAGTTAAATAATCATCGTTTTCTGTGTAATCCACTGTAATAAATCCATTTATCAATAAATTACTATATAGGATAGAAACTATAGCGGCACATGCGTCACAGGACGTTGCGATTCGAAGATGCCTCACGTAGTTGTTTTGCCACAGAGGATTAACACTGTACGACGCACATAATGTAATAAACAAACTCTGGACAAAGCAGTTTCGCTGTTACGTGCAACCGACAACCAACGATAAGTTCAAACCTTCTGGTACCCCCCCCCCC
>NT_176499.1:455169-463529 GCF_000188095.3 Bombus impatiens
CCCTCCAACCAGTATAAATAGACGACCACGTTCTCCAGACATCGTCAGTCGCGCGAATCAGTATCAGTATCGAGTCATCGAGATCATCAGTCGAGCGAATTAGCATAACAATTAGTATCAGTATTGCAATATCGCGCAATCTTATAACGGTACGCTACAAAATATACAATCTACACTGTAAAATAACTGTAAATATAGTTAACGAAATCAACTCGTCTCGTTATTAATTTAACCAACAACACGTCTTACCGTCCACGACAAAACCATTGGAAATCCTAATTTCTAACATTTCTGGATAAAGGAATTCTATAATACATTCATGCACGCGTTTGCTCTCTCTATTCTGAAATATAAAACCTCGACGAGGCGGTAGAGTGATAGACGAGTAGTCGGTCTAGGGTTCGTATTTGCGTATGGGAAACGCGTGTGCACGTCCGAGTCGGAGGAAGTTTCCAACTCCGCCTTAGTCGTAAATGGCTTAGGAGAGTTAAGCGGAGCCAGCGGAAGCATAAGGGAAGATTAGCTGCAGTTCTCTGTAACTGTCCGATTAATATTGTCGTTAGTCACTGAAAGATCATGTTATATAACGAAAGAATGCGAAGCACGAGAGCAATCTCAGATTGTTTCCAAAAAATGGTACCGTATTTCTTACAATTGAATGTTACACCAGATTTATAATATGGTTAGAAGAATAAAAGTTGTATGGTTTCTCTGCTATCTGTCAACACATAGATGGGACACAATTATACAACTCAGAGAAATTTATTCGATACACGAGAACGATAGGCGAGCGTAACGGTATTTAAAATGTATATTCGTTTCTCTTAATTCACACCGATTGGTGGTACTCCGTAACGTGGAACGAGATTGCGAAACTTCCGATAGACCAAACAAAAAGTAAAACGAAAGGGAAAAGTAGTTTCGATAGCGCGGAGCGGCGTTCGATCGTTCAGATCCGGTCTTGTAAATGAGAAATCGTAGGTATTCCCTGTAACAACTGGCAAATTGCTTTTCTCTGTGGCCCGCGTCCTTTCTCGTGGCCGACGCGGCGCTTTGACGCCGCTAAATTTTCAAACGCGACGCCGCGACGTCGTTTCAGCGGCTAGTCGATTCGCTGGAATCGATTGGAAGTTCACCGACGGTCGTTACCGCGCTATTCCGGGAATCGACTATGACGAGACATCTTCGTGGAATTTGCTGATCCACGAAACGGCCGTCATAGAATTCAACGAAAAATCCAACGAGAAACTTTTGGCCAAATGTCGCCTTTATTTTCTTCTATCTTAGTTCCGCTTTCTTCTTTCGCTCTGTATCTACGGACGACAGCATGTGATATTTTTGATAAGTTGGCGATCATAACGTGGTTCGCGATACCTATCTCCATCGCGGCATCCAGAAAGTAGTTAAAGTTCACTTGCTTTTCCTACGTTGGCTTCTTTGTTCCTTCTGCCGAGGTTTAATTGGATTTGCCGTCTTCCAGGAGCGGGGCTCTTTTCGCTGCGGCGAATGAAATTTTACTTTCACACAAAGAGCCTGCACTTTACGTCGATTGACTGATTCCATTGGTTCATTCTCCAGCGGAAAATTACCGATTTCTTTACCTCTGTATCCATCTCCCGGGTGACCGTTTTAACGATTCCTATATTCATTCTGAGAACCTTTTCCTTTAGCTCGACATTTTCTCAGAAGTAGAATGCTAAACTCTTTATTTTCGTAATATCAGATATATATATATATATATATATATATATATATATATAGCAAAATATATATATCGCAAAATATATATATATCGCAAAATATATATATCGCAAAATATCGTGTATCGCAAAAGTTTCATAACTCAGAACGTTACCTTGTCGTTAACGCGACGTTAAATTTGGTCTTGGTCGATAATAGCGAGTTTGTTATTCCAGATTATCGATCAAAATCGATTCAACGTGGTGGAAATTTGTTTTTTTCTCCTTATTGATTATCCCTGGCGGCTGGGACGTGGGTAGAGCTGTGAAAGCTACTCGAAGAGGTAGAGAAGTCGTGTCACCAAAACTAGCACGTTGCAGAGATCGAGAATCAATATTTCTCGAAGCAGATTTATTTAACGAGTTCAGCTTTCTATCTAAAGAGTCGTTAGCGTGCCAGAGTACAGATATTTCACAGGGCTGGAAATAAAAATAATCCGTCATTACCATTTGTCGTTATCTTCTTGAACGTGTTCCGTGGTCGACGAAGGCGAATGCTCGATCCTCGGTTTCCAGTTAAAACTTCCGTCGCAGCTGGTCATCGTGAATCGATCCTTTTATCTGCTCTTTTTCAAGCCGATCTTCCCACTCCAACGAGGAAAGTGTCGCCTTCCATCGCGACTAAATCGGACTTGGTACGCGGGCACAGAAACACCCAGAGACAAAAAGGCGAGAGAGGAGAACGGCTTGGTCGCGGAGAATGAGAGATCGTCAAAGCATCGAGTTGATTCGGTGGCCGAATGCAATTAAAACTTTTCTACTAGCGCCAGTTAATTTGTCTTTGTTGCCCTGACCCGGCGGAAGCTCTGCCTTTTGTTACGAAACCCCGTTCGCACGCCATTCCGGCACAGCTTTGCTTCGCCGATGCCTTTTGCGACGTGCAAACAACGCCTTTTTCCTCGCGCTCTGGTAATTGTTGGCTTTTCGGTCGCAATCGATCGACCAAAGGAATGCGGGTCCCTTTGATCGGTTGCTTATTTTTGTTTAACACCGAGAGTGCTTGCAAACGTTAACCATTAGCTAGTTTTTACGTTAAACATTAGTTAGTTTATCGCTATTCGCTTTACTTAACAAAAGTAATCGTTTTTATTAAAATTGTCGCGTACGTATGGAAATAAAAATGTGAACATACATCTCCATCGAAGTTGACGTTTCGTCGATTTCGTAAAAAATATAACGACTGAGCCATATTTTTTGACTAGTCGACTGGAATATTTTATGCGTGATAGATAACAATTCGAAACACGTAATGAAGTTTCGGAAAAACGATTTGTCAGAGTTATGGAGAAATTGTAGACGAGCGAATAAATGTTGCTTCGATTCTCTATCACAGAGAATGCGTTAAATATATCGGATTTTTATAATCCAAGCTTTCGAATAAAATAATAATCCTCGCAAGGATACCTTAATTCCTCCTTCGTTAAATTTATCGTATCTTTTAGAATCGTTCTAGTACTCATAAACGGTGGTGTATAATCAAATCGTGCGAGTTCAGTAGACTACTTCGTCGATGATCAGATACACGGACTCGCATGACGAGAGGTTCTCTTCGCTTCGATGAAACGTCGAAGAAACGACAAAAAAAAAAAGAAAGAAAAAGGAAAAGCGAAGGAATACGGAGCATGGCAAACAAACGAAAAGAGAAGAAAAGGCAAGAATCAGCATTGAAATAGGTTAGGAATAAACTGCGGCGAAATGAAAATTGGACGGAATACCTCTGAGCATTCGGATGCTGTGAATTTAGTAAAAAGTAGGAGGATGGGAAGGACACGATTGCGCGCTGAGTGGAGCCACGCGTTAGGGGGTTAATTGGGAGTGAGCAATTAAGTGTCACGAAGGCCGTTCTCGGATGACATATTTCCGCGATATTTACGCAGAGGAAACCTCTAGCACGCGGGCCGGCTGTTCAGTGTCACCGTGCGATTCACCAAGTGCAATAGAAGTTCCTTGACGCGAGATAAGTTGCCTGACACGTAATACTTTTTCCTGGGATGTTCGTCGAGTGGCAGTTCACGGGATCGGAAACGCCAAGAATTTCCGTTCTCCGCGATCTGAACTTGCATCGAATCACGCATACTCGCGTGTAAATCGTGACACAAGGATTAGTTGTGTCGCCGCAAAATTTCATTTGTAATTTCTTTGGACTATTATAAGTTCATATTATTGAATTCTATTGAATTTACATTACTATTGGTACGAAAAGGAATTTCAAGAACTCGCTCGATATTTGTTTCTTTACTATCCCTTTTTCGCTTAGAGTTTATACTTTTATGAAATTTAAAGGAATTGAAATATTTGATATATATATGTCGGATTAGCACTAGGAGTAGGGTTGTGGGCGTCGAATGAATCTTCAGTCGAATGAATCATGGGGGATTAGCCATTGATGCGGTACACACAGGTGTAGTTTATTACAATAATAGAGTTGTTACAGCCTTGACAACTGATCACGGCGATTAGGCACTCGCGAAGCTAGTGACAATGGCTTCAGATTCGTTAACGAATCCACGGTCCACGGGATGACAAGTATCAACGTAATACACGATTCGGCTAACTTTCTCGATAACTCAATCAGCAATTCGTCCAACGACTAACTAACTAACTAACTCGTAATCCAAATGAAACTGCCCTTATATATTCCTGTCCTCACTTCTCGGGTCAATCTTTGTTTTTAAGGAGGGCCATATAATCATTCCATACCTTTGTCAGGTACACGTCCCTCCCGTGACTGTGGCTACGTCTAGTGACCCCCTATGTTACCTTGAACCCGAACCCATCGTCATAAACCAGGTTGGAACATTAAAATTAGTTCTTATTTTTTTTATTGCTTAAAAATGGCTATCATAAAAGTTTTGACTATGGTATTGGGGGTTTCCCAGCATCCCAGACGGGAAATCCCGCTGTTCTTCCATCTCCGATATATATAACTCATTTTATTAATTTTACAAATGCTTTTTGTGGTTTTAATGTGAACGATAGGCTTCTGCAATGTGTCACAAAACAGAATTCAACGATATTAATTGAAAAAATTGCTGATGTCTCAATAGGAAAGAAGAAACATTTATATTTCTATGGGATTTCGACATACGATTAAAAGCCATAACATGAAAAAAAGACATAACCGTCGGATATAAAAACATTTTGATGCTCCTTCTAATAAACTGGATTTACCGATTATCAAGTCGATCTCACCACAAAATTTTAAACAATTAACGTTCGTCTTCTGTATTCGTGTTCTGCTGGTCAGTTTTTGCAATTAAGTTGCTATCCACGGCGTTGGATGTGCTATTCGTAAAGTTTACGATGTTCCCGTACTGTTTTATAGATTCTTCCGTAGTCGTGGGATCGTAAAAAGGCTTTGAAAAGTTGAAGAGTAGATTTCATGGAAAGCGTTCCGCTTCGGCGAAGTATTATCGATTATTTAAAAAAATGTTGAACACAGTTTGCAGAAGTACGTGGAGGAATAGTTTGAAAAACGCGTGCACCAGCAGCAAGACTTTCTTTCTTCAGCGAGCCAAATATCAAATATTCTTTATGAATTTTGTTTTCTGGAAACCTATTGTAACGAATTATTGGGTTGGCAATTAAGTGTCATTAGATGGTAATAACAAAATCCGCAATCACTTAGTTGCCAATCCAATATATCGTTTCTTGTACGCTTATCAAAGACGCGAAAGTTTCTCAGAAACACGAAATAAATTTTTTCCACGGAAATAGAAGTACGTCGCTATCTCAACGATTTGAAAATCATTGCATCGGACATTGGAAATTAAAGTTATTCTTTAGTATCCAAGAGGAAGAGTCTAGAAGCAGGTACAATAGAACGAATATTCGAGCGAGCTGGTTTCTTTGGTATACGCGAATTTTTCCACGAATGACGAATAGAGATATTTTTTTCCTTCGGCCTGGAATAAATTCACGGCTCGGGGAACGAGTATGGAGACAGCCAGCGAGTCCTGAATATGCGAACGAGATGGCGGGCGTCATGGCGTCGCCGTGGAAAAGGCTGAAAGGAGGGCCGAACAAAAAGCTCCTTCGCGCCAGCTGGCCAGCCTTTTTTATCAGCAGTCTGGGTGCCGTTCTTGCCGGCGAGATGTTCAAAAATCGCTTAGCCCTGGTAGATAGGCGGTCGATAAGGGAAACCACGGACTGATTTACGATGGAACTTCCGTTCTGCCCTCTTGCTACCCAGATTTTCGTTCCTTTGTTGGTGTCATTTTAAGACACGTTTCTTGCCTTCTGCTAAAAGCAGTGGGTTAATTCGAGCTTTAGAGACATTCGCTTCTTCGGCAAGTGTTTCCTTAAGAAACAGAGTTATTTCCTTTGTAACCAGAGCGTATCTCTTCTCATTCCGCCTTAATAAAGATCGAGCGACGGTTTTATAGGCGTGGAGGGAATCCGTCTGACGTATGGCGCACTTTTTGCTCTTACTCATCTTCTCCTAATTTCCAGACAACAGCCAGGGAACGCCCTCCGCGGCCTTGTCCCTCGTGATAGCTTCTTTTTATCCTTCGTGTAATATCACAGGGGAACTCGTTTGTGTCTAACTAATAGAATTTTTCTCCACGGTCGTTCAGAAAATATTTGCCCCATTACGCAGATACTTTAGGTAGGCTGGTTCTGTTTTCCGTTTCCCCATTTCTTTTTTTTTGTCTGATTCTACCAGAAACTTCTCATTTTCCGCGTTTCTTATTTCGCCTATGAAACAACAGTTGAAGGACTGGTTAGAAGGGGGATAGAAAGGAAAGCAAAGGTAAAGAGAGGATATTGAAAATCATAAAGTTGCTGGGTATTTCTTGTTTGCTTGTGAAAGAAATTTCAGTTTTCGCGTAGGAAAGAGCTCTCGGAACGATCTATTGGCCGTGTTTCGTGTGCCATTTTAAGCAGGAAAGTGGTGTCGATGAAATTCCTCGGGACAAATTGCCACAAGAGCTGGTAGGTTTCCACGTCGGCTGAACATCAAGGATGCCTCTGCTCTCTCCTCCTTTTATCTAGACGATGCGTTCCTCGTCCGCGATTCGTATCACGATTCCGTTTTCAAGACACAACGACGTGCCCTGGTGACGTTACAAGGAATTCTCATAGCGCTCTTCCGCCAGTGATCCTTGCGAAAGCGACGAACTTACGCTCGCTGTTCCAGGCGATAAGGCTCGATTTGTCAAAGGGACGAGATCCCCCTTCGAATGTAAATAAATCCATGTCCAATTTTGTGCTCACGCTTTCGTATCTCGTCGCTTCGAAGCCATTGTCGCCGTCGAATTGTCACGGGTCTCACTTTATTACACGGATCAAGAGACGTCTTTGCAATAATATTCAAAATACAGTGAACCCCTGTACAACGTACGATATGTTCTATGTTATAGAAAACGATACTATATGAACATATGGGTTACATCTGATAAGTTTTTATATCTTTCCTAACTGTTAGTTTTCCCATGCATACGTAAAAATCTGCGTAGGCTCCCTCGAACTTCGTAGAGTTGATTTATTTAGCGAATACCATACATTTTGGTGGCTAAATATTAGGTTGCCCGAAAAATGTGTCCTTTCTTTTACAGACCTGTCTTTTACAACAACGCATAATTATACAAACACGAAACCTAATCTGTCGAACGTTGTAATCTTTATCTTGATAGAACAAAATGGATCATACGTGATTCGATAAAATAGTATAAAACAGAAAATGTTGTGCATCCACTATTTCCTTATAAAACGAAAGAAACTTTTCGGACGATCCAATATATTAGTGCAAACCAGAATTGGGAGAACGAGAATTTATACGGGTAAATAGTAAAGAACCGAACGAACTCTTATATCAAAGTATCGATAGTCAGTGAGAAACGATTGGGAGAGTGCTCGATTAAAATTCTGTTTCTATTTGATTAAAATCGTGCGATATCGAAGTTCTGTTGTTTCTTATTCAACAGTTATTTTACCATATCAGCCAAGACTAATCCGTAATTGCTAAGATTAACACGTATACTTTTGAAAAATATAGAAAGACAGTTCCAAATTGACGTCGTATGATCCTGGACCAGGATCTAATCCCTCACACACATATATTCCATAAAACATGAGGTATAACTTTCATTTTAATCCTCGAAACATACGAACTTTAGCTTTTGTTCGATGCAAGGGTTCTTTTATATCTCCTGCGCAGAGTATAAAAACCAATCGTATTTCACGATCGACGTACGCTTTCATTCGCTAATAACGGCAGGAAAAAGCTAGCAACCGGAAGAGGTACCACGCCCTTTCTGCATATTTCCTCCCGGTGACCAAGTCCACCGGTTTACTTCGTACCGAGAAATGCATTATGCACATCCCGGTGCATAATTTCTGTACTCGGGCAAGAAGAAAGTCGAGCATCCGTCGCTTGGAAATTTTCCACGGCCTCCAGGGCTCGAGCGCTTGCAGAGAAAGTAAGGACCCCGGCAAGATGATTTCGCCTGTTGTCGTTTTCCTCTTGCGTCTCTGTCTCCAAAATTTCTCCGAGGTGTCGTTAAACGGCTGAAATTGGCCACACGCGTGCTCCTGAAATCGACCCGAACGTACCGCGTAAACTGGCAAATAGATAGCGGCGATACGACATCGAAACGAGAGAAAGAGGGGTCGCGTGAG
>NT_176499.1:463726-490906 GCF_000188095.3 Bombus impatiens
GGTGGGTCGAGTCGTGGAACGGTAGATAAGGGACTGAAAAGCGAGAAAACGCGGTTAAGAGAGGCTCTCGACGGCGGCTGAGACGGGGAAAGTGAAACTTGAAATTACACGCGACAGAGGGAGGAAGAAGAAGGTGGGGGAAAAGAAGATAGGGTGTAACGGGCGGAAAATGGATCGCAACCGGGGGTGGCCCCGGGAAAACACAGTTTCCTCGTATTCTTCTATTCGTACGTCCCCGGAGTAAGCTCGATGCAGACCCCTCTGTTTTCTTTCGACATCCAATTTCCATAACATTAGACCGGCTACACGTAAACTGACGCGGCTGTTTTCTGCAGCGCTTCGTTTAGGATCGTCAGCCAATGAACGGGGCCAGGCAATGCGTTTACACGTCAGACCTTTCAGATAACCTGGGCGTATCGAGGCAACCTAGGCTCGACTCTTTACGCCGTCACGTATCGTTTCAGAAGTAGCACGATACTTTTAGGGGATAACGGCGTGACAATAAGGAACGATCGCATTTTCCTTTTTTCCAGTCTTCTACTCGACATCCAGCGAAATCGTTTAAATTACTTGAAACGTAAGATGATTTCTACTTTTTAAGAAAGAAGATACCTTCAAACGCTGTTGTACATTAATAGATCTTGTCCGAATATCAATGGATATTGGTTTGAGTTTGAGAAAAATAGCTTTCTCGTTGAATTATCAGAATTGGTTGAGATATCGTGACTATTTGTTTCAATACATCATAAAGTATCTATAGCATAATCTTATATATCCGAACAAGTTAGGGGACGAAAATTCGGATAGTCGAGAAATTCTGATGATAGAGCTCCATTAGTTACTCTCTCCAGCTCTTCTTCTTTTTATCTGATTCGGATAATAGGAGCCGATGTTTGGAAAACTGAAGCTGAACAGTTCAACTGTTCCTTTCTTATTGTTGAAGTAATTACTTCAAGAAAAACTCTACGCCTTTTCTTTTGTACATCCGTGACCTGGAGACCGCTGTTACGAAGAGAATAGAATTTAGTGAAAAAATTGAAGACAAGGAGAGGTCCATAATACTGTGCCCTTGAATATAAATTTTGTCTTGGGTTACAAGATCTAGAAAGAAAGAAGCTATAAGTAGGTTTCTATTGCTGTTTCTTGTACCCTTCAGCTAGAGCTACACATTAAGGTTCACTTTTTGCTAATGTCCTTTGCTATAAATATAGGAACCTGCTCTCTATCATGCTTCCTATTTTACTGTAACACTGTAAGAGTGAAGATCTGGATCTGCACACACTATACTTATACCTATACTTACTTCAATATATTTTTCTATTATAAATTCATCAACTTGTTCCTCTACTACTCAACCTCAACACTTATCACGTGTAATTTACTCAAATTAGAAACAAACATTTGAACACATTCTCTATAAAAATACACGTTTCTATATACTAAGAACGAATTATATATTCTAATAACGAAGTTCTACTATAATTAATGCTCGACACCTGAATTTTGTTTCATTCGAACACTCGCAAAGTAGTTGGAGATTATTACTTGACCCATCGTTTGTTCGCGCCGCAACAGTGTTTGACAAGTGAAACGAACAGCAAAATAAGATGATTCGTTGTCAGACGTACTTTACGTTGCAACGTACAAAGATCTGCGTGAATTTTACCTTATGTCTGCCTGTCTCTTGGTTTTTATGCTTCTCAGGTTTCTAAAAAACACTTCTAGCGTCTTTAAACAAATTGTTATCCATATTTCACCGCATAACAAAAGCTGAGGCGGCAGCTAAGCAAACTAGCGCGTCCACGACACGTTGGAAATACTTAAGTCTCATATTTCTACGTTAATAACGCAAATTTTCTTAACGTTTTAAATAGCACGCGAGATAAACCGTGCCCGCGGCAACACGGCGAATTCATTTACGTTGCATAATTGCAGCACACAGACAGTGGCCGTATCTCGGCCCCGCTCAGAATAACAATTTCCGCTGTAATTTGAAGCAGGACGCTCGCGTATAAAAACGATTTATACGATCGCGATCGCATCTGACGGCTGTGTTCAAACCGGCTTTCCCATCGTGAAATTTCAAATATTCCCTATATCCGGATCGCCAATTCCAAAACGGAACGAAACGAGAAAGAGTTGACTTTTCATCAATTTGTCGGGAAATTTACATAGAAGAAATGTCGAATAATTGTTCACTGGGCAAAATTTTTATATCTGACGATTGGCGTTGCGTACAAAAGCATCCGAATTACCGCGTGTAATTGCGCCAGGCGTCCGTAGCACCAATCTCTTCTAATCCACGTGACAGCGTCCCCATTGGAACCATAATTCTCGTCCCTTTGTGAAAACGGTCGTAGGTTTTGTTACGCGACGGCTTATCTTCGTTTCCTCTCTTATTTTTCTTCCTATACTGCAGTTTTCCGGGAAAACAGGGGTAGAGAGGAGGCAGAAGCGCGGCCGGATCACGCTGGCAAATCCTCGCTGGCGGTGTCTTCGCTAAAACCTCGCGCTCCGCTCGAAGGTAAACGGAACGTTTGTCGAAAACAGGAATCTAATTGCCGGATCAAGGGATTTGCTCGGCGCATTCTTAACGACGCCCGCCTTTCCAAGAGAGAAAGATCGAGCGTCGATCACCAAGGATCGTTGAGCCCTTTGATCCTTCTGTTCGACTGAAATTGCTTTCCTGCTACGTATTTTTGACGTGAGATGGAGAATAAGTAATTGGCGATGGTACGTGTTCAGTGATCAATAAAAATAAATAAAATTGAAATAGTAGATGTAACAGTAGCGATACAGGGTATTCTTTAACTCTGCTGTTCCAATGAAATTACCTTTCTATTACAAACTTTTGATATATTAGGTTGTCGGAAAAATGTCTTTCTTTCACAAACGTGTTTTTTACAACAGTGCATCTTCATACAAACGTGAAGCCAAGTCTGTGAAATGTCGCGGTGTTTATCTCAACAGAACAAAATGGATCGTATGTAATTCGACAAAATAATATAAAACAGAAAACGTTGTTATTATTTCCTCATAAAACGAAAGAAATTTTTCGGGCAACCAATACTACCGGAAATAACTAGTTGGCAACACATATGTGTTTAACGACGAATAGTAAAATAGAAACGATAAAAGTAATAGTGTTTAATACAATAAATAGTGTCGTGTATTTTCCTCGCAATACTCTTAAACTACCTGAACATTATATTTCCGGAAAAAAATGTACGATACTATTTAAAAAAACACCTGTGCTTCACTCTTTAATTAATTAATAGGTTCAAGATCAAACAGATTGATCTCAGAATAGCGTTAATCGACTGGGGAAACTTCTTTGCGAATGCTTTGGAAATCTCATTATCGCGATGAGCCAGTATCTATTCCGCTTTGCAAGATAAATTAGCATCTAATTATTTTTGAGCTTATTCCAAACTGCAGTTGACGTTGTCGATCATAGTATGAAAGATTTACGAAAAATTTCGAAGCTCTGTGCGGCGAGAAATTGAACCTGCGTATACATCGGAGGTAAGATGATTTGTTGGGTTGCTCGATGGCCAGGAGGCTCGTTTCTCCTCTCTTCGTTGCACGCCTATCGTTCCAATATCTGCAAAACCCAATAAATCCGTCCTCCGGTAACTAGAAACCCTCAAGACCGTAGAACGCTTCTGGACATCCGATCTTCAAGTGTCTTCTTTCTGCTTTCTTTTTCAGAACCTGAAGAACCAGATCATGACGACGAACGTTTGGGTGGAACAAGTGAGTACCACTTTTAATATACATCTAATTTTAATTTCGCAATTTTAAGTATCATTCTTGGATGATTCTCTTTTCATTCCCTCGAACATTATGTCCTGGTAATATACTGTCTACATGCTAATTAACCATGGTTCGCGCAGCCGTGTATTAATTGAAACTCGCCGAGCTAATATTCGCTTTTAAAAAGTCGGCTCGTTAAATTAACCGTGCCGGGGGCGCGCAACAGTGGCCAAAGGTACAAACTATGGGAAGCAAAGAAGAAAAAAGAAAAGAAAGAAAAGGAACTAAATTTTGTTTGACGGTTGAACGCGCAGGTTTCAGGAAACTCGTGGCTGGTTTCGTTCGCGCCGCTGGAATTAAATATATGGCCGCGTTTCCATTTCCGTGGCGTTGTCCCCGAGCGAAAACGCCGCGACTCAACTTAACGAACCGTACCGTCGCCGATTCGCGAAACGATTCCCAGGAGCCGGCGGAATAGGTCGTAGGACCTTATGCCAGCGAAATCCGTGCAAGTCGGTCGTTCACGGTGGAAAACGATCGCCAGAAAGATGAGAACGAAACGTGATTTTCCTCTGCCGTTACTATAGCCGGACGAGAGAACGGGGAAACAGGGAGAAATTCGGAATCGCTGCGAAAGAGGAGGACGCGCGTCGCTTTGACCATCAGCTGCTATATCTCTCCTTTCTGCTAGGTTTGGAATTTCAAAGCAGACGAATTTCATTTCGTGCTTGTTGACTACATTCGAAATCGGAATCGCGAAATGGTAGTCGATCCTTATTGACATACCACTTCTTGCCAGTCTTCTCTCCCTCTTAGGCCTCTTCCCGTTCCATGCGATTCAATGTCTGCAGACACTTTTATCTATGCCATTTCCCCGCTTTCTTCTTCTATTTTCCCTTCGCATTTTGTTTCACGAATTCAGCGACGATAAGAGAGAGAATTCGCGTGTCTAGCGAATAGCATCATTATTCTATGCTGGTAACAGTGTTACACTTCCATCGCCTTTATGCGATTTTTATTTCAATCTCAGATACGATGTTAAAAAATTCAATCGCGCGATTTGTGACACGGTTTCAACATATGCTGTTTCCGGAGCTTGCTAACTATTACGATACCTGCTACAGTTTTTAGATAATTAGTCGCTTCGAATTTCGTATACGTACAAAATGAGCATTCCAAGTACGCGGCAACAAACTGCGACGTTATTTGCAAAATTGATTAAAACGGTATATATAAACAAAGAAGATATTCGACTTGTCATATATGAGTGGTGATATCGAACATACAAATTATCTACAGTCCAATGTTCTGGATAAGGTCTAACGATTTGTCTAGTTTACTTACTCTGCTTCTCTTTAAATGTCAGGGTATCTATGAAAGCAAGTGTACATTCGAATTTTTACATATCCGACTGACCTTCAGAACCATCCACGAACACTGTCACACAAAACAAGAAGTCGACGTTGAATTGTAATTGGGATTCCTTTTTATTCTCGGACAACACAGCAGAAAGTTGAGCGACGAATCGCGACCCGTAGTGTTTTGGGAGCGAAAGAGGGTGCAAGAAATTAGGTGCAAGTCTGGAGGAATTTTTTTCAAAGCGTCTGCTGGAATCGGCAAGCAACTGGCTGGCAGCCTGTTGGTTTTTCGCCGGTATTCTTTCCTTTTGGCGCGGCCACTAGTCGTTTGTCCGCGTCAATAGATCTCGCGCCTCTTTTTCTTGCATCTGGCCGGTGGAAAGACAGGCAAGGGACACGTACGTAACACACCGACAGGGAAAAGTGTGCCGTCGGCCAGGATCATCTGCCAAGCGAAGTGGCTGTTCTTTATCAGTCGCGAGAAATTGTTTGCCATTGTTGGAGATCGCAAGGCAAGTCGAACCTCCCCGTTGCTTATTTTGGAAGTTCACCGATGCCGGAATAAACAATCGTGTGTATGCTACTGGGGTGGCGCAACGGTTTAGTCCCCTCATTGTTTCCTCGATCGTTGATGATGGACAACCTCTGTTTCTTTGTCTAGACGAAGTATCTTCTACTATGAGTTTGTTCATTAATTCTGAATGTAAATATTCAGCATCAAGATAATACATTAGCGTATAGTACATAGTTCAATGATGCATTTAATTAGTTTTAAATGAAATATACACTCAAAACTAAATGAGGAGGGGAAGCATTGACAGAGAAATGAAACTGGATGAAGGTAAATGGCAACTTTAGAATATTAGAAACAGCTATTCCTGAAAGATTCCCAGAAACACTGGGCTTCCATTATGCATCATAAATCAGTAATTTTATTTATTGATAAAATATCTATCCTACGTTATACTTGATTTTGTCTGTTTTAATTTAATGTACAATTGGAGAAATGGATAGATTATATGAAAGTTTGTTAAACATGCTTGTGTTATATTTAGTTCACGAGTAATTGTTATTTATGTCATTGGGAGCAGAAGATGTGAAAGTGAAGATAGTAAAGAAGTAGCGAGTTGAGAGATTGAAATTTATTAATTAGCATCTGCTGTTATTGAGAAGGTTTGTAGCATATCGGATTTTAATATGATTTTCTATCTATATGATATTCTATCTATACGAAGCGCGCGACAGATTATTATCGTACAAGTTGCAATTCATACAATATGACACCCATTGACGTAATACTATATATTATTGTTAATTAAAATATGATGTCTAATTTCCTAAAGGGAACAGGGTACAGCATATAGAAAATTGTTAAACACATTTAATCGCCTTGTATTGATTCTCAAATAATTTTATTAATTATGTGTTCAAAATCAGAAAAGATTACAAGTTATGAGAATAAATTGAAATTCATTAAGAGAAAAATAGAATTTTTAAATAACTCTATCCAGTTTATATACGAGCGTAGAGATAACTTTGAAGTATCTTTCAATAGAAATAAATCGAATGTTATTAGTTATTGAAGTGTACGTGAATGTTACATGTATACATATCGCGAAAGTTAAGTTCGTACTTGAGTTCAAGTAGCTATATTTCAACATTGAACTCATCAAAAGAAGTAAAGTACAGAAAAGAACTAAACCATGTGACTTATCAATCATAGCACGCATGATTGAATGACGAGATCTCGTTGCCTTTGATTTGATTACGTTTGCTCCTTCAAATCTACGAACATGGTTCGATCCCGTGACTCTGAGCGAATACGAAGAGTTAAATTTCATGGATAATCACTTAATAGATACACTTTACATTGGCAAGGATTTTATATGAAGTAGTTAAACGAAAAAATAAGTATTGTATTTAAAATAAAAAACAGAATTAAATAGAAATAAAGTACCATTTGAAAGATTCCAAAGATGTAGTTAATATCAGATAAAATAAAATAAATCATTAATTTAATTGTTACGAATTGATGTTTTTATTATTTTAAATTAATAATGGCATTGTTTCGAATCAATGGTATCATTAAGAGTATAATCGTTTTAAATTAATGGCATAACCGTCAAAAAGTAATGGAATGTTAATGGTTTTAAATTAACACTGTATTTTTATAAATTAATGAAACAACTGTTATATATTAACAGCACAATTGTTATAAATATAAATTAACAGTGGGATTGTTTTAAGTTAAAAGTATAATTGTTTGAAATTAATGACATATTGTTTTAAGTCAACAGTGGAATTGTTTTCAATTAGTGTTAATTACGTCAAAAATGTTAATGGTATAATTGTTTGAAATTAATGACATATTGTTTTAAATCAACAGTGGAATTGTTTTCAATTAGTGGTACACGTATTTTATATTAACGGCATATTTTTCTCCAATCTGCACTTGAAATGGTTGATCGAGAGTTAATAACTTTTGCCGATATCATGAAAAATGATTTTTTTGTTATAACACAATCAAATTTATCAATTTTGTAATTTTTATTATAAATTGACGGCTGTCTTTTCATTTTTAGCATAGACCATTGTTCAACAATTAATTATTAAATATATAAATCAAATATATTTGCGCAATCTATGTTTTACTTTCTAATATAAAATTACCTTGAAGTATTGTTCTACTTCATTTCATCAATTATTCGTTTAATTACCTACGTTACTCTACTCAATAATGTAATTTGATAAAAAAAACTCTCTATTTGTATTTAATGTACGACAGAATTCCGTTTATTTGAACGTGTCGTGCGAAAAATACTTACGTTCTCATTACTTACAATTTCTAATTCGTATAATAGTAAATAGTTCACGTTCAGATAGGCGAATTCATTTATCCAGAAGTTTGTTTAATCGGGCACCAACTCAAGTCTTGTTCGAGCAAATGGAGCGCATTTAAACGGGCTAATTGCAATCATCGCGACATATAAATCGTAGAGAGCGCCGATTTTTTCCAAGTCGACATTTCACAACGTGAGACTCGAAGGCACATTTAACGACACGTCTATCCTTAGTCAATGGGATATGCATCTCGAACCTTATACGTTTCATTTGGCGGAACGACTGTTCGTTAGAACGTGCATTCATTGTAACTATAACTTAAGATCGCTCAGCAATTAAATTACGATCGTGAAGGATACAATTTCCCAGCATAACGTGAACAGAATTGTGAATAGCTATAGCATCACAGCGTTAATCGGGCTAGTATCGATTTTTAATAACTTTCCTGAAGTGAATCACTTTTCCTGGCGGAGTTCAGATGAAACGCAGGCAAAGGCAATTCCAATGAAGTGCAAGAATTAATTGAAATTCGTTGGATGGTCAAAGGGATGCTGAAACGAAAAGTGGAAAGTTTTGTTCCATTGAATACGCCTTTCTCCGTGAGCATATCGCGGTTCTTATGAAAATCGGCTTCCGATACACTTTACCAGCCTCGTGCTCTATTTTATCAAGGTCGTTGCATCTCGATTCTCAGGCCCGTTTGTTCCGGCAACGTTTGGCGGTCAAAGGGGATGCTACATCGTGAAAATTGCCCCGATGATATTTACATAGGGATACCATTTCGACAAGTTTTCCGTTTCTTAGTCCTTTGTGACTCTGTATTTGCAGTTCGTTTATGTTTCTACGATGGAAAGCGCGGTTAGAAGATTCAGTTTCTGATTACTCGCGATACCTTGAAACGAACGATTCGAGAAAAAACAGTAGAAAGAAGAATTTTTAATTCGACGGAAAACTTCCTCCACGTTTCTCTTTGTTCGTTTTATCGTTGCCCGTGGAACGACTGTGAATTTAATAATAGAATGGGTAGCTCGGCCAACTAAGTGTTCATGCTGCTTGTGTTGCTGACTCGCGTAGCGGTTATTTAATAATTGGAATACAGACGAAATGGGACTTTGCTAAAATTACGTAGCGAGAATTCGTTTTCTTTCGCTTCTCCGTATCGGTGAAGGCTTTTCAAACGGGTACGCCAGAGTTCTGATATTTATTTCTTGTTTGGTTAGCTCTTGAAATGATCGTTCAACGATAATGTAACATAAAGGGAAAATAACAAATTCACTGGAGATCGACGACGTATCGTATCCTGATATTGTTTAAATAATCGTCGCGATACTACGTCGTACGAAAGTGAAATAATAGAAAAGTATATATAATACAAAAACCGAATATTAACTATTGAGAATTGTGGCTCTTAGTCGCCGAAATAAATGTATAGGAACACTCACATTACATGTAGAAATGATATTAAAATAGTTTCATATTTATTGAATATGTGATTTACCAGATATTCGTAGATACACATTGCACGTGTCTCACGTACAGAATCATGCGTACGGAACAGTTGCATTCTTCTGTTTTACGAGACGCTGCGCGCGCACATACTCCCATACACACTCATACTCATACATGTGTGTCACTACTACATAACTAATCCAGTGTAAGACACAAAATTACACATATCTCAATATTAACATTGGTTCAAAGTCAATTTTTCAAAGGAGACAGCTGGATTACGTGTCATCCAACAATTCTTATCTCTAATTCTCCTCAATTTCGTTTCTGTAGTCCGAAAGGAACGCTTCGATATGACGTTTAACCCGGCGGTTGGTTAAACACGAATAGCCATCGACTCTTGCAACCCCTGAAGAAGCAGACAGCCGAATATCTGTAAAATTGGCCGCATTTATTCTAGCATCTCGGTATTGTTGGTAGTAGCTGGTGTATCTAGCACTTGCAAGTGCTTTCACGACCGATTGTAGGGCTGAGCACCAACAGTGAGACCACAAACAGTCTTATTCCACTCGCTCGATTAAAATCCCACCCTTCTCTCTGTCTCCTCGAACCAGCGTGGTTTCTTATCGCGGAGAAAAGTTCCGCTGTTCATAACACGTAGTATTTTGGTCTACGAAAACTTTCGAAGAATAACGAATGAGCAAAGAATCCGAATCGTTCGATGCTTAACAGTAAGAATCGAACTTAATTGCAGATATCGTTACCGCATAAATTCCATTACTTTTCTATTCGCGTAACCGAGTCGCCATTCGAACTAAAAACGCTGCAAGAACTGCGATCCAAGTCGCATAATTTCGACGGTGAAAGGATATTTAAAGGCAATTTCGAATAATCTCGTTTCGAGAGTTTATTCTTTCATGAAAATTAATGTCACTTATACTGGCAATCCTCCAGTTTCTTAACGAAAACAGTGCCGTAGATTTGCCCTGAGCTTAAGATCGCTTAATCCGCCGATCGCGCTATTATTTCGCATTCTTTTAGACAAATCGATCGAAACACGTCTGGTGCGAGGAAAATCTTGTTGCGTATAATATAACCGCGGTAAAAGCCGATGGAACGTGTTGTGCCAGCGTGAGCCAGTTTCTTCGTGCTGTTGGCATCGTCAGACGGCGGAATAAGCTGGCAATCTTCGTACATCGGCTGCTGCGACTGTGAATTCCCTCTCTTTTCGCGAATCCATCGAAAATTCAGCAGACTAGGGGAACAGGCTCGTGACGTCGCCGCGGAAATACGAAAATTTCTAGATATCCATGAATTTAAAGGGTTACACGACAGCTCGACGGCCTTGTCGTTCTAAATCGAGCGCAATTTTAGTTTCCCGCCCCACGGAGAGCTACTAGCTTTCTCCTTCGAGGCCGATGACTTTCCGATATAACGCGACAGCATTCGCTGAAAACGATAAGGCCACCGCCAACCAAACAGTTTAACTTAGGTTCTGGTCCGTATCGAATCTCGTTTACGTTCGCAGTTGCTATTTTTAAACAGAGATATTGTGAACAGTAATTAACGCATCCCTTGCCATATCGATTTTTAGGATTCTTTGTTCATCGATCATCTTTTTGTTCATATTGCCGCCCTTTATTAAAACATTTCAACGCATCCGAGAAGGCTTAAGTTTTATTATTTTCTTTAAAATATCTACTCATTACGTATTTCATAACGGCCATGTATAATTATCATAGATAAGTATACTTGGTTGATAATGTTTCATTAACGTAGCGATTAATGACATGCATCATATACTTTAACATAAGGAAATACATGTATGAATAATTGTTACTTTCCTAATGTTTCCTAATGTTGTCTTGTTTTAATTTCAATCTAAGATCTACGAGTTAACAATCGCTATAAATAAGCTAATTGCTATTTAGGGGTGTAACACGTTAACAAAATACAATGTAACAGTAAATTGATAAAATAAGATTTAAAATACCTAGACGCGTAATACTATAGAACTATGTATAACGTTCGAAATGCGTCGTAAAAACATCATTATCTATATTCAATGGTTGGTGTGTAATTTTATAAAATATTTCACGCTTAGTTTAGTAATAAAAGTAACCAACCGAACGGAAAGTTCGTAGGCGTATCTACACGCCCAACGTGGAACGTATTAAATCCACCCTTTGAGTGAGACGTCGAGCCATTACTTTCCGTCGAATATAACCGAGCGCTGTTCCTCTATCTTCGCGTTACAAAGTTTATTATAGCAGATTCTGGACTCGTAAGAAATTCACCGGCGTTGAATCAACGCGTACAAAACATTCTGAAAACGGTTGACAGTCTCGATTTCACTGAACGAGGTTAAGGAGGAATAAAATACGACCCCGTGGTAGCCCGAAAGCGATATCCATTTCTAGCATGGAAGACTAACAAGCGGTATTTGTCAAGCAGTTTCAAAAGCGATATCCAAAGTAGTTTGCCTCGCGGCGACGGCGTCAAATTGGCATCGTTTTTTCTCAGTGTCGCCGCGACCGGTCGCGATTTTACGAGCTCGTACGGTCCTCCTTGTATCGGCGTGCTTCTCCTCGCGTAATTTATCGCCGCGCCGAGGAGAAAAGGAAATTTTTATGGGCCAGCGAGTCGTACTTTTCAGACGAACGGTCTTACTGGCCAGATTTTTATTAATCTACTTTTCTTGTCTCAAAGAAACCGATTGGAATTTAAGAGCCGACGACTCAAAGGGACGGATCTGAGCCAACGACTTTTACAATTGCGGCACGTTTACAGATTCGATAAAGTTTTAACAGCTGTCGTAAATAGTTCGTGCGCGTATTGGTCTCGGAAACAGTTTAGCAGCGATTGAACAGCATCTAAGTCGGACAATTGGCACATCAAGTTGGACATTTATGGGGAATATGTAAAAGTACGCAGAACGCACGTAAAAATACATAAACATACATGTGAAACGTATATAAAATACAAAAGGAGAGTGCTTGTTGTACAATCACAAACAAGACATTCCTCTGCTTGATACTTCCGGCGCAGATATTAATTTGTTTAAAGCGTCGCGGTGCATCCGAAAGGTGGTTATAACGTCTGATCTATCGCCACTTTGCGACGCAGCAGAAATTTCGATAGGAGGAAGAGCGACCGCTTCCGACGAGGCTAACAAACGGGCCTCGTGAAACAACGATGGGGCCGTAGTTTCCTGAGGAAATTTCGGTCGTTCAATTTAATGAGTACATCGCGTGGCAGCCGCGGTGGACAAAGTGTTAATTGCTTTAGCGCAATTGAATCGACTCCGCGCCGTGCACGCTGTAATCGAGCGAATATATTCCGCCAATGATGGCCCGCCGTTTGTCCGAGTAAAGGGTTTATTGGCCTGACAATCTTTTTCAGGTTGCGTTATTTTTCAATCGCAGCGTGTCATCGATACGTATTTCACTCGTTTCACGTTTCATTTCTTTTGTTCCCTTCTACGAGTAGAATATTGTCATAACCTGTATGGTTTTTAGAAAGAAATATTCAAAAAAAAGAAAAACGGGAAAATAAATAAATAAATGGTTACGGGTTATTTGTGTCTTTTTAAAAGTCTCGAAATGGTTCGCTGGCATTCGCAACGGTAATTGATTTAAACGGAGTTAGGCGAATCGTGCGCGGAATTTTTGCCGAATAGGACGAAACTTGGCTAATTGCAGGCGGAATAATTCATGCCCGTGGGAATCGATACGTCTCCGGGATCGTTCTGCACATGTGTGTACCTTTACGAGCCTCCTAATTCCTTCTCGTGTATTTCAAGCGAGGACCAAACCGATTTTATCGAATCCTCCAACTTTCTTGGAAAATTAGCCTAAGAAACATGTCAATCTACATAATAAGAATCTGTATAGTTTGCGATCATTGGTCGATGAAACGCCTTGAACGTTCCGCTTCGTTAACAGAATATCAATGGAGGAGGTTTCGATGCGTTGAAATGTTATTAAAAATCAAACGAATCGCCCGAAGTCACCGGAGAACGCATCGGCGAATTTTAATTCGTCGACCGTGCAGCTCGTTCGCGCAAATGCAATTATTTACAATCATCGAATTCATCGACCAACGGGATGGCAAACTGGACGCCGACTCACCGTACGTACCTCGTAACGATCGATATCGTTTCGGTGGAACGCGCGGTTGGGAATCAACGATCGTTTGTTACGATTTCCGTCGATCGTTACGCGTGATGTTGAAGGATTAGAATTACGCATGAAACGTACGTTACTGCTTTTTACTAACGTGGCAAATTATCGATTCTATAACATTTTCTTGTCTATGTTTCGTTTACGTTTGTCGATGATATTTGTAGCAACGTAGAGAAAAATCACAGCAAGAACGGTCGCCTATCGTTGGTATTCGATTTCAAAGGTTCCTAGATACTCAGAAAACGACGAACTAGCGTCAGTATGCTGTCAACCATAACCCGAGATACCTCGAGGCAACTGCAGTTCGCATGTTTCGAGATTTTTTGGAGGAAAATACAGGAAATATAAGACCTGTCGTCTCGAGCAGACCTCTTGCCAGAAAATTCCTTACAATCCAACAACTAAATCCGCAATTTCTTCGTTTCTATCATACGAAGTATTCGCGAAGTTAGTCAGGGAAGGAAAATGTTTCTTTATTCCACTTATAACTTGCTTCTTGGTCTTCGGATCGGCAAAAAATCAACCGCGATCTGCTATCCATCGCAATGTATCGTGTTCGCATGGTAATTCGCTACATTTATTTAATATTTTAATATTTTTCACGTAAACGATATTTCGGTATTTTTGGTGTTAAAGTCGTACATTATTTTAGCGTATTGAGATGCCAATAGTTGTAGCGTATAAGCGTAGAAATGGAGTCAGCGATAAGGAAAACCCGATTTATTTCATTTATTGACACGCATAACCCGACAACGACATGAATATTGAACGCGGCGAAAACTCGATAGAAACGCGGAATGGACGAATGGAGGTCAGTTTTGTTTAATGTCACGTGAAACTGTGTGAAAGTTGTTACGAATGCGCTGGTTTATCGAAACGATTATTTTAAAGAGGGTCAGCTGATGGAGAGCTCGTGAGAATTTCACACGTTTCATCTTGTCATGGCGTTTAATCGTTGAAAGTCTAATTGCAGACGTAAATTTTAAATGGGAATGACCCAGTATTTGCAAGGAGAGGTTTCTATCTGAAGGATTCTCAAGAAGATCAGGTGGAGAGCTTATACAGAGTAATTATTTGAAGTACAGCGAACGATAATTCGATTCGAAGTGCAAGTATGGTCAATGGAGGCAAGTTTGGACGACGTGCGAAGCTGTATTGCTATTTTCCAGAGTAGCAAGTTTCTTGGCTTCAAACGGAATTATTAGTTCACCAAACGGCAGAGTCTAACGTAATCAGGATTTGTCCAAAGTTTCGTACAGCTTCTATTATATAGTTATTGACGTATTTCGACCTCATCTTCGAGATGAATCGAACACACAGACCTACCTACGCTTTGCCTTAATTACGATCCAAAATAGTTTAATTAATTTTCACATAATTTTGGTTTAACCTCCTGTTAAGGGTTTCAGTTACGTACATATCGCATGATCTGAACTATTACTATTTTTCATAGACAAACGTTTAACTTGTTAATTATAATCGGAATTGGTAGAAAGTAATTAAAAATGTCGAAGCATTGTGCGATTATCGAGATTGATCGCCTGTTTAAAATATGCTCGCTGTATTCATTTTCTCCACTCTGTATCCGTTACCATGGTAGAAGAACGAAAATAAACGAGACTTATTTTTGCGTTGTTTCTGCTTGCAGGAGTGGAACGATTACAAGCTGAAGTGGAACCCGGATGATTATGGCGGTGTCGACACCCTCCACGTGCCGTCGGAGCATATATGGTTGCCGGACATTGTTCTTTACAACAAGTAAGTCGATCTAATTACGTCTGGTCACGCGACTTTTTCACCGGATTAAATCCGATAGCGGTGAAATTGATACTCTTGCAAGAGATAGAATTTCGATATTGGTTTATTTCGAGATATAACAATGGAAAAATACTAGAGACGTCTCGAGGGTTTTAACGGCTGGACAACAAAATTAAGCGCATTAAATGGCGCTGGCCGTTTCGACAAGACCAGGCGTCGCGTTCACTGATAAAAACCGATAAAATATACGACCGTGACCGAGCAGAGCAATTTGCCACAAGACGTCTTGCACGAAACCGGGTGCAAGCCACACTGCGGATGCAATTTGTTCGTCCAAACGATTTTATTTTTATAACCGGAAAGGGCTAGCTTAAACAGCTGTTCGATACGTTCGATGTCGCGTACGATATTACACGTGCTCGATGTTCCGGCTTTAACCATCCTTTAATTTCCTTTCGCTGCAATTTATAAACGTGCTCGAGGCACGATAAAACACGTCGATAAAGACGATACGTTCACGTATAACGATACTCCAATTTTACCGGATACTCAAATTAAAAAGTATCGCGAGATAAGAATATAATATATTTATTTATTTACTTATTTATCTTAATCAACTTATTGCTAATGATGATCACAGGAGAAGTACACGACAGGCATGTTTGATAAGAACTTATCGACCGACTATAAAATTCACAACAAATACATAACGATATGAAAGAGAAGCAATCGATAAAAAAGCATGAAAAATATTCGCTGAAATTACAACTAAGCTTCGGATACTTTGTACAGTTAATCATCCATAACACGAAAACTGAAATACGTAGGACATGTTTTTATGTGACGTTTATTTGCTTACTTTTTAGTATGTAGATTCACCCTCTGAAGTATAGACATATATTTATGACTCATCCTTTATAATAGTCTAAGAAATACCGCACGAATTATCATCTAGAAGGGGAGAGACAGTTATCCAAAAGGGCTGAGGATATTTCAGCCGGTTTTTCGCGTTAATCTGACCCACGTTGATCCTCTTTTGCCCATTCTTTTCGGACGTTCGTCCCAATGTATTGGGATACGGTCACGGTACGCTGCAGCGTCCTTCATCTTGGTCCAGTCATACTTCATAGGATTTTAGTGGAAAGTGCAGAGCACGGTATCTCGTAAGCCGCGGTGGAATATTCCGCGCCAGTACGTGACGTTTTCAGCCGAGAGTTCGCTAAGGCCATTTTGAAAATCCACGACCGAAACGGGACACACACGAGCTCCACGTATCCTGACCGAGGCGAGCTAACGCTGAGAAATAGGATGTACTTCGCCCCAAGGACGACACTTTTACGAGGAAGTAGGGTCGAGTCGTCATGACGCCATTCTTGTAGCCTAAATGGCTCCCGGCCGACTTCGTGCTCAGCTATCATATATCGAATTCTTCCTTGTATCAGTAGGATAAGAAATCGAGTGCTCTTAAGCCAATTCAGGGAAAATTAAGATAGTCTCGATCGTTTCTATTGGTGTATTTATTGGTTATCTGTATCAACGTATCTGGATTATGGCTTATAGCGACGAGCGTGTAAGTAGGAAGATTCTTACTCGGCGGGCTAAAATTCTTATGAATTTCTTTAAACGGTGCAAATGATTTCGAAAAATCTAGCAATTGACGATAGGATAAAATTTAATAAAACGTAATGCGTATTGCCTCGTCGAATTCGAGCTTTAGAGAAGCGACGTTTTATATGCATTAACTTAGCATGTTGCCATACCTAGAAAGGAAAATTTTTATTCAAATTCAAATCCTGCTCATGCTCGTTTAACAAATGTAGTCGTATATTTTGCCTATATAAGCAGATCACGCGAAATCTCGTCTGAAAATCTTACGAAATGTTAGCGCGAGCGATGATACAAGTGATGGAATGAAAGCTAGTTTAGTTACAACTAGTTGTTCCAAGTAGAAATTGAATTCCACTTCAACACAACGTTCTCAAACTTTGCTATACGTTCAAAGTAATTTGTACGAAGGAATCCACTTCTTTCGTACTTTTCCAAGAATTTAATTGCTTCTACGCTAGTTACGGGATACTAGTGTCGTCGATGAAACTCGAGTTAACTTGGTTTGAACGAAGATGGCATGGTGCTCGGCCACACATTCGAGACATTTTCTATTTATCGATGTCCGCGTGTCTCTCACGATTCAATTGTCAAGCTCGAGTAAATCGTTTGGCTTTTCGAAACCGTTTCGTTACCGATGCTTCTCAGCTAAAGAAGGTTAACTCTTCTGAAGTTGAAAGCAAACTGCGTGAGCAGAAATTTTGCGCCTGTTTTCCAGCTCGAAGGCGCAACGTGCTTGACTCGTGCTCGGCCGAAGAGCCCGATCGTTTCCTCTTTGCTGAAACGTACGATCAAACTTTTTCCCCCTGTTTGCGCCGACGAGTGCGCCTCTCATTATATCAGCCGCGCAGCGTTTTCTCCTACGCGAGGTCTCACGGCTGCTGGGAGACGCGTCGGCGTTTCCACGAGTTTTATTTTCAATTACGCACTGGAGTGGCTTTGGCACGGCCACGCGTTCAATGCTAAATCATAAAGAACGTTCTCGAAAGTCGAAACTCTCGACATACATTACGCTATTTCAATTACTCGAACAGCGGCAGAGAAGAACAGGGGTGGAGGGGAAGAATCGATTGTCCCGACGGCGCAGCGCTTCGAAAGGCTCAAAAAGTATCGGAGCTTTGTGCAGCCTGACAGCATGCAAATGTATCCTACGAGCGAGTTTGTCGTCCGCCTCTTCGATCTTCTCTGCCACCAAGGTGGGAGTAATTTGTATGGAATATTCGAATCTTATTAATAATTTACCGTCGTCGTTGAAGATGGGGCCAGACGGAAGGGGAGCGGCTTGTTTGAAACGAATGTCAAAGAAAACGTGGTCGTGAAGACTTGAAAGGGATTCCTCGGTGGTCTCGTGATATCGAGATACGTCGCATAATGCGGATATTGTTACAAGATGAATTTTGATGGTGTTCGCTCCATTTGACGTTTCCGAGACCTGGTGACCGTGTTCCTTTCGCTCCCTCCCCTCACCCCTCTTTGACCATTTTATCGAATTTTAACTTCAACCCCTCTGTCGAAGGCAATTCGCTGTTTAATAACTTGGTCACGGCTTTATTGTCTAGATGGAACGAGGGATGGAAGTTTGTTGATTGCTTTCAGCCGCTTTTAGAAGAGGGAACGGTGAAAAAGGATGAATTATCGAGCGTGAAGAATATAAGACACGAAAGTTTCAGCCTGAATTTGCGAGACACCGAGTCTCGAACAATCCACTCGTACTTGCAAGTTCTCGGATGGAAGTTCGAGGTCAACATCCATTGCCAACCAGCGTGAGAAGGTTGCCTTAGGCCTAGACGATGTATCAATTAAATCGGAGTCAAGTTGCTCCAGTAAATTTGACTGTGAGTCGTGTGGCGTTTCTCATTTCTCTAGTTTCCTCCGCGATAAGTTTTACGGCGTTATCTTTGCATCGACTTAATCGTCGATGAGGCGGCACCTCCAAATTCTCATTGTTATACTGTTTCTTATGAATGTGCGCGTGGTTGCGCTGCCCTTCGGCTAAACACGTTCTTCTAAAACGACGAATAAAAAAATTTTCACCCAAAGAGCCGCGCACTCGACGTGCATAGCACTCGTTCCCGTGTACCCAGACTCTTCAGACTCTACGAGAAGCTTGAAGATGCGCGATATCGGAACGGCTAATAATCTCGTTCAATTTCAAGGGTTAAATATCAAGAAACTTTTTAGGTACATCTATACAAATGCAGGTCTCGATTATTGAAGTAAGACCAGGTGTAAAAATGTCATTATCTTAGCTACGACTTTTCCAGGAAGCTCCCCAATTGTGTTTGGTTTACCAAATTATCATTGAAAATGTAGGCAATCATTTATACGTAGTATTTTATTACTAAATCGAGAGTTTACGAGCGGTTCTATAATTTTGAGAAAAGGAACACGAGGTTTGTATGAATTATGGGAACGGCGGAGTGGTGGTAGGAACGTAGCACGTAGCGGCAAGTGCCGTTTTGACGAATAGTTTCGCGATGTTTAAAGAATTCTCAAGCGGTGGCAGTGGGCGCGAATTATTCGCCAAGTTTCCTGCAAACTTTGAACGATTCTTAAATGGAACGACTAAAAAGTCGCTTGTAGGAAACGAGGAGAATAAATGTCTTCGTTAAATGGATGTTTAACGTGGGTTGTTAGCAGAGGAACAGTGCTTTTGGCCACACGTGTGAATCGTAATCCTATATTAAAGATGATAAGCTAGGTATTCATCTGCTCGTGTAATGTCTTTTGGCTTTTAAAAAATCCCTCCTGATGGAACGAAAGCTTTCACGATCTCCGGTTTGGCATACGTTCCTTTAAAATATGCACACAATTTAAAGCGATGAACAGCGCAATAACGTAAGGGTCCGTATCGTTGGAGAACGTTGAAGTTACAATTTAGAACTTATGAAGGCAATTTATATGCGCACATGTAAATTAGATACCATTGGATGGAGACATTTATTAGCGGCAGAGAGTTTTTCATGAAAAGAAAGTTTGGTGAAAAGTTCCGCCGAAAAAGGCTCTTTCAGGGGACTGAAAAAGTTGTGGAAGGGAGTGGGGTAGCGAAGTTTTGCCGCGGAAAATCGATAAGTCGCGACGAGGCTGAGGGTGTACGTTGGTGAGATCGAGGGGCCAGGACAGATCGTCGGATGAAATTTAATTAAGAAACGACCGATCTATAACGCGTTTCACTGCAGTCGACGTTGTCATAAATAAAACCGCAGGTCATTGTACGAGTTGCATTCAATATTAACTCCTTGATAAATCTGAATTCGATATTCCGGCTCGCTGTCGATGGGCGTACTGCGCGACTTCGCGGCTCCGTTTATAATTGAACTTATCGATTATGGGACATACCATGTAATACACAGCACTGTGCTAAAACCCTGGACCATCCGCGCTATCTTATAACGATAGATAAAATACACAGCGTTTGACGATAGTATTTGCACACTTTTTCCAGGTTGGAAAATCAGTTGTAAATACTGTAATAAATAAAATTCACAACGTTGAGAATGAAAAGAAATGAAAAATATGAGTCGGTATTTTGAAAGGTTGCAAAGAGAATTGTTAAAAATAAGAGATATGTTTATTAAAAATATACGCAGTAGCGTCTCTGCCAAAGTATTGTTACTGTTGAGAGAGTGAAAGAATTCACGTAAAGTATTAGTTATTTCAAATTAATCAAGAAATTTTTTACGTAATTACTAACTTGAATTAAATATTTGTTGTAAGAAAGTGAAAGCAATACCACGTGTCTTTATATTCATTCGTAAAGATACGTAACTTGATATAATATAATGCTACATTTTTGTACGGCGTTCCATAACGTGAGATTCATATATTATAGAAAAGGAATAAGTTGCAAGAATTTCGAGTCTCGGAGTATCAAATAGATATCCATAAATTTCATGAAATTATCGGTTTCTTCTCGTGAAACGTCTCCGAGGTACGGTTCCCTCATAAATATTCAGTTTCCATCGCTTTAATTGAAGTACATACGGCAAAGTTGCGGCGTTATATTAGAAGATTCGTGTTCCTGGAAGATACACGTGCCAGCGAACGTAATATCCGCGGTAACTAAGTGAAAGTCTGACCCGAGGTGTTGGAACAAGAAATCCGGTCTCGTTTATCAAACTTAATTTCTTCGCGCCGTTAAATACGATTTTCATTCGGGGCCAAGATAACCCCGATGAACAGAAGCATCCGCGATATCCGGCTTGTGTCCGTCGAAGCAGCACAATAACAGTAACAATATTCGTGGTTAATCGAGAACCAGCGGATTTAATCGAAAAACCTGGAAATACGCGACCGTATTGGATATACCCGAGTAGCTGGAAAATGAAAATAAAACGAACATGACTAGGATGTCGATCGGTACGTAATAATTTTATCCACCTGTTAGAAATAATTAATATTAAGTGGAGATCGCGATGTGCGCGTATGACTCTTTTCTTACTTTTCATTACTTTCTAGATTAAAATTCCAATTTAAGCTGTTACATTAATTTTCATTAATTGTGGGGAAAGATCCTAAGCCTGACCGCTGGCAATTGCGATATTCATCCAGAAGTAACGATAGATGAAGCAACTAGATCGTTCGGAACTCGAGATGATTAACAATTCAACATCATGAAAATATCGACGTTGAATTGATAATGATGGTACAACGCCGCTGTCGTTTAATCGTGTCGAAGAAGATCGATGAATATTTATGGAACGAACTGATCCACGTGGTTAATTGCGCATTAGAGAATCGAAAAGGTGGAGATCGGTGCCGAGGAGACGTGGAAAGGGATGGAAAGACAGACACAGTGGAACTAGTTTCACGGGGAAGGGGATCATGCACCGAGAGAAAAGTTGAAATTACATGGAAACTATTTCTCTGGCGGCTTCATCTCGGCCCTGTATCGAGGAAAAACGATTTTCGTTGAAAGTGATCCAATAGCGGGCGAAAAAGCGCAGACCCGCGGCTCTTGTATTGGCTCGAAACAGATAGGACAGGATCCAATAAACTCGACGAAGCGTCGGGGCGCAATCAACGATGCAAATGCTCGGTCCGTATAAAGAAAGCCGCATAAAGGGAGGGCAAAGTGTTTTTTCGTATGCGGCCCTTTTTCACGTGCCGTATCACGCTCTCGTTCAATCGTCCTTCTCGTTCTCTTTCGTCGGGTTCCTCGCGAGTACGGAACTTTCGATCAGGCATCCCGTATGGAAATGACACAGGCGTGAATGTAATCAGCGCTAGCTGCTAGATCTAGGTTGCAGTGGAATACGAGGGCTTCGTTTTGCATAGAATAAGCGCGCACGTGAAATCCTTCCGCCAGCGGTATAATTAATTGTCCGATAGTCTCTCGCTACAGAAGGATTTTGGTCAGAATGAAAATGGATGAAATATTCAAGACGAATCGTTCTGAAGCTTGGAAAGGATTTAACATCAAATGCGATTATGATTGATAAAAAACAAAGAACAACAAATGGAACAAGTAAATATACTAACTATATGGAATAGACACAAATGTCAAGTATATTATGTTACCTAGCGACGAAAAACATATTAAACTGATACGAACGAAATTAGAACGAAAGATGTATGGAAAAATACACAATAGAAAAAATGTGTAATAAGAAATCACGAATATCCTTCTGTGAGAAATTACGAATTAATTATTTTCACTACTTTCATGCTTTTGGTATTAACATATTGCGTGCGGCGCTCTGCGCGCTTAACGCGCTCTCAGGGCCTGCATATTTTTGAGCGCTCCAAAAGCATGCTTGCCAAGCAGTAGAATGCGTATATATAGATTTTTAATTTGCATTCGATATTATATTTTTTATTCAATGTCTAATTCTATGTCTAATCGCATCACTTAATTCAAGAATGTTACTGCTATCACCGAATTCATTTTCGTCGCAAGCGTTGTTTGGTGCATCAGATAAATCATCAAACAGCAATTCACTTTGACTTTCATTTTCTTTAGATCTATGTGTCATTTTGCTACTTTTCATAAAAATATATTTCATAAAATAATTTTTGTTATAACTTATCAGTAACAGATTGAAAAAGTAAATGATTTTTAAAAAGCTGTTTCCTTATAAATTAAAACATGAACTTTGAAATAACAAAATGTACAACAATAAAACACTTTATAAGGTACGCTAGACGATCGACACAGGTCTACCGATGTACTGGCTATACTGACTGATTGTTTCTACATGCTCGCAATATCAACATTCAGTTGTTTTGCTAATCAATTGTCACAAGAATGCGCAAAGCTTCATTACCCTGGTAATGTAACAAAAACATTTATCTCTGGTTGCTTAAGTCACTGGTTCAGTCGAAAAAACATGAAAACGAGATATCTCGTGACCCGTACGTAATGTGTTAAATAATTCATATTCGTATTGATTGTTTAAAATTGCCAACCCATCGGTTTAGCTTGTAAACGCAGTAATCAGAAGGTGGTCGAGAAACGGACGAGTGTTGCCAGGACAAGAAAACGATACAAAGGCAACAAAGACCGATACCAGGTGTCGAGGTACACTCGGCGTAATCAACGGGAGTAAATAGGTGTCGGTCGTCAGAGGGAAGCGGGCAAAAGGGTTCGGTACAATGACCCGCCGGCGTACGTGCGGGCGGACAGCGCGAAATGCAAAGTTAAAATATGCAGGGAACGTACGTGAGCCGGAATCTCGTTACTCCATTATCGCCGGATTACTGCGCCTGCAGCTCGTCCCAGACGCGGTAATCCGGTCGCAGCGCGCGCCACGAACGCGCGTTAACGAAGTAACACGGCCTCAAAGTAACCACGTCGGACCTACTCGCGAGATACAACTTTCCTCGCCTCACCCATATTCTGCCAATTCCCAGTTCCACCAGTCACGCGTTTAACCTTTAAAACCTCATCCGTAGTTCCTACCACGAAGTCTGTAACAGACGGATTTTCAATTAACACTGAACGCATCCCCATGTGCCTCGAATAAGTTCGTAGCTTGATTACCGGTGTATCAATGATCCAAAGCGAAATCTAAAGTGATACAGTCGAAATTTTCGAAGCTGTTAGAAACACCGAAAGGAATATTAATGGTGTTTGCAGCTACATGGCAAATAGATAGCACGAAGTTCGGATATGTATTGAGATATGGATAGACTGTAGATTCAGTCGGGACTAGAATAAATGGACAGGTAGTGAAAATGAATAGCAACGAAGTTTCGTTAAATGCTGCTTGCTTACACAAGAACGTAAATATTAATTTCAATTATTTACCAAATTATCTATGTACTATAAGCATATATCAGAAACGATACTTTATTATATAACATTAGTATTTACTAGATCGAGCATACTTCGTTCATATCTACTTCCACTATCTGTCCATTTATTTTTATGCCTGATTGTACGTTGAGTTACAGACAAGTTTTTTGATTCTTGAAATAATAAGCAAGTCGACGAGTGCTGCGTTTAATCATAAATTTATCCAGTTCTAATTTTCTGTTGTTTTGCGCAAATCGTGTTTCATCAAATGTTATTGTTATCATATCCATGCAAAAAAAGAGAAAAGAGAATGGACTCGTCGCCTTTCTACAGAGTATTAGGTTGTCCGGAAAGTGTCTTTCTTTCGCAAACGTGTTTTTTTACAACAATGCAACTTCATACAAACGTGAAACCAAGTATGTGAAATGTCGCGGTGTTTATCTCAACAGAATAAAATGAATCGTACGTAATTCGACAAAATAATATAAAACAAAAAACGTTGTGCGTCTATTGTTTCCTTATAAAATGAAAGAAACTTTACGGACAACTTAATACATTTTCAAGTCACCAGGCGTGTGACAACGATATCAATAAACAGTGAAACTATACTGTTGCTCGTAATGTCATAGGATATGTTTTCAAAATTACACTACCATTCCTTTCTCCCTGGAATTTACCACGGTGAAATCGTCCTGTCCACGGGACGACACGGCGGCGTTAAGTTTATGATTCATAAGGTGCGCGATGACTCGAGGCACGCGACAATCCCCTAAACACCGACGGCTTATCGTACACAGTGATACATTTAACGTTTGAGACATAAGACAAGCGCGTAGTTGGAGCTGTGTTAAATTAAGAGGAAATTGAACTGTTCGCGAGACTATCAAATTTCTGACTTAATGCTCGTAAGTCACGCGTCAGCCCCGTTACGGACTTCCGCTTTCACTGTGTAAATTAACTAAACTTACGATTTCGTAGGATCGCGCCTGAGCCCGCGCATTCTCGTTGCTTCCTCTTCCCCCGTTCGAATTAATCGATCGATGCTTTATCATCTGTGATTTATCGCCTTTCTTCTGAATCGAATTGAAATTGAAATATTTTGAATGTTCTCCCTGTGCTAATTTAATATAAATGTCGCAGGATTGTTAAGAAAATACAATTTTTAGGATATTTGAAACATCGGAAAAAAGGAAAATCTAAAATTCAGTAATTTATATATTGTTTCTATGAGATGCAAAAATTAGTTAAAATAGCAGATGCTTTGCAAAAATCCACTGCAGAAATCAGGAATACGATATCGACAATGTTAGGAAATATCGTGCTAGAAATATTTTGATTTTTTCGAAGTTTATAAAATTAGAGGAAGCAGATCGAGGATAAACAATGATGGCAAAAATAGTAAACAAACTCTCTCAATTCTGTTCCATGAACATACTGTTAGAAAACAAAATTCACTAATGTGTAAAGAAACAAAGTTACAAATAAAATGTTATTTAATCGTAATAGTTAGCTGGATTTTAATGGATTAATAAAATACACAAGAAATAAAATCTATGTAGAATATATTAGATATTTCTAAATATTTCATGCATTCTGTGTATCCTTGCACGTTGAAATATCCTACAAATACATAGTCGCTCGTAAGTAATAATTTTTCTCCTAAAACTTTTCATTTGAAACTTTCCCAATCGCGTCATTTTTCTAGCATAGCAACCACATTTACATAAATCCACCGGAAGATACACTACGTAATTACATCTTTATCTAAGAAAAAGCTGTGCCAGTGCACCTGATATTTCTCACGGTTTCACCTTCCATTTTCACGCCACTAACCCAACCTCCAACTACCCGAAGACAATGTTCCCACTCGATCTTGCTCACAGTAGATGATCCCGAGAGGAGAAGAACAATCCCGAAACAAGTGCAACGTGCTCCTTGCTGTACAAAATGGAATTATCTTCGTCGTCGAGCGGGAAAACACGCGCTTGTTCGACTATTGTCGTGGTTGTTACTTGTATCGCCGAGCGCTCTCCTTCGTCGGTGTATTCGTCAACCTCCCGACGGCGTGTTCCCGTCGTCGACGTCGACGTGTGCTCGCCCCGACATCCAGCCGCATTATAGCGGCCTAGCTGCCGGCTGACCTAAAATATGCCAAGTACACGTGGCCCTGTTAGGATTCCGAGCCTGCAGTCTGGCTGCCACCTCTGCTGTTCCCCAGAAACCAGCCTCCGGTGCCAAGTAAACGCGTCGTTGCGTTATACATTTTCTCGCATAAACACGAGCGTCTCGTCGTCGTAAATTGGATGCCAGCTGATACACGTTGATTGCTAATTGGTGTGTTTCGGTTTCTAAGTACGAAACTCCGTTATCGAAGGCGGTTGAGAGCTGCAAGGGGTTATTTCGCTGCTGGCTGAAGTTTCGCGTGGGGTGGAACACGATGCAGATGTGGCAGAAATTACGGAAGGGCAAGGGAAACGAGTGCTTAGCCGGGCTCGCAGCGAACTCAGCTAATTCTCTTTGAGTAATTTCGGATAGAGGCGACGACTGTGTTGTTTGAACGTTGTTGTTCAGTTGCAGCTCGAGATAGACTCATTGTTGTGCCTTCTTCGAGTGATTATGTAATTAGGAAAGACTGTGTGAAATGCGAGATGAGATGCGCCACGGTGCGTGGGTCGAAAGGTTTTTCCCAGGGGAGAAAGAATTTCGCAGGTCTCTCGTTGGTTTCTAAATTTCGCGAGAAATAGAATTTCTCTTGGCGAAGGAAGCGTTTCACGATGCAGGGAATTGCGTTTTCTGCGCGATGCAATTCTCGCCACTTGCCCCTAGGTATTTCCTCGAGTCGGTGAACGAAAATAGAGTGGCAGCCGCGAGGAAACAAACCGCTATTGTCACAGATCGCTGACCATTCTCGCGAAATCCACGATAATCTTTTTTACTCGGCTCGCCGGTGAACCAACTGCAGTCGAGGCCATCACGTACAACCGGCTCGTTT
>NT_176499.1:491523-502811 GCF_000188095.3 Bombus impatiens
CTCGTTTGTCTTCTTTCGACGAGCCACTCGTTTCTGTATTCTCAGTTTCAATTCGCTTTCAAACGTTCTTGCGCTCCTTGGTATCGGCGAAGCACCGCCATTTCTAAAAAAAAAAAAAAGAAAAAGAATAATAAAATTGTCTGTGTTCGAAGATTTTGAAAGTGGAACAACCAATACAATACGTCGCCTCTCTTTATACATTTCCGTCTTTTTCTTTTCCCTTTAAAACATCATAAAGCGAGTATACGAAATTATATAGAACTGTATTTTCCGTTTGTGATTTTGATGACCTATCTTTCGTTGGTTTAGATTTGGTTGAACGGTATTGAACATTTCGGCCGATGCGGTTCCGCGTTTTTCAATTTCGCACGCTACAGTCGGCCGAACGAAATTACGCGAATCCACGTTATTTCCATAAAACGGTGGCGCAGGCAATAGAAATTTCTCGGGTCCCTACTGAATATTTAAAAATTGCCAACGACCACCCTTTCCGCTGGTTACGACTGTTGCGGGTTGGCCAGCGAACCGCATTGTGCCCCGAATTCAATAGTTTTATACGTATTATTATAGAAACTCAAATTATACCTACCTGCAATCAGCAATTATTTCAATTGGTTTTCAAATAATAAGCCATTCCGATATGAATAAGAAGGATATAATAACATGATAATAATAAAAATAACGCCAAAAAATAAAATTTCTGTGTATTTTGCATTTGCGTATTTTTTAACAGAGAAATACTGCGCACTAAATTCTTGAACGCTAATATTCGCTTACTCTCAGGGATCACTGATCCAAGATTCGCTACTGAACGATTTATTTCCTTCAATAATTCTTGTTTCTACGTTAGAAGGGGAGCTGCTACGTGCTTCCTGACATCGTTCATTGGGATTTATATCGACTCTGTTCTCGCGAAGATGTACGAAGCCGACCGGAAGGGTACGTGTTGCAATCGCCAGTCGTTGAACCCATCCGCAACCGGAGCACCAGGAGAGAATTTTTACCTGACCCTATGCTTCGAGGCTGTCTTTAAATGTATTAAGGCTGATCTTCTGTATTCCATACTTCGTATTAATCTTTACGATGATTTATATCGTTCCTAGGTTTTTTATATGCTTACAACGACTAACTGTTGTTGGTCGTTCTTCGAGCAACGTATACGCTTCACCGAAACGTAAATTCTTTCTATTAAATCATAGTTTGCGTGTTTATGGGAAATGCACAGATGCACGTAGTATGTAAAAATGTACGTAATACTCGTTATAATACTTTGCAGACGAGATAAATGTTCATGTAATTCGTATTTTTCTATAAATATCCGCAGTCTAGTCATTTTGTAATCGCATAACGCACGTATAACAGAAGGAGGAAGAAACAAAATTTAATTGGCATTAGAGCTGGACATATACTGATAATCTGCGAAACATGAACTTATTACCACGTTAGGAGCCAAAATCAAAGATTGCGTCTGTAGGTGAAGGAAAGACGGTCTTCCGAAATTAAGGAACGATAATTTTAAATCGTATGAAGATCACTATCGATAAAGATTTACGTATACTCTTTGTAGGTTTTTCGTATGGCTGCAGATGAACTTCAGAAACTCGTAAGAAAAAGCCGCTTTAATAGAACGTAAGTTTCATCGCAAAGAATCGTCATCTCCTTCGGTCTCATTCTACGTATTTTACGTCGCTGCGAACATCGAATTTATCGACTTCGTCCGATTTTAATTGGCTAGAATCAGCCTGCTCGGCGGAGGGAGGACAAAAACGGGCTGCAGAATATCACGTTGTACTACTGAAACTTATATCGATCCGTCGACCGTGCCCATCTCTCGCGGCGCGTTCCAGTAGCGTACAAAGTCAGCGCGCACAACTCAGCTAGAAATTTCATCGATTTCGCGAATTCTTTCGATATCAATGTAAGAAAAATGAATCTTGAATACGATACTCGCGTGCAGAATTTTTTCCCGCCATCTAAAAGACTCACAGCTTCTGCTGAACATAGAGAAAAAACAAGGTTGTTTGTTTTAAATTTGTAAACAGTGGAAATGGGCTCTTAATTACTTTTGTTCTCCAGATAATGAGATTACACAAGCGTGCCATAAGCGGGCAATGTAAAACGCTGAGATTTAATTTCCCGTTTATGAGGCTGCTCATTTTAAAAAGAAAATTAAGATTTTATTTCGTCGATAAATTCCTACACGCAGCCGTTTCACATATACATTTAGATGCTCCTCATAAACCATTAATTTTCATTCGAACATATACTGCTTAGAACTTTGATAAATTTACTTCGACGTTGAGGTACAAAGAGACATCTAAGTAAGGAATAGTTTGCCACGTTACTGGGAACGTTTCAGCCTGCGGCTCCAGCCCAAGAGTCACGCTCAATGGCAAACTGAATCTCAAGGTTTAAGGGAAGATGCACGAGGCTAACCCCCTGAAGCAACGAAGTTCTCCAACTCCGTTCCTTTTTCCTGATTCCAACGAGAAACATCGACTCTGTGACAAATCATCTCTTCTTCTTTAATCGTAATGAAAAAAGATTGTGATCTATAAAAGATAGATAGATTAGAATTACATTAGCACATTCCACCTGACCAAAATATCCAAATTTAATAATTATTATAATATTAAATGGGCGAAACGAATCTCTGTTCATTTAGATTGTATTCATAAAAATGTGAATTCAGCTGTTTCCTTCGACTTTTCGCTTAATCACCATGAAACAAAATATTCGATGCTCGTGATAACAGTTACACACCTTTCGCTAGGTGACTTCAGCAACAAGCAAAATTGGAGGGTCCGGCTATCTTCTCGTGAAACGAGTAATCGATTTCAGCGATACGGTCGAAGCGCGAATGAACACTTTAAGCACACGAAGAAGGGAGCATAGGCAGGAAGGCTGTGTTTTGAAGATTCACACAGATATATCTAACTAATAGAAGGATGAGATAGATCGAACTATCCGGTGGCGCAGACGCTGTTCCAGTAACAAATGGAATATGCCGAGGCAAGGGGTGGCGAAAAATTGAATGTCCTCGCCGGCGTCCACCAATGGGGAGGACAATGTAGTTTTTTCGATGAGTGTTCGATGTCGGTCGAGTAGACAACCACGCTTAAAAGGGACGTCTAGTTTGAAGATTTACGCGGCGTCTACTAGCAAGAACTAACACACGCTGTCCACGAAAAAAAGATATGATTAATCGAAAATCCCCAACTTCTTTGGCACGACTTCCACCGTTCAATGTCCTGTTCTTTCTCCGGGCCACGGGTTTATGTTTGACGTTCCTCAGATTAGTTACAATATCGTTCTATCTCTTAACCAGATTTTCCCGATGTAGAAGGTATAACGCCAAGTTCGCCAGCCGATAGTCACGTGCAAGCAAACGTCGCAAACTTGGTTCCATGGGAAATTCCGTTAGGTGCAGATATCCGTGTTGAGAATTGTGGATCTTAGTTGCCGAAATAAATGTATAGGAACACACAAATTACATGTAGAAATGATATTAACACTTTGACTGCCACGCCGAAATCACATGTTTCGCTCAGAACGCCATGAGAGTATTTTTATTATTAAAAGTATATAATAGCAAAATAATAATAAATTGATGATGTAAGACAACACTCTTCCCCAATGGACCGTTTATCTTATTGGTGGTCACGGGTAGCCACCATGGCGCTTTGGTAACGGTTAATAGCGACATATAACAAGGCTTCGTTTATTTCAACAAACCATTCGCATTTGTTATTTCGTCGTAAGCAAAACGTCCAGAATATATTGTTGAAACGTGTAGAAGATATCAGTAAACAGTATTATAATTATTTTTATGATTTCGACAAAACATTCGGCTGAAATGGTAGAGGTCCGCAAAAAAGATTATGTTTGCGATAAACCAATAGTAGTGGTAGATCACAACAGAGGAAACTATGCTGTAGATTTATCAGATCAAATGATAGTATATTCTACACCACATAGAAGAACCCTCAAGCGGTATATAAAATTAGCTTTAGAGTTATTGTTAAATACATCAATTTCAAATGCGCGATGATACTCTATAAACAAGCAACAAAAACAAAAATCAAGATATCAGATTTTAGAATGGCACTCGCAATGCACTTTACACAGTGCCATTCCCCAGAGCAGTCAAATATACTTATTCGACAAAAATGCGACACGAAATGCGGAAGAAAGAAGGGCAAGCGTACCTGGCACGAAAATTTTGCGGAGAGTGCTGTAAAAAAATTATTAAACAGTTAGGATCAAAAATTGCTAAAATTCGGACCAAACAGGTAACCACCTATTGTCCAGATTGTATAGATGAACCACATTTATGTTTAGTGTTTTAACACAGTGACCGTTAGATACAAGATTTGTTCTCATTTTTCTTTTATTGATGTTCTCATGAAGATGTTTAATTGTTCAATGTGACACTTTTTATTTCAAAGTATCTTCTACTTATCGGTTATATTCGAAATGCCCTAACTGTCAATTTTCATACAATTTATACAATTGTAAGAAGTTCAAGCGCTCCGGTCACCAATGACCACCGTGGCGTCGCACGATAAACCGTGTCCGGTCATACATGAGCAACGTGGCAGTCAAAGTGTTAAAATAGTTTCAGACTTATTTAATATGTGATTTACAAGATATTCGTCGACACATATTTGCACGCATCTCAGCACTCTCTTTGTCTCACCATCTTCTTTACCACACTACCAATGGAACAGTTGCCTTCATCTGTTTCACGACACGTTGTGCACGCACATACTTTACACACTCATACTCATATGTGTGCGTCACTACTATGCGACTAATCTAGTGTAACACACAAAATTACACATATCTCAATAATCCGTTTGCACAAACATTTGCCTTGTTTATCTACGAAAACACAGCTGCGATCAAAAATACAGATATCCATCTCCACCACGTTTCGGCCGAGCAATTTGCAAGATAGAACATACTATCAATCGACGATCGGGTTCAAACAAGCTTCAACAAGCTTCCAACGAGATACTGAAACACGTTTGCAGACTCGCGGAATAAGACAATTGATATGAATTCTTATAGGAAGAAGAGAAGAACGCAAACGGAACTAGTTCATTTGATTCGACATCGTGTTCACTTTGCACCATCTTGAGATTTTTACAATCTACTTAGCCAGTCTCCGCCAAGTGTCGGAAACATGTAGAATATCCGCGTCACGGTTCGAAATCACGAAATCTCCTCGCAAGCTGCAGCTTCGTAATTACCCAACGTCCACTTAAGGCAACGAGTTCCTCTGGCAACGAATAGACGAACAAAGGTCTGGGCTGTGTAGATTCCAGGCCGGAGACGCGGTGCGTTTAGAACGTCAGTTTCGTGCCCTCGCCATGGAATTATTGCCACGCGAACGTATTGTTCTCTTTGGGGGCGCGTAGCGGCCGCTCGGGAGCATTGACTTCCGGTCGGACTGCAGGCAATTTTGCACGGATAAACCCCCGCCACAGTGACCTGTCCTCGCTAATTTTCGGTGTATCGAGCCGTGCTTATGCGAATTAGAACACCCTCATTCGCCATTCAGCCCTATAATCAACGATATAGTCGCGACGCAGCTTCGCTGGAGTTGCAACACCCGATCGAAACGTCGATAGATTTGCGAAGGGACGTTAGGTCGACGATGCTTTGTGAATTCTGTGAGCCTGGCCAACTATTTATCGATGACGACGTACAATGCGATATCGGATCACCCTGCGGCAAGAAATCATAGCCGTGCAGGTAACCGGGGACAGTGGTATCGAAATATCGCAGGTTCCTTTGTCAGATAATCCCTACAACTGTTCCGTCTTGATAGAGAGACCACGATTTCATAGATAGAAACGACCGAAATATTGACACTGTTTAAAGACGAGCAGAGTAAGGGTAGCATTAACATGAAAGGTACGATTATTATCGAACGACAGAGCGCGAAAGATCTACACTAACGCAACCAGGTTCGCGTAACCTGATTACAGGGATGAAACGGGACAGAGGGAAGGAAACTTTATCCGATACTGAAGTTTCGTAGCAAACAAAGCCCGCGCAGCGATCAAGAGGTCCCGGTTTAATGCTAAACGTTGCAAATCCGCTTGCATGTGTCTTCAAAGCGGATTACAACCGGAATCGGCAGTGCGAAACTATTCTCTACGCTCGGCGCGATTTCGAATGCGCAATGACGTTCGCTGCTAGTAATCACTTGCAAGTAGAATGACGAAGTTACCACTGTGACTTTTATCCCTGTCACAATAGTCTGCTTTTCATTCGTTAGTCGTAGACAAGTATGTAATCCTAGCTGAATTTAACTCCATATTCGATGCATCGTGCACTCTCTGACCTCTTAAATGAAAACAACCCGTTGCACCATATTTTTTGCTCGACGAATTTAATATTCATCCAACGCTTGTAGATTTTGCGTTTCATTGTCAGTTTCTTCGTTTCGCATCTCCGTTCTATTTATGGTTTTACTTATTCTTTATTTACGCATATCGTCGGAATAAACTGCAAAAATGTTTGTCTATTTACAGCTACAAAACGAATTTACCACGATGAATAAAATATATGTCTGTTGCAAAGAACATAATTTAAAATCCTCTGTCTTACTTATTGTCAACCAAACCGATATTCCCTGCAACATTACACAATCTAAACACGATAATCACAGGGTTTCTTTCACTTGCAATTAACGATCTACTGAGAAATTAAAAGGTTGACAGATTGACCAACGTCAGTCCCGGAGAAAACTGCAAGATTGCAAACGTGTATCGAAACAATTCGTTTACACGCTTTCGTCGACCATATATATTTTTCAGTTAGGATAAAAAGCCGAGCTCGCTACAACGAAGTTTTATTTCTCGTTGCACGTGTGCAACCCCAATTCCCAGTAGCGTTCATTCATCCTCAAAGCTATCTGCTTCGAGGCACGCGCACCTGCCACCGACCTACCGCGCTTCTACCGCACCCATATTAAGATTCAAACGCGATTTTCTGACTTTCAATATTCTACTCGCTACTGCAACGACCGCCCTTTTCTCCTCCGTGAATTTATTGAACTGTCTACTTTGTTACAACGTCGAGGGAATCGCATTCCATATTTCATCGCGATTTTTCATCATCGTATCTCTGTACTGTCCTTCTTGGTTGAAAAAAGCTTGGTTCGTTTATCAAGGAAACTTTCAATAAAACATGGAATATTAGCATGCACGACTTTTACCGAGTGTCTTATCCAAAATCGATATGTGTCACCAATTGTTTGCATAATCAACGAACTACTAACATTTTCTTACCGTTCGCAAGCTTCTAAAATTTATTCTTATCGATATATCTACGTACATGTTTTTTCGTTCTAATTTTGTGGCAGACGTTTTGTTGAAGCATTAAAGATCTGTTCGTTAAATGAAAAAATGGAATATATTTCTTGAACACATTAATTCAATGAACTTATCAGCCGATCTAATTTAATAATTGCGAAGATTAATGTACGTGCAAGATGTCGTGGCCAGTCAACGATTTGTTAAATGAGGTTCTTTAATAGTTTGGCAAAGTTCCCCGGCTACGTTTAAGATCATTATTAAATATCATTATTACGAAGGAAGAATGAATAAAAATGACAAATGGAATACGCTGCTCTGCGATCTAACTCGATATATAACTCGATTATAACCGAAGTTTGAGTATCGAAATAGCGTGCCAAAATGTAAGAAATATTCGCGTTCGAGTTATTTTAGATTGGCCATAAAACGACAAACATCGACGTGATTTCTACGAAGAATTCTACGTGAAGTAATCGACAGAACGGGCAATAATAAGGTAGAACGCCGGAGTGAAAATAGCGCAACAAGTGCAATTGCAGCAACGACAGCTGCAGCTACAACAGCCGCACGTATTATATTAGAAATCCGGTCGCATTATCTCGTCGAATTTATTCCTTCAGAGTTCTATTACATCGGTGTAGACCGTACACTCTACAACCTATGCCTCTTTACTTATTTTCTATTGTTTATCTCGAGGATTTTCCTATCTCTTACCTCTGATACCGTTGAAACCTCTTTCTTTCGTTCTCTGTTTCCTCTATTCTTCGAATCAAAATTTATTCTTTATAAGAGAAAAAATAAATAAAGAAAAGAAAGAAAGAAAAAGAAACGAAAGAATAAAATTAGAATAGAATTTTATAGATTGCTTCGGATAAGATTGCAAGTAGCTGTAGAATTGAGTGATTAATTAACGCGAGGATACGTGATATAGCGAATTCCATATTGAAACTGCTCCTAACGAAGCCGGTGAAAAACGGAACATAAATCAGGATGGACATTAATTTTGTTTTCAGCGCCGATGGCAACTACGAGGTGACCATTATGACCAAAGCAATTTTGCACCATACGGGGTTGGTCGTGTGGAAACCGCCAGCGATCTATAAATCATTTTGCGAGATCAACGTGGAGTACTTCCCCTTTGACGAGCAGACTTGCTTCATGAAGTTTGGTTCTTGGACTTACGACGGGTACACGGTGAGTAAGATTCAACCAACGATTCGCCTTCATTTCACCCTCGATTAATCATCGTCTAAGTATTTAACCAAAGAACCAACCATAATATCATAATTCGCAATAGTACACAAATTCACAATAATTGTGGGAGAAAACAGTTTTTAATCAGCCAGATTACCTTGTTAAGCCAATGTGAAACTCACCATGAATTTTGCTGCGATTCATTTTAACCCTATTGCGGTTATTCGGTATAAAATTGAAACAAGGAATCACACGTATCGATGACTGCGACCTTTCACATATTTGTACATTTTTTCGTCATGCTCGTAAATGACAATGGTCTTGTTGCGTAACGTTATTTCGAATTTGTCTTCTTGTTCCTTTCTTACGCGAGCTTTTTATTCGCGTCGACTGCTAATGTTGCGATGTATATATGGTATCCTTTAAAAATCGATCGGTCTATCGAAATTCGCCAACCATTTCCTATTGCATTAAACATTCGCCCGAGCAAGTCGTTACGCATACTACTGCGCACAAAATGTGACTAGGGATCCATGACTGGACGTAAAGCTTTATGCTAAATAGAACTGTCATCCTCCCCTTCGATTCCCTCGAGTCAATGGAGACCTACTACGGGACTAATAGTAGCAAATTTCATAACGTCAAATTGGCTGCGGGTAATTTAACAGAACGTCGCGTGCTTCCATGGCGAGTATTTTTTAAACCAGTGAAAATTATTCACTTCGATGTGCACACACTCTATGTAAATATTTTTCATAAATAAATGACGTTGCAATTAAGGATCGCGAGGAATTTGAAAACATAAAGAAGAAACGAAGATTAGGTTGTAGGAAATGATGAAAATTATGAGCTTTTCAAACTATGAGCTAGTCAAACAGTTGTTTTCAAGTGCTGTGTGACGTGAGTGGAAAGTGCCGGTAAAACAGACCAGAGAATGTGCATGGTTTAAAAATAATTTGTCCAAATAACTCGAACATTCGCTGGATTCATACGTAAAGCAGTAGTATCGGAACGGAAGAAGCGTGGAAAAATTGTTAAGATGCTTCTACGATGAGAAGGTTGGATGGGAAATCGGGAAAAAGTAAAGAAATTTCTTTGCATCGGTGGACAGGTTGTATTGAAGCAGGAGCAGAGAACTGAAGAAGAACGGGGGTAAAAGCAGGCTAGCTGGCTGAATCGCGTTACAATGCGACCAAGATATGCAAGAACGCATCAATGGAACGTCGACCGAGTTTTCCTTAGAACACGAGCTTCCCCACCGATGTTCAACGTGTACTTGCTTCCCTCTGTCGGATGAATTTATTACATTTATATTTCGATCTACTTCGTTTGCTTCTTCCTTCGTTGCTATTTCGCCAGCGTTTTCGACAACGTCGTTTTTATAGAGCTCTTTACTAAATGGGCTCGTGATTTAATCAAATTGATCAATCTTCCAATAGCTAATCCGCCTTTGGTCTCGATTATAGCGAAAGAACGTTTTGTGATTTTCCAGTAGCGTTCTGCAAGTTTCTCCACCGACAACGTCACAGATCCGATGATATTTTGATATTCCTCGGAGAATTTCACTGCATTAAGCGGCCGGTCATATTTCGATCCAAGTCCACTTACGGTCCAACGAAGTATTTCTTAAAAGAGAACGATCGAATTGTAAATCCGGTCACGTTCAATCTTTGCTGCGGTTTTGTTTCGATAAAAATTTCTTCTGTGAGTCACCGTACACCCAATCGTATTTCTCATCCCCCCGACTAGTGACGATTATTCGAAAGGCACATTCACGAGGGAAGTTCAATGTTTCAAAAGGATTCGCGACAAAGAATGTTTTTGAGCGTTGTAATCTTCGAGATTAGCTGGCAGATTTTTCGCAATCTGACATTCTGTTGGCTACTGTGATTTACGAACAGTAGGCAATCACCAAAAGGAATATTAAGAATATTGGAGATTCCTAAAATTACACAATTTGCTAGTACTTGCGCGAGTAAATTAACGCGGTCATCGCTAATAAGGCACCTAATAAAGACATCATGTCGCACGTGTATAGGCTTAAATCGAACTAGGCGTAACACTTCCAATTCAAAGTTCCGATCCTGGTCGTGATTATCGATCACTTCTTCTCTTTTGAAAATTACGCTTTTATTCCGTTAAAATATTCCCTGTAATATTATTTCTCCGACTGTTTTCCAATACCTGCAAAACTGGCAAGTAGACCACGGTTTTTCATGCTTTCATTTTAGTTTCAAAGATCTGTATCTTTAATATCTACCGAATATTATTAGGTTGTCTGAAAAGTTTCTTTCGTTTTATGAGGAAACAATAGACGCACAACGTTTTTTGTTTTATATTATTTTGTCGAATTACGTACGATCCATTTTGTTCTGTTGAGATAAACACCGCGACATTTCACAGACTTGGCTTCACGTTTGCATGAAGATGCACTGTTGTAAAAAACACATTTGCGAAAGAAAGACACTTTAAAAAAGGACAACCTAATATATTACAAATATTACAATGTTATAAATACAACGAATAGTGAACTTTGGATATTATATATATTTTAGCATATTAGATGCATTTCGTATATTTTTTAAAATTTCCCATAAATGCGTAAACGTCGCAATGTTAAAAATGTTAATGACAACACGACTTCCTTAAAATGCCGCATATAGTCCGTCATTGCTTAGGTTAAATGCGATTCCGAGTTCGTCGATCCAACGTCACGGATCCGGAAGCCCCAATCTACCAAGCCTCTCCGCAGCGAGCCGATAC
>NT_176499.1:502999-510492 GCF_000188095.3 Bombus impatiens
GCGAGCCGATACACATTTATCGCGTAGAATATAGATGAACTGGAAGGCGCGAGGGTCATAGAATTCGGTGCTGAACCTCGTTCGCATCGGGGCAAGAAAACGTTGTTCCGAACTTATCACGTCGCGTCTCAACTATTTATTATGTTAGAAGTTACGCTGACAGTTCTATTCCCCGGTGATTCTTCTTTCATTCCGTTCCGGTCCGCGTAAACCCGCTGCGAGCCTGCGGATTCTGAAGCGGTTCGAATGCTCTCTGCGTTTCGCTGCGTTCGAATAATTCATGCCGCTGCAGAGCTACCGCAAATCTTCGATGAATTACTTAACCGATGGTCGGCCGACCCTTTCTTTCTCTCAACTACACGTGGCAGGAATTGTTAGACTGTTGATGTTGGAATCGTAGCTAGTCCGGATTGTAGCGTTGAAACGGTGGAAAATAAGCAAAAATTTGTAGGAGAAGAAGTCAAATAGTTTCTAGCTATCTGCCGAGCTATTTTTAGTGTCAGAGGTGCGCAAATATTTGAAGGCCCACTTTATTTCCTCCAAGCGAGAGCACATGCACTATCGTCCATATGTAATATCAGCGATTCATTATAGCCGTGGCAACCATACATATTCATTAAATGCTAATAAAAGGGGTAATTAATTTTAACTGATATAAATAAAAGTGCAAATTGGCCCGGAGAAAATACTTGAGGTCAGTGACTCACGGTGACCCCAGTCTGCATCTATTCTATGTTTTAAAAAGTTCTCAGAATTGTTGATACCAATATACACAAAAATAGCAATTCGAAATGTCCTCTTACTTCTCATTCTATACTTGTCTATATTAAAAATAACATCATTAATTCGAACGACTAAATGACTTTTGCAATTTCCATCCTTTCTCTGCGCGGCAGATTTTTACCTGATGCTGAATGGAACTCAGCTTTCCCTTGCTAGATATCTGGAAGTGGAAGTTTCCGGTATCTTTCCTCGTTGGATGGCGATCGTTGCGCGATCTTCGACTCAAAGTTGTTCTCTTCTTTCGTTGCCTCTTCAAAGCAGCCGAGTACGAAGTTTGACTTGTTCTTTCGCGGTAGACGCAGACGGTTAGTTCCGAAGTCGCGACGTCAATTTTCAACCCCTCTCAACGGCTGTTGGCCGTTAAAAGTACCAGCGATGTTCTGGATCCTGATAAGCCCGTGTGCAATAATGCAAACATATCTAAAGTCGAGAAGCAAACGCGGCATTTCGAAGAAATCTCGCAGACAAAGAGTTATCAAAGATTTCGCTGGAATAGAATTCATTCTCAGCTGTTTTCATCTACCTTGACGGAAGTAAGTTCATGCAAGAGGAGAACACTTCTCGTCATCAGCGCTCTATGACTCGTGTTTATCTCTTCCGAGCGATCGACCATCTCAGACTAGTGAATGAACCGTGAGTACCAGCGAATTGATCGACTGTACTTATAGTCAGGATGTTCTCTCTTCTGGAAAAATCGATGAGGATCATCCGGATGATTAGAGTTCTCCAGTTCGAAATGACTGTTCGTATTTGGTTAAGGGAGGAGAAACGACGTGTGGTAACGCGAGAAAAGAAAGAAAACGGTTTTCGATGAAACCTTCCGATCCATCGATTACCTTCGCCAGCTTTCTTCCTTCTGGCGGAGAAACCTTGTTCCATCGGAGAATATCGCTGCCTTTCTTTCCACTGTCTCTCGATACAGTTGGCACGTGCTAACAGACGTCAATAAAACGCTGCGATTCATCGATTCCATTCCGAGGAAACTGTTGGAAACCTTTTCTTCCTGTGCTTTCTTTGAAGCTTCGCTGGCAAAGTAGCGTACATAGAATAGATTCCAAGTATCCCATGATAATTCTCGCGATGCTTGAAATTCGAACATTTTTCTTTCATTATTAGATCGTGTTTTCCAAGTTATTCGTTTTTTCCTAATTCAGTCTTAATTAAATATCGTTTCTCTACTTACCAAATTGTTCCTTCCATTATGATTACAGTAGACGTACATTCTAACGAATAGACGAGAACAAAATTTAGACGCAAGAATACGACGAAAATGTTATTTGCAGTTGCAGAAGGGGAATTTTTATTATACAATTTTCATCAAATTGTAAGTGATAACTTTAAGTAATAATAATAGGAAACTACAAAGAGTACGTTAATTAAACTCACAATGTTTCTCTATATTCTTCTACCAAACTTTTGAGAAAAATACGAAGAACCCGTGGAACGATCTAACGAATACACGAAATTTTCTTTAATCGAATGTTTTCTTCGATCGTACGGATGCATGGAATTTCCCATGGTCATTGAAAATTTTAGCATTGGAAGGGAGAATCTGCCGACTATGTGGCATAATTGATCGCCTACGCATAGCGGCCTTCAGCTTCGAAATATCCGTCCGTGTCTTAAACATCTCCGGCAGCCTAAAAGGGGTGCGCTTCTACCGCGTGAAATATTTCACGCCCTTGCTCGCTCGTGTAGACGTATAATCTCTCAACACTGGGCTGCAGAGTGGAGCCAGGCATTGGGAAAACGTCATGATTCATCGGCCCTGCTTTTGACAAGTCTTCTCGCTTCGCCAGCGTTTCCCCCAGGACTCTGATGAAACTTTTTCTCGCCTGTTGACGGATGCGTGCCTTTCGAGCTATCCTTTTCTGAATCGATATAAACTTGCGTTTAAAGGGCATCGGGGCGCAAGAATCATCATTGGTCTATTCGTGTCACAGATCGATTGATGAAAATACAATTGGCAGACTAAAGCGCTGGATGTTCCATTAAAACTGCCGAAAACTAAAATGACGATCCGGATTTCAAATCCTAAATAGATTCTACTGGGACTGTGCATTAACGTCAGCACCAAGATCTATCGCTGTCATTGCGGATAGGTTTCTATTTGACCATCTCGCGGTCGAAGATTTCTCATACCCAATGGATTTGCAAGTGATTCTCGATATTCTCGGACACGTAGTCTTCCAGATCCTCCACGAGGGACACAAAAAGGTAAAGAAAAGGGAAGAATAATTTTGCGATAGTGGAAGATCACGAGGGCTTCAGCCAGATCGAAATCCTTTTCTCATCTTCCTGCGGACTCCCGCTGACCGAGGCACCTTCCTGTGGATGGACAGATTTATCCCATCCCAACAAATCCAGCTGTTCGTGGATTTCACCGCTGAACAACCATTGCGGAAATAAATCCCGCGTCTAGAACGATAAAATCGTTCTGTAGCGCCGGTGAATGTCCATTCCGGCAACCTCGCCGTTCCAGCAGCTCGTGCCCCCTCGAGCGCGGCTTTCCGCTCCTCGCGTTTCGATTCCAGTTTCCTTGGTTTCGCGGTTGTATCCTACGGCTTCCACCGAGATTCCTGGCCTCCCGCGTAATCTGCGTGCACGGCAAAGACATACGAAGATATATGTGGACTGTTCGCTTTACGTTTCCCGGATAATGTTAACAACGATACCACTGATGGTTGATTTAATAATAAATTTAATTTTTCAAACCAATTTTAACGAATTTTGAGTGTCGCGAATGAAATTCATGGATTGGATAGAAAGATGAAAACTATTCGAAAGGTATTTGAAATATTAGGTTGTCCGAAAAGTTTCTTTCGTTTCATAAGGTGATAATAGTTGAACAACAATTTCTGTTTTATATTATTTTATTGAATTAGGTATGATCCGTTCCGGCCTATTTTTATTACTATGTTCGTGCATGATTCAAGAAACTAATATAAAACAAAAAACATTGTGCGTGTATTATTTCCTTATAAAACGAAAGAAACTTTTCGGGCAAACTAATATGTCAGGTTGTTTCACGAGAAAGAAGGTTCGTTAATTGAGGTTAGGTTGGGGTTAGGTTAGGCAGCTCGAAAAACATTTTATTTGGAGAAGTATGGTGACTCGTTTAGAGCTTGCAATTTGACGCCGATAAAGGCGTGGCAATATCGAGGCCGAAATTTTATCGAAAGCAAACGTGTCCGCTCATAAACGCTGTCGCTAAGTGCTGTAGTGGATTGAGTGAGGATTAATAATTTGGAATACGAGAATTTGCTACTGCAACCCATCAAATATATTTTGGATAAATATAATAAATATGAATAAATATAAATGCCGTCGAGAGACGTTCGTACAAATGAATTCGCAAAGATAGAGTATGATCGCTCGCATAAAACTCGATAACTATAACTCGGATAACGACTCGTAGATATTGATCGATAATTCGTAGATACTCGGTATATATTAACTCGCGATCGCGTCCGTTTATTTATATTGGTCAGGGGAGTCGAAAAATTTGAATTTGTCTTAAATCGACGGTTGCCCATAACGGTGACTGTTTTGTCCGGAGTTTGCCTATCGATATGTTTCGTGCGTCAAAGCTGTGTCGGTGTTCCGAGGCACGACAATAACACTAGTCGCTCTCGATCCGCCTCGTCCTATGACTCATGTGCGGCTACAGTGCATTACACGTCTATTCCTGCGAGCGAATGGTGCAAATACTTGGCGTAGTCGGAGCTATCGATTCCTTCCAATTTTATATGTCGGACGCGCAAACAACGTTTGACATTCGACGAAATACGAACGTTCGCAAAGTACATTGCAGGTGAGCGACTTTTCGATAATACTGGAACGCAATTTTCCAAGGTAAAAATTCTACGTTGAACTTTGACCTAATAACAACGGAATTATTAGATATCGTGAAAGAAATATTACTGGAAATGATAATAGCAGAATTCCTTTTGAATCTCCTCGCCTAGTGTCGCTATTTTTGTTCGAAATTTGATCCGTATAGAGCAAATCTATAACTCGTTACTCGCTTTCCACGATGATCTGTTCGACGAAAGGAAGTGTACAGGACATCGAGTAGAAGACTCGACCTACTTGGACATATCGATGGCATCGTTTTCCTCATTTCCTTCAAGACGGCCAATCGTGGCTCAACAAGTCCTCCAGAAGACCGAAGATAATCGTTAAGATGCTTCTTCGCATTTCCTTCCTGACGTCGATTCCCATTAGTGACGATTATCTGTCTGTAGATCGTAAATTAAGGAATCGAATCGAGAGATGTTTGCAGAACTCTCTGTAATCTGGCAGCTAACTCTTCTAACGTAAATTCGTCTGGGATTTCGTATAGAGGCACGTTAATAGCGCGAGAGTGGATGATAATAAAAAGAAAAGTAGAAAAAAACAAGGAATAAGAATGTCAGCAAGTTTTTAAAAAGCACTACGAGGACATAGAAAAAGGGATTTCCAGCACTAGAAAGAATTTCAGGGATTAAAAAATTCGTACTAGAAAATACCAGGAGGAAAGGAGGAATGTCAGCACCTAAAATAACCGCAAGAATTCAACATAAATAATTAGAAAACTTCAACAGCGTAAAGGATACTTTCACGAAATGAATTTCAGTAGTAAAATATAACAGCGACAGTCTATGTCACTGAACTAGACTCGTTCAGACCAGACAGTCAAAGGAAAGGACAAAATGTTAAAACTGAAAGTCATAAAGGGGTATGAAGAAAAAACCGCATCGAAAGCAGTACTCGAGAAGGTTCTGCTTTCTTCCTGGAATTACACGACACAGTTCAGTGGCTAGGTTCCTGTTGTTCGATTAGTAGCAGGAAGATGATACGGCAGGAGGAAGAGGACGAAGGAAAGGAGTGCGGTTTAACGCGCGGAGATGTCCTCGCGAAGCTATCAGAAGATCTCAGAAGTGGTCCGGAGAGGATCAAGGAGCGTCTAGCTAGCGGCGGAAGTTCGATGGAAGAGAGATTTGGAGTTTATTCCTATTCTCAGATTCGACAACTCCGAGTGAAACCCACCGCCTATCCCGGCGACCCATTAGGGCTATCCAATTTCTTTCGTTCGCTAGCTCCGACTTTTCTTCCCGGCTGATCCTAGCTCCTTCCTCGTCCACTTTCCTCGTCTCCGTCTTTAAACAATCGGATTCGCCACGGGGAAAGTAAAATCAAGAAGATACTCTGCATCGCGAGTCTTATAGAATTTCGATGAGACATTTGTAACAGCAAGAGAGGAAACAGACGTCGTCCTTCGGAGTCGTTTTATTTTTGGTTTAAGCATCCCTCGTTTCCCAGTTAAGCGACGTCTCACGAAATACCCTTATTATTCGTCAGTCCTTCTCTTCTCGCCCCCTGTTTCACTCTCAGGCACGTACACGCGCGAACCTATATACGTAACCCTCTGTCAAATGGCTGATTTCGCGTAACGCTCCTTATCTGAAGCCTCAATTAGACGGTACACTGCGCCATGATAATCTTTAAACGAACCAATTACCGTTCTCCGTACCTTGGATAATTTACTTGCACGTTCCGATGTTAGGATGCGATAGGAAGAATTAAGTAGACGATCATCTAGATGTTTCGACTATCTGCGACCAAAAGGAACAATCATAATAACATCAGTCTACCTAGTTTGATCCGATTGTCAAGAAGTTTGTATAGAAACGTAGTTGTTTAGGAATGTATTTGTGCCGGAAGATTTAACTTGCTCTACAAAAGGTCTTTTGGAAGTAAGCAACTCTTTTATATCGCTGCAGAAAACTACTGTAGATAAACTTGCCTGTATCGTTCAACTGTGTTCAACGACAAATAACATTAGCGACAACGTAGACTTTTCTCAGACTACGACGTTCTCCTCATCTTAACTGTTATATGCAACTGCGCTCTCAACGATAACCATTGCAATCGCGTTAGTCGCTTAACCATAATAACATAATCTAAAATCAGTGGTTTCCCCCTTCTCTTCTTCCTTTCCCATTTTTTCTATTTTTCTTTCTTTTCCTTTTGCTTCGCGTCATCTCGTCTCATCGTATCCGACGTAGACAAAGAAACTGATAGTCAAACGTATGTCCGCAGGTCGACTTACGACACCTGGCCCAGACCGAAGACTCGAACCAAATTGAGGTCGGGATCGACCTAACCGACTACTACATTTCCGTCGAGTGGGACATCATAAAAGTGCCTGCCGAGAGGAACGAGGCGTTCTACATATGCTGCGAGGAGCCCTACCCCGATATCGTGTTCAATATCACCCTACGCCGCAAGACCCTCTTCTACACGGTGAACCTAATCGTACCGTGCGTGGGCATATCTTTTCTCTCGGTGCTGGTGTTCTACCTGCCGAGCGACAGCGGCGAGAAAGTCTCGCTGTCGATCTCGATTCTGCTGTCGTTGACGGTGTTCTTCCTATTGTTGGCCGAGATCATACCGCCCACGTCGTTAACGGTACCGTTGCTCGGCAAGTACCTGTTGTTCACGATGGTACTGGTCACCCTATCCGTGGTGGTGACGATAGCCGTGTTAAACGTGAATTTTCGCTCGCCCGTCACTCATCGTATGGCGAAATGGGTGCGGGTGGTGTTCATACAAAAATTACCGCGGTACCTTCTGATCGAGAGGCCGAAAAAGGACGACGACGACGACGAAGAAGAGGAGATGGTGGTGGTAGGGAGAAACGGCGTCGGTGTCGCCGTGGTGAACGC
>NT_176499.1:511125-522340 GCF_000188095.3 Bombus impatiens
GTCGGCGACGATGACGACGACGACGACGTCGAAGCGACCAACGGGAAACCGCCCGAAGGCATGCTCACCGATGTGTTCCATGTACAAGAGACTGATAAGTACGATACGTACTACGGCAACAGGTTCAGCGGGGAGTACGAGATACCTGCACACGGATTGCCACCATCAGCAACTAGGTACGACCTCGGTGCCGTGGCCACCGTAGGTACCGTAGCGCCCTGCTTCGAGGAACCCTTACCCTCGCTGCCACTGCCGGGGGCTGACGACGATCTGTTCGGCCCAGCCAGCCCCGCATACGTTCACGAGGACATCAGCCCCACATTCGAGAAGCCGTTGGTACGCGAGATCGAGAAGACCGTCGACGATGCCAGGTTTATCGCTCAGCATGCCAAGAACAAGGACAAATTTGAGAGCGTGAGTATATTTTACCGCCATCTTTTCTTACTTCAGGCCTCTCCCATATGATACTACGATCTTACGTACAATGTCGATGAATTACTATTATAAAGATATAAGAATTTATTATTATTTAATCGGAAATATCTACAATTACGAAATTGAAAGAAAAACCGAAATTGAAAGGCTCGGTCCTGCCTCTCATTTGCGAATCTCGTGTTTGATATCTATTTTACCGATTTCACGATGATTCTCGAGGTTGAGAAACTATTCGACGCGAATCGTGACTGCTGTGGGATCGATACTCCATTTTGGAGAGTGCGCGTGAAATAATACGAGCTCGTTCGTTCCCGTGAACCTACCGAAAGAATATCGAGTAGAAAGAGAAGCGTATTGATCTGAACGGTAGCCTGATCGGGCAACGCTCTTTAATCTTTACGAGTAATCCACGTGACGGGATCGGTAATGGGGCGTGCAAATCACCGCTCGCTCGGTGTGATCATGGGGCAGGCAACTAGGCAAGGGTCAGTGAAAGCGAATTATAACGAATCATTTACAAGAACCGTGGTTTGAAATCTGATAGGCCGACAGCAGTAGTATCAGATCGTATTAATCAGCAGGAAACACATCAGGATCCGATTGCTGTTAATAGCTTTAGTTCCGAATGCTTGGATTTATACGCTTTCTTGCGCCTCTCTGCGAATATCCTCGCGTGGAAACTAACAATTCAAACATATCAAGATCGAATTCATTTCGCTTGGAAAATGTAGAACTTCTTCGCTTCCACGCGCAGATTAATGCAACAATGATCGAGATCTCATTCAGCGAGTAACCCTAAATTAATTAATTCAAAAGTCGCATCGTGGAATACACACTCTCGTTTTTATTTCACAAATACGCAAAATGTTAAAGAAAGAAGGATCTACGACTTCGTAAACATATAGCGCAATAATAATACTTACAGTATTAGGTTGTCCGGGAAGTGTCTTTCTTTCGCAAACGTGTTTTTTGCAGTACAAAATGGATCGTACGTAATTCGACACAATAAAATAAAACAAAAAACGTTGTGCGTCTATTATTTCCTCATAAAACGAAAGAAAATCTAATACAATGGTGGAGTTGAAAGTTAGGTACAATTTACAAGCTAAATCATATAAACAGACATTTCACGTATTGCCTTATTAGCTAAAAGATGTAAAATACTTTGGTTAATTTACTCATCCAGTCGTTCAAGCCCGTGAACTATAACACTAACTTAGACTTTACAACCTTGTTATGTTTCCGTCGTCGAGTATTTCCCCAACGATAGAATCCTGCTAACTATGTTTCTCGAGACGAACTAATAATTCGTCGATAGAACCCTAAAATGATGGGTACTTACAGTAACCGGAACGAAGATATACCAAACATGATCTCTCAGCGAAGGATTAACCGGTCGCCAACTTACAATTAGCAATTACGCGTATGAATTTTAACACAGGCATTTGTCCTAAGGTAGACAAGAAGTACGGCATGTATCCCGTAACCACGCTACGAATTATAGCTGATGCGTCGCAAATTAACCGTGTTTCACTATGTACAGTACTCTTATTCGACCATATAGCCGAACGTTATATCGAACGATCGGGTCCAACTCGGTTTCCGTCATCGATATTAATTCGCAAGTGTCAGATTCGAACAACCGTTTTCATAGAGGTGGCCATTGTCAGGCTTCATTGCCATTGTCGAAAAAAGTTTTCAGTTAGAGTTTTCAGCCAGCTATATCGGCTTTTTCCTGAAAAATATTGTACCACCTAAAATGATAATATATCGAACAACGACAAATACGCTTTATCTCTTGCACTACGCTACTACAGGGTGTATATGTATGTATGAATATTTATGTGCGATAGAGTAATCGTATCGGAAAAGTTAATCAGAGTTTCGTAATGTATATTTCGAAATTCGTAAAATGAAAGTAGAAAATCACAAATGACGAGATCTTCGAAAAAAAACTTCGGCTCTGCTGGTTCACATTTTTCTATTAGCCGGCGAATCCTTTTACCATCGAAAGTAAATATCTTGCACTGCGTGTGCTATCACGAGTGGATGAGTAAACCAGTTGCCTGTCCATTTTGACTTGGGTGCTAAGTCCTGACAGGCAACGCTGTCATCCGACCGAGTGGAAAGGAGCAGGAGTCTCGATAAGCTGGTGGAAAGTCGGTCGCGATCGTTTCCCATCAATCTTCCTCCATACTATACACCCTTAGCAACCTGTTAAACTTCTCGACGTACGTAAGGCAGGAAGGAAAGCCTGTTAAAGGATGGTGAGAAACGCGTGACTCGCCAAGCAGCGAGCTCTACTACTGTGAAATTGAAAGAAGGGGAGCAGGATACATGGAAGCTTTGAAAAAATATATTTTCAGATACATTTTTTATGAAGTTTGAAAGAAACATTGTAGCGAAAAGCAGCAATTTATTCCAAGCGAAATCGTTGAATAAATCAAGAAAATTGGTCTACCATTCGCGGGTTAAAAGTTTCGCGCCTTGTCTGACTTACGATGGGATATTCTACCAGAAGAAACGAGGGCAAAGTTCAGAGACGATTAAAAGACACTATCCTTTATATTTTTTCATTAACTCTTTTATACCGTTTGTACAGCTATTTTATGGAAGTTAGAAAGTTATCGAATAGGAACGGCGTTCTTGCAGGAAATTTTCGAAAAATTACAAGCGGAGCGACGATAGGGCGCGTGTTAGCAGAAACTTTCGGCGAGTTGCTTGTGGCTCTGTAGTGTGGCAAAGTAGTTCCGTGGATGGAAAACTTCGAAAATTGGTTTTGACGTTGACGCGGTCTCAGCACGGGGAGAATGCGTCTCCAAGTTGAAACATTTGTCCGGGGGCCGGCCGTAAATTCGAACGAATTTATGCTTCCTATTTCGTATTTGCGCAGAACGAGCGGTGTGGCACACTTTCCTGCATCCATCCTGTATCGAGTTTATTCTCGTTCCTCCGGGACTTCCCTTACCTAGCAAAATCTCCTCGTTTCTTTGGAAATTTCATCGTGGATCGCGGAACCTTTCGGTTTCTTCCTCTTTCCGTTAAAACATCGATGACAGAAAGTTGCTGTCCGTGACTGTTATTCCAAGGAAGAAGTTCGTCAGGAAACGAGCGGTTATCGGAAGTTGCAGCTTGGCTGTTTCGACAGGGCGAGGCTGGTGGACGACGGAGTTTTCAACTCTTGAGTAGTTTTTAGTACACTTTATAGTTACATGGTTGGCAAAGTTTGTCCAAAAGTTCAACAGACAAAAGTATGATAATTCATTGGCAAGAAAAATTGCTGTTTCTAGAAATTCTAATTGTACCGTAAATTGTAGCATAGACTTATTCTCTACTTTCCCGATAATACGGACGTATTCCATGAAACTCGAACGCGGTAAGCCTATCATCAATAACTATCGTACATAGTCGTTCCTCCTCTCTTCTTCTTCCTCTTCTACTTTTTACCCCTTTTACTTTTTACAATTAAATGGAATTACATGATAAATTCAATTAACGAATATCACTCTAGGTTTAAGACTGAACTAATAAAATAAATAGTCTCAATGTCGTCGTTTAATTTAGCTATAAACGCCGGAGAACACATCACGACGACATGGACACATTCTGCGTTCGATTGAAAATGTCATCGATCATTTCTACAGTTGTCTTCAGTTTACGTAACAAGTATACGTGACACGATTTTTGAAATACACTGTAGAATTTTCGCTGTCCCGAAATTCGATGTTCGAGCATATCGTGGCGCGGTTTGCCGCATAGTTATCTCGAACGATCTAATATCTTGAACAAGATACTCTACATCTGGACGGAGCCAAGGCGGGCCAGGCTGAAATTCAATCTATCGATTTCTCGAGTCACGATCCCGGAGATGCCTTGATTTCCGCGCGCTGGCCGCATCAACCCGGTGACTTCCGGTTGCTTCGGAGGAGCCAACCCCGTACAGGGGTTGCCCTGTTCAGGGACGCGGAAAGTAGCGCTGGCGTTCATAAATTATCGACGGGAACTGTCTGTCGCGCGAACGCACTGCGGCGAAGTTCCGTTCGCTGCTAAATGTGCGTTTGTATTCACGCCAATGCACGCGTGCTGCAGCGATTAAAATGCGGCCTGTGCGTGCGACTGTGATTTCCTGTGCGCATTGCAGAGAGGATTTTGCGTTTTTGTGTCCGCAGATTTTGATTCTCTGCGTGTTTGCTGAATTGACTATTTATGGTCTGACTAGAACCGTCGTTTTCTACTTGACAATAGAACAGCCCTTTTCTATTCCATTATCCGAACATTTTTATCTGCCTATTAGTTCAAATATGGAAGCCTTTATTACACTATTTACTTTATTGCACTTATTATACTTTATTACGCGTCTCATTTTTGCCGTATCACTTTTATTGCGACCATAGATATATCTTCTGTGTATATGCATACCTAGTATGCCTAGTATGCCTAAGTGGACATATTAAATGTCGGTAGTGCTACTGTTAGATAGCATCAAACGTAGTTTGAAATTCTTAATTGAAATTCGACCCTTTATCAGATGGCGGGGAAAAAGTGGTAAGGAAAATGTTATATTCAGTGAAAACTGTCGAATAATCCGGTCTGGTATCGCGCTATATCTCACGCGATGCCGATCTTCCGATCGTGTATTCGCTTTTTATTGGAATTTATGGGGAGCATCATCGATCGAATCGCTATTCTTCAATTTCTTTATGGAACGGTTCTTTCTCCGTTATTCCTCCCTTCCACGTATTTTCTTTGTTCTGTTATTCACAGAAAAATCCTCGCAAGCTTCGATATTTCTCTCAGATACCATCAAACGTATCGAATGAAACATCGAAAATTCATTGCCATCGTGCAACAATGATAAACGAAAAATGCATGAATGCCTGTAATCAATCGGCAGTCAAATCGTAGAAGAATTCAATTTAAACGCCGTTGTTCAACGCGGTTTAATTTCCAAATAAGCCTCTAAAACGGTCGAACCGAAATGTATTCCATATTTTCGTGTGCACGCGAAGGACGAACCGCAAACGGTCGAGGAATTAACTGTTCCTAATGCGGCGAGACGAGTGTTTTGAACGAATTTCATGGGTCGACAGTCAAACTCGTAACTTTCGAGAGAACAGGTGCATCGTCCGTTGCGTCCACGAATTCGTTAAGGTCGGTATTTTCGTATGTTATTATCGTTGCGTATCAGTTGTGATGATATAATATACTGCAGTTGCGATATAATATAATGCAACGATATACAGATAATTTATTCCTGTATTATCACTGAATAATATTAACACTTTGACTGCCACGTTGGTCATGTATGACCGGCTATGGTTTCTCATGCGACGCCACGGTGGTCATTGGTGACCGGAGCGCTTGAACTTCTTACAATTGTAAAAATTGTATGAAAATTGATAGTTAGGGTATTTTGAATATAACCGATAAGTAGAAGATACTTTGAAATAAAAAGTGTCCCATTGAACAATTAAACATCTTCATGAGAACATCAATAAAAGAAAAATGAGAACAAATCTTGTATCTAACGGTGCACGGTGTTAAAACACTTTAAACATAAATGTGGTTCATCTATACAATCTGGACAATAGGTGGTTACCTGTTTGGTCCAAATTTTAGCAATTTTTGATCCTAACTGTTTAACGATTTTTTTATAGCACTCTCCGCAAAATTTTCGTGCCAGGTACGCTTGCCCTTCTTTCTTCCGCATTTCGTGTCGCATTTTTGTCGAATAAGTATATTTGACGGCTTTGGTGAATGGCACCGTGTAAGGTGCATTGCGAGTGCCATTCTAAAATCTGATATCTTGATTTTTGTTTTTGTTGCTTGTTTATAGAGTATCATCGCGCATTTGAAATTTATGTATTTAACAATAACTCTAAAGCTAATTTTATATACCGCTTGAGGGTTCTTCTATGTGATGTAGAATATGCTATCATTTGATCTGATAAATCTACAGCACAGTTTCCTCTGTTGTGATCTACCACTACCATTGGTTTATCACAAACATAATCTTTTTTGCGGACCTTTACCATTTCAGCCGAATGTTTTGTCGAAATCATAGAAATAATCATAATGCTGTTTACTAATATGTTCTACACGTTTCAACAATATATTCTGGACGTTTCGCTTACGACGACATAACAAATGCGAATGGTTTGTTGAAATGGTTTGTTATAATATGTCGCTATCAACTGTTACCAACGCGCCACGATGGTCACCCGTAACCACCAATAAGATAAACGGCCCATTGGGGAAGAATGTTGTCTTACATCATCAATTTATTATTACTTTGCCATTATATGCTTTGAATAATAAAAATAATCCCGTGACGTCCTGAGCGAAACATGTGATGTCGGCGTGGCAGTGAAATGCTACTGTGATAAATGCTACTATGTACAATGAGTTCAATTAATTGCGGATACATATCAATTTATTATATGCTTAAGGGGAAGAAGAGATAGTAACTCTTAACTAACCTTGAAAGATAAGGAGAAAATGTCAATTTCGGTGACGACAGATCTTTACTAACTATTTTGAGTCCCTAGCAGCGCGATCGCGCTGTGCAGATTTTGTGTCTGAAAGTCCCAGTACATTCGAACGCCACGGACAACTGATGGTATTTTGTATCTCGTTGCTATCTTCTCAATAATTTTGATTGAACAAAACTTGAAATATTTCTAAATTAATAAGTTTGCATATATAATAATATAAATGTATTTCATAAAATAAGAAATATGACGAGCACTATTGCGCCGTTTACTTTAGTTCACAATCGATTAAGACAAGCGCTATCGCGCTGTTCGCGATTTTTCGAGCCTGTTTTTTCAAAGATCTCTGAGACTCCAACGGTTAAGAGTAAAACGAAAGAACTTTATCGGAAAAGGTTACATATTATTCACATAAAGCTTCTGACACATTTTTAAAATAAATTTTCTACCAGCACAATATTGGAATTTGAAGAGTTAGGAACTCTTTGACTTGTAATCATCGCCGAAAGTAAAAAGAAGTAAAAAGGAACGAAATAAATAAGAACACGTATTGAAAGAACACAGAAATAGCAGCGGAATTATATGCGCATAATAAATCTGACCTAAAGCTAATTATTCCTAACTCGTTGATAAAGAGAATTCCGTTTTGTAACAATAGAAATAATTCAAACACGAGGCGTCCATGGCAGAAATAATTGAACGACGAAACAATGATACGCTCTCCGCCCAAATTGCCTCAGTTGAATATCGTAGCATTCCTTTGATGTGGTAGCAAAAAAACTGACAAAAGATATTCGTTGCTTTTTTTCGAATGGAAAACCCGTACAGAACCGTATATTTAAGGCTGTAGATTCGTAACTTTTCAATTTATAGAACAAACTGTGTAATCAAAATTATATTTATCGTTACTTTGTAATTTATTGTTATGCCTTCGTAATGAACAAAAGGTAACAAAAACCACACTCAAAAGTTTAAGTACAGCGTGACTTGCAACTACATGTCTACGTTTCAGAGCTGAATCTACACAGTAAAATGTTTAAAAAATTCATGTAAAAAACATGTAAAAAAAACCGTATTCCGAATCAATCCGATCGATATATATTTGTACTCTGTATCAATTTCATTTGCGAATCCGCCGAAGAGAAAATCATCGTGACTCGTGACGTGTTCTTTTCCATCGTTGTGAATTCGTCAAAACGGAATAACCGAAAGAGGAAACGTAACGTCTCGTGGTTGACCACCGAAAGGTCTCGGGATGAATGAAAAGGGCTTTGTGAGTTTGTATTCTCGGGGCTGCTGAATCCTCTGGCCGCATGACTCGTGTTAAACGTGCTTAATTCGGTTAATATCCTGCTGCGAGAAAGCACGAGCGTTTCCCGAGAGAAAAAAAACCGCACCGCTGAATGCTTGCGTATTTGATTCGTCATCCATGCAAAACCTGACTATATTGGCGTAGAATTACGCGGCTGAAGTGTACTTCGTCATTTGTGATTTATCGCGCGTGTTTTGTGAGAAAGCATTGCAAGCACCTATGTATAGTTCTATACATGTACAGGATGTTCTGTGACTGATGGCACAACCGGAGGTAAAGGCCGGGAGGAGGGATGAAAACACGAAATAGAAATTTGTCATACGTGGCGATTTTTCGAGAAAATTTAGAATTTGCTTGAAAAGTGTCGACGGTTCTTGCTATAGACGAATATCTTCGTGTCTAAGTAATGGAAAGAGGGTGTGCAGCGAAACAGGACAATAAATTTTAGTAGTTTATGATAGAAGAAACTTGATACAAAGGGTATAAATGGGAAATAATTTCTAAGGGAATAAAATTGATCGTACATGAATATCCTATTCAACGTGTATTCTTCATTACAGAACACAATAAACACAAAGATAAGTGGAGGTACCGGGCGCTTTATCAGGCAAATATTTAAAGTGAGTTTTTTCCTAAACGAAACTTTGTACGAGAAAGTTTCATTCTACTCACTTTTTCGTACAAGTTTTCCTTTCCGCTTACGTCACCGTGTGCGAATATTCTGCAGTTTCATTGTCACCGCCATAGCTTCAGTTCTGTTTCTTACATTAAACTTAACTGCGGGAAAATTTTAAGGCTACCTAGTCATGGCTACCTAGTCAAGGCTACCTATGAGCAGAGATAGCGAGATAGAACGAGACGGCCGAATTCCATCGTTCACATTCTATAACAGTTTCCCTCTATAGTTTGGGGAAAAGGAGGCGTTTGCAACGATCGGATGGTATCTGGCGATTCTGAAGCTGATTTTGGAATGTAGATGGCTGAGGATAACTGGAATAAACGAAGCTGGGAATAAAAGCAACCAACCAGAGATAGCGAGTAGATAGACGAAACCTCTTTCCTTATCTTTCATTTTTTTGTTTCTCCTCCGCCAGAAAGCTACTTATTCTTTCGCATCTCGCGAATATCTCGCGAATCCTAAAGGAATCTTAAATTCCACCGCGTGGACACCAGATACAGGAGCTTCATTTCGCTGATTTCCCTCAATAGAGGAGAAGCAATCGACCGCAAATCATTTTTTGATTTATCCGAAAGAAATTAAAAATTTTAGTCGACCTAACAAACCTTTTACAGTAACCTAAGGAAATAAACTACGTTCTGTGACTGGTCCATGATCTCGACGCGTTACGATATAGCCAACAGCGAGCTTTCTTCGCCAGCAGCGGATTGGCCGCTCGCCAAAGGTAAATGTCATGAGGGTGCCAGCAAAAAGAACTTTACCCGCCTTGATCCCGGATTAAACAAACTTTCTAGATCACCGTAATTCCCTCCCTCCACCTTTCTCTTCGTATATCTCGTTCCCCCCTTCGTATTCTCTTCTTCCCCCAGTTGATTTTCATTCCTTGGTATCCGCGTGAGTCATTCGATCTTTGTCTCATCGCGAAGGTATCGTATCGGAATGATCGGATCGAGTTCGTTATTGGATCACTGTAGGCGGAGTAAGCTCGTTTATCGAGATAAAAGCGCGCCGTGCGTGAACCGATTCAGAAGAAAGCGACGTGGAACGACGCACGAAAAGGTTGTATGGAATTGAAAAGGGAACGATATACCGAGCGACGTTCCTGGGCAAGATATCATAAAAGTATCGGGTGTCTGTTTTATCGTCCACTTCCTCCCTTGTCACGAAGGAAATCGAAAGAAGTCGATACACCCATGGAATGAGGGATCAGTTGTCTGTGTTACCAGTTTCCAGGATGGACGAGACCGACTCTATTTCTCGTCCTCTCTGCTTCTCAACGTTTGCTACAAGTCGTAAGGGTACTCGATTGAAAGTTCGAAAATACAACTCATCTTTTAGCTAGATATAGAGAGCTCGATGACGAAGAGCCACATGGATCCTTGCTACATAGAGTAGATAGTTGGACGTTCAACGGAGGAAGAAAACTTGGAAAGAATGTTTCTCATTCCCTGAACTGGCTCGAAACGACGAAAGAATGTTGTGCTTGGCTGGATGGGAAGGATGATGATCGACTTGTCGAACGAGATATTTTATTTACGATAACGTTGGCAAGCTCGTGCCGTTACGAGGTCTCACGGTATTCTCAACTATCTCCTCGCGTAGTTTCTTTCTCTCGTTAGCCTCGCCAAGCGCACAAGTAACGTACATCGTTTATCTCTACGCGTGAGATTATGTCTTCGTTACGTAAGCGCAGGGAAGAGAAGACAGAAAGGGGCAGGGGGATAAAAGAGACTTGAAAATTGGAAATATTATAAGAGAAAATAGAATTACTATTATATTAGGTTGGCCGAAAAGTTTCTTTCGTTTTATAAGTAAATAATACACGCACAATGTTGTTTTGTTTTATATTAGTTTATTGAATTATGCACGAATATAATAATAGAAATAGGACGAAATGGATCATACCTAATTCAATAAACTAGTATAGAAATTGTTGTTCATCTATTATCACCTTATGACACGAACGAAACTGTTTGTATAAATTTATATTTCTACGAACTAGCTAAAGAAATAAAAGTTAGGCGGAGATTTGTTTGCTCTGTTTGAAGTTACAAGGATTACTGTATTTCAAATTCCTGATTTTAGGTGGAGGAGGACTGGAAATACGTGGCGATGGTGCTCGACCGGATTTTCCTCTGGATATTCACGGTGGCCTGCGTGCTTGGTACGGTGTTGATCATCCTGCAGGCGCCGAGTCTCTACGATACCACGAAGCCGATCGACATCAAGTACAGCAAGATCGCGAAAAAGAAGATGATGCTGATGAACATGGGTCCCGAGGAGGACTAGTCGACGATT
>NT_176499.1:522868-523057 GCF_000188095.3 Bombus impatiens
GCTGTTGCCAGAGATGATGAGACCTCCTAAAGAACACGGCCAGGAAAAAGTAGGAGGCAACGAGTGGCAGAAACGAAGATTCAGGAAGATGGCGTGGATCTTTCCCTCTCCGAATTGTGAATAAATCTGATATTCAGACTTCGATACTGAAACTCTTTTGAACGGGAGACGAGAGTGGGGCGCGGACTG
>NT_176499.1:523207-538941 GCF_000188095.3 Bombus impatiens
ACTGGTTCAGAAGTGGGAGGGAGGGGGGGGGGAGAACGCGAACGAAATGGAGCGTACGAGTTTTGTCGAAAGAAAAATAGAGAAAATCCTGTGCATGGACGTGTGATCGGGAGCGTGTGAAAGGGAAACAAGAGGATGACGGAGCGAATGGGTGTGAGAGGGATGAGCGAGATTGAGCGAACGAGACCGAGGAAGAGAGAGAATTGGGGGCAAGAGAGGGGAGAAAAAGTGCCAAATACGCGAAACACACGCGCAACGTATTTTTGTAAATCTGGTTTCATACGTAAGGCTAGAGTCGTGCGGCGAGACGTCGAACTGCCCGAACTGCCGATTTTATATAAGAAGACGTTTAAAACAAACACGTACACATTATATACACGCACGCATCTACGTACACTAAGAGCAGCTACGAGGGGAAACGTATACATGTGATTCTTACATATACACGCGCATACACGAACGTACAGACAACATCTTCACGCGCATACACGTACACATACGGGTTCACACTTGCGCAGGATCCAGCGTGTTAACATTTATACGTAACGAGATGAGTTAAAACGAGGAAAAATAAGAGAGAAGAAGGAAAAGAAGAGGAAGAAAAAAAACGCATCGGGAGAAGAGAAGAAAAAAAAAACACGAGGTAGACACACGCGCACGCGTGCGTATCCGTTCAAGGTGTGTGTACACGGTGTACATAGGTATATAGAAAAAGAATTATACATCTATTACGTAGATATAACTCGACGATCTCACAGCGTATGAGCACGCAACGCGATATTCATCCGCATATATCTCTCGACACATCGTATAATCACGGGAGTGCGCCGCGCTCGCGCGGTCACGACACACGCCACATTCACAACCGAGCACACGAACCGAGCTGGGAACCATAGGGAACCTCGCGGGAGAAACGTACGACGAAGGTGAATTCTTCGGGCTGGAGAATTGCTAGCGGTGATAAAGAACGAGACTCGTCGTCGTCGTCGTCGAGCCGGTGATTATCGTGCCAGGAAACGTGTGCTGTTCGCTCGAGCAACGGGGGACTCGGAGAAAGAAAAAACTGGAAATTTCCTCGTTCCTTCCACTCTTCTCTTTTCTTACACTTTTTCCCCCTTTTTTACTTCCAACTCGATCGTCGAACCAAGTAACGGCGCGCATAATCTTTATCGAAATCTTTTTAAACTCTTCTAACTCGTCCCTTGTAATCCTATTTTTAATCACCACCAAGTTCCTCATCAGTTACTAAAGCAAATGATTCGGTCGAACGCAGAATCCCGTGGTTCGGTTGTTCAATCGCGAGCCAGCGCACGACCTGGTACGTCGATCCAGCCAGAAATCAAACGGCCGTTCAAATAGTTCTCTCGACCAACGAATCGTTCATCCGACAAGTGATTCCTTCGTCGTGCGTATTCTCGATAAATACACTGGAAAGAAAGAGGAGAGAATCGCGAGCATAGAAGCTCGCAAACAACTGCCAACTTTAGAAGCAACGGGCCCTGATCGATCCGATCGATTCTTAGAAGCGAGCAAACGTTATCGATAGATTTAAAGGAGGAAAACAGAGCAAAGGATGTTCCTTAGGAAGACTCGCCGTACCAGAGTGTACCAGGTCTGATAAAATGAGAATTTAACACGAGAATTATATCTCCGTTTCTTTGAGAACGAGCGATTAAGATTCCAGCATGTCCGTGCTTCTTTTTTATCGTGTGAGATAAACGAAGATCTCATGCGTGGTACCGTGGAACGCATGGCTGAAAATCATTTCGAGATGATGGCGATAAAACTCGGCGAATTTTTAGCCGCTAATTGCCTTACAGCATCGTTCGCCGATCTTGATATTACCCAAACGATGAACTCTCGAGAACCGTAGACAAGCTAATCGATTACCTCCATCCGTGATTCTATCGACTGTGTTCAAATCTCCGATGAACTTTGTCTATGCACTTTTGTTATCGAAGGATTTTTCCATCATCGAACTTACCGTTCGAGCTTCCTCGCTCATTCAACGATTCTGTTTTACACCCTAATTTCCATGGTCGATCGAGGAAACCTTGGGAAAGATCGGGAAAAAGAAAACGAAAGAAAGTTAGGTCAAAGACTAGGAAGCATCATCAATTGCCATTCTTCGCCGTTACCGCCTGCACGAAGTCAGAGATTCGCCGAGCTTTCGCTACTTCCTCCATGGATTGTACAGTTGGCTCGTGCAAGCGAATCGATGCGAATAACACGGCGGGGGAAACGACCGACAGACGACAGATGAAGACGGTGCAGCAGATTCAACACGGGTGAACGCCGTGTTTTCAGCTCTGTGTTCCAACGAAAACACGATTGTCGGATGCTGTTCGGAAGCGGCAGAGCTGTTACGCTGGAATCTAGAAACGGAAACACGATTACTCCTCTTTGATAGACTCAAAGATACGGTTTGAGATCGCCTTTCGTGGAATTCCACATATGATAAGCCACTCGCTTCTGGGAATATGCGATAGGATGCTCAGATGGTCCAATGAATAAACAAATCCCAAACGTTTCGAAACGTTAGAATTGCTCGACCTACCGGTAAACATTGTTTCTCTCGACTACAGAGAACCTCATTTCGATATACAACCTTAGTACATTGATATTTCTACGTTCACGCGAGTCCTCCGTGTTATCCTCGAGCAACCGTTCTAACGTCTCGAAAGCTTCTAGCAGTCTTTCAATGTATCCAGAACTTCCGGATTAAAAAAAAAACTTCAAAGTTCTACGAACTCACGCTTAAGCCATTCAGTCTTTCAGAAGCATCGACCATTCTCCGGTTCGAACGCAACGCTCAAAGCGTGCTCGACTCGAACTTTATCGACTGACGGGATAATCCACCGTCGAACGCCCATCGTTTGGCCACGTGCTCTATAAGGAACAAGAAAAAAAGGACGAAGAAAAGCAGAAAAAAAAATAAAGAAACGTGACACACGAAGCTCGTGGGTGGGCGCGCGAGCGCGTCGAACGCGTACACTCGTGGATACATACACACACACACAGACATTGTTTGTATATTGACAATGAAGAAAAGAAGGAGATGAAGATGGAAGCGGGAGCAGCCCAGGGGGTGAAAAGAAAAAAGAAACGCCACCCAGGCACTTCCTCTCTCCGCGAACCGGTATAATAATCAATTTATTTGCTCACGTAAAGGTAACGGTATAATATATTTAATATGTGCATATTAGGTATAAACAGAAGATTAATCATACGAAAAACTAAACTAATAAATCGCATAACCGAGGACGATTCACTCGGGCAGCCTGTGGGAGCCGGTGGTGATGCTGGTGGTGCTAGTTGCTAATGGTGTGCAGTGTGGGACGTAATATTAACGCCAATCCATGGACACGGTGAACACGCGAGTGTGCTAATCAGGAGGCGCGATGATCCCGATTCGCCGATCATCGAAGTGATACGTGTTCCGAGGATTCAAGGGGTGGAAGAGGAGGAACACGCGAGAGTACAGGTCCGTGCGATTTCGGTCGCCATTCGGCCATCGTTGCGGAGATTAACTTTCCTACGTGAGAAGCGTTGTTCGTCGAGAGTTCGGTAAACTGCCATCAAGTGCAAACGTTTATGATTTATGACGCAATATAAACTACAACGATTTGATGTATGATTTTTTAGAGGTATGTTTTGGCGTTGCCGAAACAATCCAAGTTGATTTTTACCTTATTTCAAAAGCTTTGACAGTTGTTCGCTTCTTGCAAGGAATCGATCACGTTCCACGGTATTCGTTTCTTTCTTCGACGTTTTCCTGGATGTCGTGTTTGAGTATTTGCCTGGACTTGTTCGGAAAATTGCAGTTGCACGATTCGTCTTTTATAAGTTTATTCGAGGAAAAGTAAGGTCGGGCGTGTCTTTGTCGCAGTGTTGCCAATATAATTATATCCATTCGCGAGTTTTGTGTATTTAAGGAAATTGTCGTGTTGCAGTGTTTCGGCAGTATTTCGCCATTGTTCGCCATTGTTCGCCGGCCGCGTCTCTGACTTCCTGTTCCGGGTTATTAATTTACGACCCGGTTTAAATCAGACTTCAAACGCAGCCACGCAGCCACGCAGCCAGCCTTGTGACGTTATTACGCGAACGTCACACAGCTCCGTAATGTACTATGTGGTGCGACCTCGGGCTAATGAGTCACAGAATTATACGCGCGGCGACACAATCCTTTTTTTTTCCACCAACAAACGTCAAAATGGTAGAAACTGCGTTTGAAAAAGCTCGTTCAATCCGATTGCCGTGCGATTGATTTTCACGAAAATTCACCTGACACTCGATTACATGGATTTACGGATTTACGGATTTCCTGGTTGATTACAAAGTAACGGTGTGTTGGTATTAAACAAGCAACGACGCATTTGGTGAGCGTTTTCATTTGAAAGAGCGACGCTGCGAGCGTTTGTCGTTACCGCGGCCGTTATATTAAATTTATTTTATGAATTTGCACCGCGCTCGTATTGAAATTTCACTGATATTGTTTTCTACCGAAATCCCGTAAACGCCTGGCTATTAAAGAATTACTTTACGTTAATCACCCTAAAGCAATTTTGTCCTCACGGCAGGGCAGAATTTGACCACGAATATCTCGAGATTCTTTTTGTTCGCCGTTAATTTCGCTAACCGGCGTGCCTTCATTCGAATGTTAGTTTTCCATTAAAAGTGTAAAAAGAGAAAAAAGTGGAAAAAGAGGGAGAAGGAGGGAAGGGTGGATAGCGTAACGCGTGGAAAAGTTAATCGACGCAGCGTGTACGGATCGCTGAAACGCGCGACCGAACGTAATTTCAACAATAACAAAACAATGGCGCAACGACGGCCATTGTTTCGCCGGGAACCGCTCTTCTCCCCCTGCCACACCATCGCTTCGTCGACAATTGCGACAACAATAATTGATACGATTAACGTTAAGAACAGGGGAAACGTGAAAATAAAAGCAGCAAAGAAGAGTTGAGTTTAAAAGAGAGAATGAAATTGTTGGACAGAGAAAGAGACGACACGGTTTAAACGAAGAGATTTAAGAGTTTTATGCTAATGATTAAACGATAGTTGTTGTCGTACGTTAAGTTGCTACTCGTTGATAATAAAACGTTTGATAATCGATCCATGACAATGAAACGTAACACGGGGGAAAAAGTAAAAAGACAGAAAGGAAAAAAAAAGAATAAAACGAACGATCAACGGAAAGTTCTCGTCTACAGTCGTCGTCGATTCGATCTATCCACGCCGGTTCCATTTTACGATCCCATCGATCGACGGCGTAGGCTTGAAAAATTACTACGAATGATTAGGTTAAACTGTGTACATTGTAATAACATTACAAACATAGACGTTATGTTTTAGCCACGTCGTAATCGCGCATCGTTACAATCCATTGATCGAGGGGTTGTTCGATCGTTTAGTGCGCGTGTGCGCCAACGAGAATCGAAGCCTCGTAACGTTGTCGTGCCTGTTCGTCCCTTGCGCAGCGAATTTTCACCCTAAAAATCGTCGAACGATTCCGATCACGCGTTTTTCTCGCGAACCAGCGGAAACGAACAGAATCAAATGGTTTTTCGTATTTTATCATCCGACTCGATGGCGTTTCTAATTACGCTGCCGGTTTTTCTTCTCCGGTTTTTCTTTTATCTTTCGTTCTCTATCCGACACGTTTTCTTGAAAAACCAGATAAATAAATAGAAGCCAGGGAAATGCAATTACTCCATTTGCGAGAGTATTCGTCGTGCCATTCGTTTAGCTTATCACGCAGTCGTTATTCAATGCTTTAAAACAGAATCGTCCGACAGAATGCCAGAGACCAAGATCATTTCGTTTCTGGAATTTAGTCTCATTTGCATGCTACCATTGAATCAACCGCGTTTATTAACGTTTACCAGTGGATTAATTTAAACCCCAGGCTAGTGTCGTAAGAATCCGTTTCCACCGGTGGATCGCGGATTTTTCGCCGTATCACCGAGAAATCTCGCGTCTTTCCAACGTGCCCGATGAATAGACCGGTCGAGGAGGACGTGAATAATCTCTCGAGGTGAATAGAAACGATCCGGGACGCGAAATAATTCTGTTTCTGCTGTACGGAGGTGTCCGTGTGGGAGATCCTGAAGCAGGTTATTCCGTCGGTCGTTTCAGCCTGTGGACGTTGAACAACCCTGGTTGGCCAGGGCTTGAAAAGGATGGTCGGCCAGGCTGAACCGGGCGTCGTAATTGAATTTTTCAGTCGCTTCGGGCCTTCGTAGACGCACGATTCATTAGCAGTGTAAACCCCGAGGCTAGAAATTAGGGCGGGCATGTAAGGTAAACGAGCGAACGAACGCCAGGCAAATGGATTAAAGCGAGCGAGTTGTGATTCGGTGAACGTGCGCCGGTTCTCACGGGACGAAGGAGACTCTCTCGATTATCATGGACGTGTCCACGTTTCCGTGGAACTAGCCAGTAGAGGTTTGATTAAAATTTGAGACTGCGTTTCAGCTCTGTCACCTTATTCTTCTATTCGTTCATGTTTGTTCGCCGGTTCGATCGTAATTCTGCTTTCCAAATTCTCGTCATTTTCAATGGAAGAACGTGGAAGAGAAGAAAGAAATATGAAAACGCGTGATCGGAAAACGTGCCTCCAACAGAAACGAAAAAACATATAATATAAAAAAGAAAAAAAAATGAAAAATCCGTCTTCCTGTCTTCGTGTTTTTCCAGTTTCTCGCTGTTCTCGCGTGTCCGTATTCGGATACATGGTTACACCGACTACACCGTTGGATCGGAGATTAATACATAACGTGTGACTGTGCGTAGATTAACAGAGTAAGTGTTTACAAACGTTTAAAACTCGCGCGCGATAGCCTGATAAGCAAACCCGACAATTTTGCGTAAGTGATAATCTCGTGTAAGCATGTTAATTAACTAATAGGTAGACCCTTCTGATTGTGACCCTCGTGCCAGGACTTGCGATCGAAGCGCGACACGGAATGAGATTTAACAATCGGCTGATCGAGAAATCGTTTTTCTTTTTATTCGTCACATCGACGCCGCGCTCTGATTATCTTTCTTACTCGTGTACGGTTTATCGTTCGATAGACGCACCTTCGTTCTACAAAGAACAATCGTAAACTCGATCGAATTCTCTTCGATTAATACGCTGTAGATAGTAGCTCGAAGATTTCAGTGTTGTCGGCGAGAATAATCTCGAAAGGCTTGGCAACGAATACTCGCTTGGAAATTAAATTGAATGCAAGTGGACACGCGTGACCGGTCGTTGAAATCACCGGGCGGCCGATCGCGCGGCTCAGCCGCCACACATTTCGTCGATCGTCCAGGCTTCTCCGTTTTTACGTCGGTCCGTTTTACGTCCGGATGCCCAATGGGTCGATTCCGAGTGCAGAACCGCATGTTCTGGGTCACAGTCGTGAAACGCTCAAATAAATCAAGTACTGTGTATCGTCAGAAGCTTAAAGTCTTCCATGGGGCATTCCTGACAAAGAAAGACGATTTTCTCGGGGTGATCCGCAAATGAAAGCCGATGAAAGGGAAACCGGGCGAACCAGCATTTATATATACATAGAATTTGCCGAATACGTCGTCCAGTGGACACACCGTCGATTTAACGTGGGAACGTGAAAGAGGAATGTTAAACCGTCCATAAAGAGAATTTACGTAACAAGTACGACGAACAACAGGGATTTTTCGTTTCCGTTTCGCGAACGGGAATTTTGTACTTCATCCAGTGCGCGGTTCACTGCGTCGTCCGATCGAATAATCCCATTGTCTCTACGTTTTTTCCTCAATCCTCGAAATTTCCCTTTTCATTCTTTATTGCTTTCAATTTCTGAACGTTTGACTGACATTATTTTATTCCTCCGCTCTCTTTTCTATTTTTTTTTTCTTTTCTTTTTTCTATCCCTTTGAATCCGACCAATTTACGTTTTCGCATCGTGAAAGTTTCGTTCTCCATTTCGTTCATTTTTCATATCCGTTGAAAAACCGTTCTTAACGTCAGTTCGACAATCATAACCATCGAACGTTTCCATAGTCGTACGCGAACCCTCACCATTGAATCACCATCGAACAAGGCCGCATCTCTTTGCTACGGGACAATTTTTCACGTTTTCATCGAGACACCGTAATCCATGTCGTGAAATAAAATACTAAGAACAAAAAAGAAAAAAAAAGGAAAAACAGAAAAAAGCGAAGAAGAGAAAGGGAGAGCAGAAACGTAGATTATTAACGTAACGAACGATCGCGAAGAGATCGCGAAATGCCGTCGACAACAACCGGAGAACAGACGCGAACCACGTTTTATACAAAAATCGCGATACACGCGTTAAGGGCGCAACTAATTGGACGATTTGCCTTTATCAGTCGAAAGCGTTAGGAATTTCTGCCCTCGATGCGTTCTTCCATCTTTGTTGGCGCACACGTGCGGTTCCCTTCTCTTTGATAGGTAGATATCGTCGATCACACGAGAGTTTCGAAGATGAGACACACGTCGTACTGCCTTTTCAAGCGTATCATTGGAATTCTTTTTCTTTGTACAAAAATTCGGAAATAGCAGGTTTATGAAATTGCTTCTCGTCGTTTTTCGTCGACTGTTCTTTTATGCAAAGTATTATTTCTTTTAACATTAGAGCTACCGAAATCGTCAAATTGTCAAGTTAATAAGATTTCACGGTAATTTCGTACATTCGCAACGATGTATTTTTCACGATTTCAATGATTTTTCATCAAAGTATATGAATGAAGGCCCATTTTTTTTCTCTACGTCACGTTATCCTTGGCACAAATTTGATATTTTAGTCGTCGGTAGCTCCACTGTTGAAATGAAGTAATTCTTTTGCAAAAAACGAACGGTTTGCGAATAACGTTCTGAAGTGCAATACGAAGTTCGCAGTACTAGCGTGCAAACGATTACGCGAGAGGCAGGCGTTTCAAACAAGTGGCAAATTCGATTAGCCGCGCTCGTACGTACGTTCGAAGCGGATTCAGGCGATGAAAGGCACGGCACAGCGGAATGGCAGCTATGTTTTGCCGCAACTCCCATGTTGTGCAAAGACGTCGGAAAACGGAATAGGGAAATAAGCTAGCGAATAACCGGAACGAACGGTGGGCGCGGCTTCCAGATCACGTAATGAATTATCGTCTTTTGAAACAAAAGGGTTAGCGAACAAAGACCATTTCGGGCTCTTTTTCCGCGGTGGGCGCGTTGCGTTTTCGGTCCTCACGGATAAGCTTCGGCGCTGTAATTAATGTTCGCACGATCGTTGATCTTTATTCTATATTCTCTACTTTTTCTATTAACCGCACAGAGATAGCCGCGGAATAAAATAAAAAAGCAGATCAAAAGAAAGAAGTAGAAACATACTACATATTATCGTGGAAATGGCAAGATCTAACAATTCGATGTTATTAGTATTTGCAAATAAGAATTACTAAATACTTCGAAATACGTACAATTGTTAGAATTAGGGCTACCGTATGTAAGTTGTGCGATATGGTTTAAAATTAATCTTCCAAAGGAACTTCGCTTTACGCCTGAAAGTTTCGATTTTAATAATTGTGTTACGCTTTATCTCTAAGAATATTCGATTCCGAGCAAGAGAGTTATAATCGAATACAATGTTTATATTTTAATTTCAAATCTACAAACTAACAATTTCTATAAACAGACTGATTTACAGAAAAATGGTATATTAATAAGAAACACGTGTGAAGCGATGGTAAATCGAATGAAAAATATGAATACATATTTTACACAGAGTAATTAAAAGAAGAAACAACGTTCAGTAAGATAAGATTATCAATTTAATAATACGCATTATACTTCAAAAGCAAAGATCGATATTCGTACGAGCTTCTTTCTAGCAGCAGTGGCCATCGTGTTAAGACAGCGCCGGAGCTCTGCCGTGAAGATCGGAAACCCGTCGACGCTGATCGGCCCCAGTTCCGTTCGACTCGTATCGATTTCATTGGATTCGAGGCACACAGTATTTTTCTACCGTGTAATTTCATACTTTTCCAATTGTCTTTGATCTCAACGACCGTATCGGCATCGTCTTGTTCCTCTACAACGCGGCGATCGAACGAAGCCACCGCGTCGATCTGTTTAGAACCGCGTTGACCGAAACGGGTTCGTTTGTCGAACACGTTCACCGGAAGAATTCCACGACACGAATTTACAACCATCACCAGGGTGGACCGCGGGTACCACACTCACACAGACATCCAAACACATTTACACGCGCATATATACATGTAAGACAGCTACATTTGGAGCTACCAGGGAGGGGGAGGGGCGAATGTCTGTTTCGAAGATGCTTCACCCCCTGTGGGAGCTCGTCGGAATAATCATCGAAGTCACATGACTTGGCCACGCGAGATCCAACGATCGTGCACAGCCCTCGAAAGCAGGTCGATCGAATTCGAGGAGTAAACTCGCGTACAGCGTCTCGCGATGGCTGAAACCGGCCAGGAAGTTTCTGGCCAGGAAGAGGGAGGGGATGAGATGGGTAACGGAGGGGTGGTAGTTAGGGATCTCTTCGTATGTTCGAACGGATTAAATCGAAATCTTTGCTCAACGTTGCATACGTGTTATATATAAAATAAAGTAAGATGATGTTATCGTCTAGTGTTGAAACATAGTGTTAACTGAAACGGACAGGGGTGGGTTGTTCGTGTTTTTTCCGGCCACGTCGTTGCCGTTGATGTTTCCCGTTGTGTTCACATGGTACGAAGAATATCGGGGATTTCTTTTTTTTCTTTTTTTTTTTTTTTTAAGGAACATGTTGTAGAAAAATTGCGAAGAAGGAAGAGGAACGCGACACCATCGATGCGCACGATGTAGGATGACGGTGAGTCGGAAGATGGCGGAGGTTCAAGGGTGGGAGTGTGTAGATTATTAATGATAACACAATAGTAATAATGATAACTAAATAACGATTTACTAATAACGACGCTAACGCTGTAAGGATAAATGAAGCATAGTAATAATGAGTAATGATAGCACGTAAAAAACGCAGTAATAAACTACCATTTAACAATAAACGAGTTACGGTAACGTTAAACGTAAGAGTAAATAAACGAGAAAATAATAAACGCTAAATAACAAAATATCGAGTATTAATTAAAAAGTACCCTTAACAAGTATATCGAGCGCTAACTCTACTATCGACGATTACGAAACGTTATACGGTGTATTGTTATCGAATTCCAAAGATGAAAGAAAAAAAAATGCAAGAAAATAGTAAGAAGCAAGAAGGAGAAGAGAGGCGGAACGTGGGGGAAAATTAAAAGCGGACAAACATAAAGCGAACGACCGTTGTTTGACGAGAGGGAGGACCCGATGAAATTCGTGTAAAACTGATAGTATTGTTAAGACAATCAGACACTTATTGCTCCGGCCACCTTGAGGGCCATCCGTGAATATTTGTTGTCGAGGTTTGTTCCTCGGAAAATTTCGAAGGAGAATGACGAAGAAGGAAGACAAGAGAAGCAAGAAGAAATGGGTGCGAGCAGAATCGTCGCGCGCCTCTTCTCAGCCGGACGAAGGACGAAGGAGTAGCACGGGCAGAATTTTCATTGTAGCAGAATGCGTAAGAGAAACAAAGGGGAAAAGAAAGAGAAAAAAAACCGAGAGGAAAGAAACGTGTGACGAACGTTTCGAAGAAGATTGAGGAAAACCTTCGGCTTTTACCCCTGCATTCGCCCATTCCACCCACCCTCGTCCTAGCAGAAACGAAATTGTCGGAGGGGGCTCGATCAGAAGGGAAACAGACAGGGAAAGAAGAGAAAACACGGCACGTGTTCGTCGAGTGTGCCGCGGGACGTTTTTTTCTATGCCTCACATTTTCTACGGTTTCAAAAAAGAAAAAAGAAAAAAAAATAGCATGCAAAGGAGCGATTATTAGAGATTGAAAAAGGATATTAGGGCTAGAGGGGAACTAGTGCACCCAAAAGACGGTCATCAAGTTTTTGCGGGAATCAATCGAGCCACGTTGTTGCGTAGGAACTGAAGAGCGACAGAGATGGCACCCCGTTTGCCAGGGGTGTGGTTAAAAGCAGCGACGTAAAATAACAAGATCGCACACGAAAAACACAAAATACGCGACACGCATCATTACATAAGCTCATAGAAACAATTATACAGGTTGTACGCGTGCGTATGTTCGAGGAAAGCTTCGTTTCTGACTGACATCGCTTTCGTTCTCGATCGTCAACTGTAAATATAGGTTTTGTATAAAAACAGAAACGAAAGTGTAATCACGAATGAATTCAAACTATCCTCAAATGCCAGCAAAATCTCTCCAATACTTTCCTTAGATCGATTTCCTGATTAAAACACGAACTATGCACGCGTGCACAGTTATACACATACGCGCCGCGACCGAAAGGGGGAAAACAAGTTGCCCTCCCTCGTTGAACGTATTCTGTCTCCTTAGAAGGTAAGAAAACACGAAACAGAACGGTGGAAAAGGCATGGTTATAGCCGATCGATTTCAACGAGTGCACATCGAACTCGTTCGTTCAGTGACCACCCTCAAGCTTGTTGTTCCGTCGGGGGTGAAAAGATCATTCTCGGTTGAAAGCTTCGTCTCTCCTTCCTTTCGATTTCGTTCCCGTGGTCGCCTCCTGCTTTCGCTCCTTTCTTCTGTTTGCCGTGATTTCACGCGGAGGGAAATGTCGCGAGCGTTCGTAAACGGGGAGAGGGTGGGCGCAAACACCCATACGTTACAGGTTCACTCACATACGCATACACACATACACGAAGGTCATTTATGTATAAAAAGCGGAGGAAAGAAGGAAAGGAAGAAAGGAGGAAGAGGAGATGTGGGAGAAACGAAGAAGATTACGACGATGTTGATGACGATGATAAACGATGACGATGAGTTGTGTTATCGATGAGGGTGGAAACGAAGGAAATGAAATAAAAAAATAAAAAAAAAACCATACGAACATTTTGTTATATCCGTACGTAAGAACGTAGAATGACGAACGTGTGTTATTAAGGAAGTAAACGTATCGAATCTACAGTTAAATGTTTACGATAAAATTACGGGTAATTAAGAAGATTCTAGATTTTTTCTAACTAATCGATTCGTACGGCGGACTCGTGCCAATCCTCTAGATTTACGACCTAAAACGAGATATACAAATGAGATGAAGCTGTTATCCTATATTAAGTCGGCTTGGAATAAATATTTGATTATACGTATTTAACGTGCGACCGGTCTGTATGCCTGACACACCGAATGCCTGATAGCCGAATGAACGTAACCCGTTTGTCTGAAAGCGACCGCGAGTGAGCGGAATTGTACGATGAAACCACACATAGCGATGAGATTACGCAAATAAAACAGAGAAAAGAAAAAAAGAAGAATTTGATAAGTAAGTTATTAACCTGGTGCGCGTGTGCATGGTGCGAGAGACAGAGGTGTGAACGAGCATCGTATCTTTGAATGAGAAACGAGGAGAAGAAAGAAGGAAGAACGAGAATGACGGCGGCAGAAAAGAATACAGAAGGCGAGTAAATTCTGTTACTCGATCGTATCTCGGTTAATTTTCGAAAAGCATTCAGCGACTCTGGACCACGAGGATCGACCCTTTGGTGCTCTGTGGAAGCGGAAGGCGACGCGTGGCTCACCGGAAGCTCGAGCCCCCGTAAAGCATCGCTGGTCGATTATTTTTGGCGAAATAGGTCGTTCCTTCGCGTTTTAAAGAGTCTCTGATCGCTTTCGTCCGTAATTATATATATATACATGTATATATGTATGTATGTATATGTATATGTACGTATCGATTGATCGAGCAGATGCTTCAAGCCCGGCGTCAACAGAGTGCACGCGTCACGTTGGAGCGAAATCTTCTATCAACGAATCGCCGATATCGTCCTAAGCGTGTGCATGAAGTTTGTTTTTTCTCACACGGGACAGACAGATGGAAAGGAAGGAGGGAAGGAAAAGGAAGAACGCGAGGGATCGACGCGATTTTAGCTCGATCAATTTGCTAATCGCAGAACCATGCTTCGACGTCGAGTCAGGGGCGATAGATTTATCGCGGAATCATTTGAAATTCATAATCGTTGGATTTTTGAGCACGTCCTCGGGATTAATGGCTCGCGATTCCCCTCTCGAATTAGAGATTACGAATTCGCCAGCGGGGAAAAAGAAGCCTGGAAACCCGCTGGCAGAACCATTTTTTTTTTTGCAAGTTGATCCTTCCGGTTGAAACGTTACGACATTTTAGCAACCTTATCGAGAAGCTGCGGTCAAAGGAGTCGTCAAATTCGTTTGAAACCCGCAACTGATTATTTTACACGAGCTACTGCTCCTGATGGAAAATTCGAAGCGTGGTTCGAACATTGAGAAGGTAGAAAACGTGGCGTAAATAGAGAAAAGGAATTTTAAAACTACCGGTGTTCGGTAGACTGCGAATGTTTTATATAATACAATTTTTAGTCGAAAATCGACGAGACATCGGCGAGATTCGTCGCTGCGAGCGGTGAAACTGGTGGCGGCTCGAATCAGCGCATGGGAATCGAATCGCAATTTGTCACGATTGTTTGATCGGTTGTCGCTACGTAGCGACGCGTTTCGCAGATTTATAGCGTTACACGAAAGCGGCGGGACGATTAATAATATACATATGTACATACGAAGGTAGGAAATATTGGAAAAGTTGGCGGAGAAACAGTGAAGAGAATGTCGAAGGAAACGTTTGTTGCCATTAAATATTGTACGTTCACGAGGATCCTTCGTCGCGATTGAATATTATCATTACTATTGTACTTATCATTATTGTTATCGCGACTGTTACGATTATTTATTATCGTTAGCAATTCGCTGACTATCGTTACGATCGCTGTAGCGATGAGTCGGCGAAGTGCGCCGATAATCGACGCTTCGGACGAACGAAGGATAAAGAGAAGAATCAGGGTGAAGTGTCGAATGGATGGAAACCGACGATCCACGGAGAACGAATGAAAAATTTGTTTTAAATAAACAACAACGAATCACCGAGAATCTTCCGTTGTTAACAATGCCGATCTCTCTGTCTATCTGTTTGTCTATCTGTCTGCCTGTCTGTCTGTCTGTCTGTCTGTCTGTCTTGTCCGTCTGCCTGTCTGTCTGTTGTCTGTTTCTCGTGCGTCTGTGTCTGTCATGTCTCCGAAACCGAGTGCCACCTGCCCATCGTGTCCGTATTGTCGTGCCGTGCGTTTCTTTTTTTTCTCTCTCTCTCTCTTTTCACTATTCGTTCCGCGATAGCCCCTGCTGGATGATTCCTTTGGCGATGAAACGATCGTAATCGACGACGATAAGAATGACGAAACACGCTGGAAGGAGGGACGAGAATACGATCTTTCAGCAGGGGCCGCCGATCGAGCAGCGTCTCCGTTAGTGAGCGCCCAAGGCAATCATTTACCACCTCGAAGCGATCGTCGCGAGCCCCCGGAGCCACCGACGCATACGATAGACTGTACAGTAACTTTTACGAATCCCTTTGTACATCACACTCAGCGACAGTAGTGCCTAGTGAACGGACTAGCCGAAGGGGATGCGATCGATGGCTGGACGATTTGTCTGCCGGCGAAATTTCAACCCCTCTCGAATTTGTCATTTATCTCTCGACTTTGGTCTTTCGAGTACGAGTTTCATTCGTTTTCTTCTTTTCCTCTTTTCGTTACTTCATCAGCTGCAATGGTAGTCGGGAATCGGTCCAGCGACGAGTTGTGGATCCCCTCCGCG
>NT_176499.1:539418-597991 GCF_000188095.3 Bombus impatiens
AAAAAAAAAAAAAAAAAAAAACGAACACGTCATTTATCTCGGACTTCCTCCCGCGGACATCGCTCGATCGTCGATCCACGAACACGCTCGGCGTCGCAGCGCGCTCGATCTCGTTCCAGTCGCCTGTCAAGCAAGGGCAAATGGCACTTAAATCCGTCTTACAATTCCTCAATTGCGATTCCGCTGCTGACGTGGGAGGGAAATGGGGGAGAGAAGGGCCGGGTGATGAACGGAAGGCCGAGGGTAAGGGAAGAGAGTCGATAGCGGGGATGAAAGATCGTTTCCGGGGAGGGATGAGGTTTGCAGAGGAGATAGAGAACGGAAGCAGAGACGCTATGTAATATATTAATTACCTAATTAATGGAGGAGAGCCAGTACTCTGAGAGCAGAGAACACACGTAACGACTCATACACGCATACATGCATATATACGTACACACTGGCGTAAAGACACACGTACATACGGTTACAGGAACATACACAGCGTACATACACACAAACACGTACACACGACATACACACGCGCACACGCACATAGACATACACACGTTATGTATGGATAAAAAAAAACTAAACTAACCTATTTGTAAGCTAAAGAAACGTCTACACTCTACACAACTATCCACGTATGTAAAACGATTGAAATAAACGAGCGGTTAAAATTATTGTTTAAAAAATAATAAACGTATTGAAAAAATTGGTGGCGTCGTAGATGTAACCTGTCACGGTTTCTCTCTATTGTTCGTTTTTTCGAATTTCGGTTTCTATTATTTCCAAGTATCCTTTCCACGAGAACAACCGTAGAATAGCGAATGGCAGAAAGTAGTGGAAAATTAGCATCGATTATCGTTAATCGAATTGAAGAAATTAAAATCGCACCGACGCAACCCTGTCGGCCGTCCATTTTCCGAAATTTCGCATCCGCGCAAAAAGCGCTCCCGCTTTTCGCCAGCGAAACCATCAAGAGGTATGACACGTTACTTTCCGCCTAACATTTTTTTTTCTTTTCTATTTAATAAGGATCCATTATCGACAGCTTTTACCACTAATACCTGCCGAAAAATGGACCAGACGAGAGCGGAAACATTCGACGCCACGCCAGTGTCCCTTGCCGCACAATTTCGCTCGTCCTCTCGTACAAATCCACTCTCTTCCTCTACCAGTTCCCTCGCTTCCTACACGTTCCCTTGTTTTCCTGGATCGTGTTGTTGCCAGAGCAAACAATTGGAGCGGGGACATTCCCAGAAGAGACGAGGGCGAGAAAGAAATTAGTCGACAGAAGAACATAGAAGATATGGACGGGGGTAGGTATGGTACAGTATCGAGAAGTTGGATGGATCGACAGAACGCTGCCGACTTTCATCTACTCCCCCGAACGATCTTTGTTTGTCTGACTTCCCGCAACTTCGTTTTCCTCGAAGAAAGAGCAAGGGGGATGGAATCAATGAGAAGGAAACTCGTTTGCAAATATCTCGGTAGAAACGACGTTCCGTAGTCGACGATCAAATCAATTTTTCCCCTTTGCCACAGGATGTGGTAGATTCGTAGCAATAGGGTGAAGCATCGGTTCCGTACACAGTTGCGACAGAGGACGTTTCACGTGTGACGCAAGGCAACATCGAAGTTTCAAAGTCAAAAGTTTGCAGATGAGAGAACAAAGGGTAAAGTTGAAGTAAAAACTGCGTGTTGATCAAACGCGGTTACAGAGAATAGTTCAATCTGCGTATCTCAAAACTTGTTGGTTTTTTATGTCAAGTTTGTTCGAAACGCGTAAAAGTGGAAACAAAAACTTGTTGGTTTTTGTTTCCCGTATGCATTCAACGAGTGAAAAAGTTAGCAATAAGGTGAGTTTCCAAGTGACACGAATTTTCTTTCAAGACGTTCGTCATTATCAATCGCACTCTTCGCTGTTTCCATCGAAATTGAACCGTGGCAAAGTCACATCCAGCTAATTGTTTCGCTTTCTGCCTGATGAAGGAACTTTAAATTGGATAAGTCGACCGACACATGCACCCTGTAGGGAAGATAATTGCGTTAGCTTAAACAACAGCCAATAAGGCCACCTATTATCCGTACAAACATTTTTCTCCGCTAACGATCAAACTTCAAGAAACCTGCCCCCATCCCTTGATGTAGACGTCTCTCGACGGTTATTCTACCGGAGTCATCCAATAATGGCAGCTGCGCTTTGCACTTTCTTCGAAATCGTCCTTTAAAACGGCGAAATTAACTCATAATGTAATTTAACGTTGCATTAACGTTACGTTAATCACAATGTAATTTAACTCAACAACCGTCAACTCGGAAATTTATTCCATTTCCAATATTTTTCGATATTTGTTCGTCGTTCCTCGTTCAATTTAGAGCGCGATCGAGCTCCATTTTCACTTTCTGCGGAATAAGAACGGAAATTAAAAGGGATCCGGAGGAATGCGTCCCGACGAAAGAATTAAGATGGAGTTTTCCAGGCAACGGAAGACAGAAAGCTATGGGAGCGCGAGTATATAAAGAACAATTAAAGCGTCTTTTTTTTTCCAGCCTTTAAATGAAACGCAAGTCGGCTTCTCTCTTCCTTCGCTGCACGCTGCTGCCTATCGTTCCCTCTTTCTTCCACTCTCTCGCTGTTTTACGCCTGGATAATAAATTTAAGTTAATTAAAGCCGATTGCTTGTGGAAGTTGCCTCATTACGTAGATGGAAGGTCTATGCGCCGAATGAAATCGCAACACAGAAACAATTTTGTTTTAATTAAATGCTCCTAGACGGAAGAATGTATAGAACAAAGGTGGCTCTTTGAATAATACTTAGTCCGGCGCGTCTACGTGGAAACCGGCGCAGATTCTTTGTTTTATTGCGTTATGATTTCGTTCGATACTCCACGAGAACGTTACATTGCGAAAATGCAATATTCCTTCGCATTCCTAATTACCTACCTTATATTACGAGCTTTTAAATGTTCGACGATCAAGGTTTGCGATGAAATCGATTTCAATTCCTATATTGCGTTTTACCTTCGACAAAAGCTTCGTGCTAAAATGGAGGCGGAACAACCTCCCTATCCCCGAAACACCCCTGAACTGCGGTTACAAAGTAATCGTCCGAGGGTAAAACGAACTAGAAGCGGAGTATATCGCCGCGTTCAATCTTCGCTGTGGAAATCCTCGTCCCTTACAATCTACCCGTGGCAGGCAGAAAATTCACCGGAAAACATTTGTCCAGAGACTGGGATCGTTCTAAGTTCTAGTTTTCTACCGAGGAATTTCGTGACATCGGCATTAATATTCCCAGGATGGCGTTTTTCTGCATCACGGAAACGCTTGATTTAAGCACATTTTTCTACAGCTGGAACATGCTACTCGGCTTCCTCCGGCTTTCCTTACTCGCTCTCTCTCTTCTCTCTCCCTCCCTCTCCCTCTCTCCACACTCTACCTCGAGATAACGTATTTAATAAATCAAATACGCCTTTCTTTTCCGGGTTTATAAGAGGCGTGAAAAAGCTAACGATATCATACACGTCGGATAACAAGTCCTCTCGGCGTCAAGATTAATACGTCCCTTGCGTTTTCCTGCTCAAACGCCGACTTAGCATTCACGGGGTAATCCCCGTGCTTTTCCCCTCCACGAAAATCACCATACTCCCAGTTACTGATTTTTAAAACGAATCTTATTAACACAGCGCCATTTCTTTCGTCCCCATTTTTCTCGTATTTCTCTTCCTCGTTTTTCGCACTTCACCGCCTTCCCCGCTTCTTCTTTTTCCTTCTTTCCCCATTTTTGTAGTTTTGCCTTTCTCTTTCGTGGAACTCGCAGATTTCTCTTCAAAGCGTCGCGAACCCGGAATGAAGCGGAAAGGTAAGCGAGAAGAAGTTGTTGGAGGAAAGTCGAGGGAATTTTTCTTCCAAAGATCGACAACATTCGATTTAACATCGCACTCCTCGACACCGAGAAACGCTGTAGAAACCTCTCGTAAAGTTAGTCAACAAAACGATACCGCAACAGCGACTAACCGGAAGAAATGACAGCCAGAGTTCTCGAGTTCATGAATCGGCTAATCGTTGGCAGAGAAAACCACGGAAAAGTTGCAGGGCTGTTTACGGCTGCCATTTACGGCAATTTCATCTGTAAATAATTTTTCCGGGTCGGTCGCTAGTTGGCCGAGAATGGCAAATACGTTGGTTGGCTGGAGTATCGGCGAAAGGAACGGCACGAATGGAAGTTTGCGGGTTAGGTTTATGACGATATTCGTTTGGCGCGCAGTTACCAGCAACTTCCTGCAGTGGAAACGTTCGCGAACGATTTGTGTTAGTCAGACGGAACTTGGCAAGATCTTCTTTTACCTCGCGCCCTGAAGAATGTGTGTGTCTCGATATTTAAGTCGCAACCAGAGCATCCCCAAGGGACTATTAAAATAACGAAATTTTCTACTCGTTCCGTGGTTCCTGCGCCCTCTATTTTCAACACTAATACCTGGTCCCATTAAAAATACCATTCCTGCTCAGGATATTATTTCCTTCTGTAAGGGATACTTTATAAAAGTAGGATCTTATTCACGCGATATTCGATACCGTAGGAGAATACAAAAAGGTACTTTTCCAGAATACAAGTTGGTACAGTCATATGCGCTTCTTGTATCTCGCGGATTACCATATAACATTTACGGTATTGCACACTGTTTCCTGAATTTAATGACCGAAAATGCTGCCGTTAAAAATATTGTTTCCGCCTATATACAGGGTGGTTGATAACTGGTGGTACAAGCGGAAAGGGGGTGATTCTACGCGAAAAAAGAAGTCGAAAATATAGAATAAAAATTTTTCGTTTGAGGCTTTGTTTTCGAGAAAATCGACTTTGAATTTTCGCTCGGTACGCGTGCGGTACGTTATAACGGATCTCACTGTAGATCGTTGTCTCGATGGAAAAATTAAAAAAAAAATTTTTTTTATTTTATATTTTTGACTTCTTTTTTCGCGTAGAATCACCCCCTTTCCGCTTGTACCACCAGTTACCAACCACCCTGTATATCTTCTGATATGGAATTTTCTGTAGAATAAGACGAGATATATAATTACATTATCGATTTGAAATTATAATAGGAATATCAATATGGAAATATTATAGCGCAGTAATTATGAGGATATTCTTAAATTGAAAGTATTTCATCGTTCTAGAACAGTAATTTTCAAATGTACAGGTCGATACAGTTACATATAATTTTTACGTGTCATTGATTTCCAACTAATTCCCATAGTATTCGACATACGCGCACATTTTTCAAATTAATACATCGAAATGGTTTCATCGAATATAGTTTCTCTGCTGGAAACACGAGGACTTTTTTAAAAGCTAGTCTCCAAGAGTGCACTTCTCGAATGATATTAATGTCAGGTTCCTGGCCGTAATATTCGATGCATTTCCGATTTTTCTTAATCGAATGCATCGTAACTATTTCGCTTAAAATATTTCTGCGGTAAAAGTATCGTGCCGCTTGGAGAGGATCGCGCTCGCAGATATAAGTCGATGCAGCTGTATACGATTTTCGCATCTTATTAATATCAAGCAATTCTTCGTAATATTTAATACACTTTCCACTCTCGCCTTTAGTAATTCGTAGCGATTATTATTCGTTCACAATTTGTAATCATTTTCATTAACAAGGATATCAAATGGTATTTCGAAAAACTAGCTTTCGAAAGAACAAGTTGCCACACTCTGTATGCACACCTAATTAGTTCAACCTCTAATTACTCACACGTAATTATGTAATGCTGTGTAAACGTGTTTTTGCTAATGAATAAATTTCCCCCAAAACGATCGGCGCCGTCCATATAAATATGCAAATAATTTCTATCTCGTCTACTCGGCCTGGAAATCCACATCCATCGGCCAGAGCCGATCAATTAATCAAACAACGTTCCGTTTATTAGTCGATTCCCATGCTAAATCGTGCCTTTTATCCGACGAGTGACTCGTCAACGCAGAAAAAGACTCAACGCAGAAAAAGTGGTATTCCCGCGACTTTATCTTTTGTCGATCGATTTACGAAAAAAATATCGCTCGTTCTTCAAAAATTACTCGTTCTTTAACGAGCTCGATCAGTTTCGAGAAGAGACACACGACGAAAGGAGAAATCTACAGTCAGAAATGACGATGCACTCGACGAAGAAGGTCCCCGGCAAGCTTCAACAGCGTTATCTCGCGAAGTTACGGTTGCCAGGTTGGCGTTCGCCACTTTTTATCGGCAGGAAGTCATCTAAACAGTTATCCCTCACACTTTTAGACGGATGAGTCGGAAGTTCGTAAAGTTTCATCGGAAATCGGTGGACGGGTCTGCTGAAAGCACAAACATAATTAAAAGTTGCGCGATAAACAAGTTAGTCGCGACTGTGTCGCTAACACTAGTTGAATCGTTAAATTTTTTCTTCGCGCCCTGGATGACACTCGTTGAACATCGCAGTTTGAATTTTATCGCGATGCTTTTTAAAGTCGGTAAATTTATTATTATCCGCATTGCTGTTACTGTTGTTGCAACTGATATAAAAAATACACGAAAAATGATAACACACGAGTAACGTAGCGCCGTGTAATGTGTAAAATGAAACAATAATGGAAAATTTAATATGAATTTATAGCACATTTGAACAACTTGATTTTCATCCCGATATTGTATTTGTCTTTGGCACTTCGCTTAAATTACCGAGAAGTCTCCTTTCTTATTGCCTCTAGTAGTCTGTTCAATTTGCGAAATTCGATGGACAGAACTTACGCAACATTTTAATATACATTAAAATGACAAAATTGAAAAACAGCCTAATAATAAAATAATCATACGAATCAAGGATTGAAAACCTAACCGATCGGTTAAAAAAATCATGGCAACCGAAGGAACCTTTCTCTACATTTCTCGATTCTACAAAGAAAGCAGCGCTAATTGCCCCAAAGTAACACGATACAGAGTAACCGATAGTCCATCCAACGACTAGCTCTCTTCCTAAACGATACACACTTTCTTCGATATATCGAGATACCTCTTCGAAGGTCTCTATTGGTCTCCACGCACATCTAGGCAAGAGTATCAAGCATAAAGAAGACCACTCGAGAACCGAGTCGCTGTAAAACTGTTTTGATGGACGCTTTCCCCCTCTTTTTCTTCGTTCTCGAGCGCTTTCCCAACATACTTCTCCGCTCGAGACCCTTTGTCGTTCTCTTAAAGGAGCCCGGTTATCTGGATTTCCAGACTTCTTCCATTTCTTGCTCGGCTTCCGCCGGCTCGCACCACGGCGCTCGTACAACACGCCGAATCGCCTCGCTTCTCCTGCCTCCGTTTCCCACCACCGTTTTCCATCCCTCACACGAAGCAACAGCAACGCGTCGTAGTATCGTTCCATGCGACATTCCTTGCGACTTTCCTGCAAGCTCTCGGAAATATTGGATTCCGACACGAATTTGAATCCCCCTCCCCCATCGTTGTTAAATCGTCGCCGGATACTTCTGTCCCCCTGTTTTTTGTTCTCTATATCCCCTTCTGGAAAAGATAGTCGCGCCTTCTCCATCTCGAGGTAGGTTTTATCGAGGACGTTCACGATACTCGTTTGCGGAATATTCTAACGGATGGACCATGTTTATGGCTCGTACTGGTATGGTTTGGTTTTATGAAGGGATTGTTTCACGAGACACGGGAAAGGCCGCTCGCTATAAAAACGGATCTGGATGGTAATTTGTTTTCGAACTCGTTGCATACCATTTTTCGTAATTCCTTGCGCTGGTAGCAAGCGGCCATTTTATTTCGTTCGAATCGATAGGCGACTTTTTTCTTCGATGGCTTATCAAAATTGCCGTGTGTCACCGCTTCAGACTCACTGAACGTCAAACGTATCAGTTTTGGACAATCGCGCGATACGAACAGTCAATGCTGTAGTGTAAAATGTTTTCGTACCAAACGCCTCGGCTCGCTGTTAAAATGTCGAATTGGAGAAGTTATCGGATGAATTAAAACTTGCACGTTTCGAACTTCTTAAGTGACAATAGTACTTTCAAACACTATGGATATTGAAGGAGAAATTTTGATTGCGAATTATTTAATAGTTACAAACCAGATTTGTTGAATTTTAACAACGACATACCCTTATTTGTATACTCTTCGCCATTATAATATGTCAGCTCGAGATAGGAACTGCGTAGTGCGCGAATTAGTTGGGAAAACCGAGTCAAACTGATGCGAGATACAAAGCAGGAAGAGAACAAAGAGCGACAGAACCGAAGGAAGAAAATTATTTCCAAATCAGGAATTATTTCCTTCAGCGATTACGAGATAATCATCGCCAAGTATTATCATGGTAGCCGACTGTTTCCTTTCAAATCGGCTGCTCAACGAGATACTCGAATATTCTACGTGATATCGAACCAAGAATCGGCGGATGCGTTATTGCGTTTCACTGCTTAGTATTCCGCTACGAGCGAAGTTAAGATGCTCGGTGTCATTAAGCGATTCCCTTTTGTGTCGCTGTTCCACGATGGGGGGCCGCGCAGCCGAGAGCAACTAGTTACTCGATACACCCTTTCGTAGCAAATTCCATCTCTCTCTCTCTCTCTCCTCGCGCATAATAAACTGACGGCGTTTGTCTTTGAAACTTGCAGACTTCAGCACTCAGGACGATCTACGAAGCATCAAGACGAACAGCCATGATCGCGAGACGATTACTCGTAACCTTACCAGCATCGAGCGAATCTCGTTATGCTTAACCAAGGAATCGGTCCTTTGAGGACAATCGACTGATGCGCGGCTCGCGAGTAAGTAATTCCACCTAGCGTGTGCAACCTGGTGTAATAACGAAACACATTGTGAGAGCGATGGTGGTTCACGAGATAATGCTAGTCTGAGGAGATCCTTAACGGTGGAAAAGATTTAGTCGAAACTTGTTCGAGTAGTTCTTTAAAGCTTTGCTCTTGCGATTATTCGAATTCTCTTTTTAAATAATAGGAACGTTGCTTTCAAGACGAGTTGTTCTACGCGTTTGCTTCTTCGCCCTCCAACTGCCTATCGAGTTTTCTTCACGAGTTAAGCGTATTTGTTTGAAGAAGCTACTCTTTAGGAGAAGGTTAAGCTATTCTATGAATCCTTTTCTTCCGATTATTCGGCTATCTTATTAATTATTCGAAAGATTTTTCGGTGATTTTAAAGTCATAGGAAAATTGGAAGAATTTACTTGTCATGGCTGTTATAGACTGACTGTAAGTACTCGAAATACTTACTTCGTGAATTTGCATTCATTGTATTCGAATTAAATACATAAAAGTAATAGCTACCACTATTCGTACAGCACTTAGAAACTGCGTGAACTTCGACTGTAACACGATAAAATTGTAACCTGTTCAACAAACGAGACAAAGTTTAGATTGCAACGATCCGGCTCATTGTCTCGCGGCGGTAACAATAAGCGATAAGCCGATGACTGTGCAATTGTCAGGAAAATGCAAACAGATTTCGACCGAGGAAAGTCTCGTCTTCGTGTGACCTGTTCACGATACTTCCAACTGCTCGTTATTTCACCGGAGGACGTATCAAAGACGCTAAAATATTCTTCTACTGTTAATCTTTTAATGTAAACCCTAACCAAGCTCCAGACATTTTCATTGACATCCGACTCGAGTAAATTACCGGCTCATGAAAATACCGGGCCATTCTTTGATATATCGCAATAGTAAGTTAAATAAATCAGCTAATAATTGTATGCACATGTGCGGCTGCTGGTAATCTTCTTAATTATCATTTATTTACGACAATCACAACTTACGGTACAATATACGGAATAACGAGCGCCAGTTATTATGCGTTTGGTACGAAGTTCCGGAAATATTTCTCAGTCCTCCAATATTTAATCAATATCCCGGATATCGTTGAGAACCGAGCGCCTCGTTGATTTTCTGCCGCTGAGCACGTAGGCTTTGACTGTCGCCATCAAACACACGCAACGATAATACCTGATCATCTACGTATTTGGTGGCAATTCGAGCGATCAAGAATAATTTCTATCGATCTGATATCGCTGTGTGCGTGTATATAATTGACAAACATAGTATACTAGACAAACGAAATTTCTGCACATTCCATTTTAATCGTCAGAGACTGCTAAAGAAGCTGAAGAAATCTAATAGTATCGCAAGAAGACACACTGCAATACCGGAAGTCTGGTTTGGTTAAGAATAAGTCTCCAGCATCACGTAGAACAGCTAATCAAGCTAGTAACCGATGAAGAAGGGAAGTGGCAAATGTAGGATCTCCGGTGTTCGACTTTAGGTTGATAGCAAGGAGATATGGTCGAAGGCAATCGTCGAGTTACTCGTAGAGGCGATACGCGTCGCACGAAACGAAGTTAATCGAAAAGAAGCAATTTGTCGGGAGAAGTACTGCGGCAACGGTGAGGCCTGAAAGAATCAATATCCCTGGTCGTCGCAATGAGCGTTTTCGTGGCTCGTTCCATAGCGAGTTAAAAGTGGATTCCAGCTTTGCCGTGGCTCGAAGCGTGAATGAATAATCAAACGTCACGGGGGAAAGGGGTGGCGGCATGGGGGTCGGGAGTGGAGGCCGGATAATAACGGGTCGGCCATGCCCTTTTGTCCCTGTCGAGACAGATTATTAAACACTTAAACGGCTACGATGGATACGGGCCGTGTATTCGGGGACTGGGTTGTTTGCAGGAAACAACGAGAAACCGTCAGCATCGGAGTAAAATGTTTATTGCACGCTTTCTTTCTCTCCGGCTTGTGTTTGCCGGAGAATTTATTTCGTTGTGTGGTTTAACTCGTCGTTAGATTGAGATTCTTCAGGCAGTTTAATCCTGTCTGTAATATGCTGATTTTAATAATTTATGAGACTGGTTTGATGCGAACACTTCGCTTTGTCTGCATTCTTTTCTTATTAAGCATTCTCATTCGAGAAGTTTCTTCGTACTGTGTAATGAATATGCGCAAGAGAATTAATAATAAAATACAAATTACATATAAGTATCGTATAATGGTAATAATAGGAATTTTAATTTAGGGATATTTAGGGATTTAATTTCATTAAACTTAAATTTCAAAAAAAGAAAAGAAAACGGCGGATTATAGAACAGTGACAGTAATTGATAGTGTAAAGGTAAGTGACATTAAAAGATATATATTTAGCTTCAAATGTAGGTATAAAGGTAATTTCGCTAACATAGCATTGATTGACATGGCGCGGAATTTTAAAACTACTTTTAAATGTACTTCCTTGTAACGATTAGACGAGTGTCACACTTTGACTGCCACGCCGAAATCACATGTTTCGCTCAGGATGCCACGGGAGTATTTTTATTATTAAAAGCATATAATGGCAAAATAATAATACATCGATGATGTAAGACAACATTCTTCTCCAATGGACCGTTTATCTTATTGATGGTCACGGGTGACCACCGTGACGTCTTGGTAACACTTAATAGCGACATATTATAACAAGACCTCGTTTATTTCAACAAACCACTTGCGTTCGTTATTTCGTCGTAAGCAAAACGTCCAGAATATATCGTTGAAACATGTGGAAGATATTAGAAAACAGTATTTGCTCATTCTATATATAATAGTAAGGTATGTGCACACTTCTAACTTCAATTATATGATTATAAAGCAGCATTTACGATTATTTTCTCAGGTGTGTTTATAATAATATTCGTAGATTACCCCTCAAGGATATGGATGCAAACACAGTGCACCGTTAGATGCAAGATTTGTTCTCATCTTTTTTTTATTGATGTTCTAATAAAAATTTTTAATTGTTCTATGGGGCACTTTTTATTTCAAAGTATCTTCTATTTATCGCTTATATTCAAAATGCCCTAACTGTCAATTTTCATACAATTTTTACACTTGTAAGAAGTTCAAGCGCTCCGGTCACCGAAGTTCAAGCGCTTCGGTCATCAATGACCACCGTGGCGTCACAGAAAAAACCATTGGTCATATATGACCAACGTAGCAGTCACAGTGTTAAACTGCACGAGTGCTATAATTTTATTAACATTTACAAAATCCAATATCTGTAACTTCTTCGATAATTCTCCCATTAATAAAACGGATATATTAGCAAAAGAGAATATTTGATTATCGTAATGATTATACTGTAGCGAGGCAAGAGCGAATTCGCGCGATCGTCGTAGTCTCGTTTGCGTATTCGTTGCTTAATTATCACTTTTAATACGTGTAACGTCGCCTCTCGTTTCTTTCTAATTCTTGTCACGTCGACTGGCCAGCAATTCTTTCCCTTTCAATTTGGACCTTAAGCGGCGGGGAATAGTCAAGCATGGGCGCAGTACTTTAATCCTTTATGAAGCGGAAAGTGGCAAGAAACGAAGCTACGTGTTTCGTGTTTTAAAGCATAATTTAAAAAGTAACACGAACGCCTTTTTAGGTAGATTCATTTTCTATGCTGGTTAACAAACCACTGTCGGCTTGGGTTAGGTTTGCTTAATCCACGAACGAATATATAACTTTGTTATTTCAAATATTTGAATATCAGCGGATCTCTAATTGAAAGAAAATTTAACTCGCTCGGTTTCAAATTGCGATAACGTGGACCGCGGATATACACAGTTCCTACCCAAACGAAAATTATTATCCACGCGAAATTTATACGCAGTAGCTACAAAGAATATTTGTACACCGTCACATTCATTATAGCGTGTATATATTAATTAATTATGTCCAAGTATTGACATTCATTTAAAATTGATTTTCTCCGCGAAATTTTTCATCGTGCATTGAAAATAAAGAAAACTTTCACATGCTCCCACATACGTTCGAATCCTATCGAGATATCGATTCTGGTGACGGCACTTTGCGGAAATCAGCCAGAGAACCGATTGAACTTGCCATCTCGTCGCGTCATTGTTCAGCCAGCGAACAGATAATCAAACAGACGCTCGTTCCACCTAATGTTAGCCCTGACTTTGATTCGCGACAGCCATTTGCTTGCCTCCGGTGAAATTAATTGGAATTTACTTATCGGAAAAACGAGGGCAGATTGTAATCTTTCGATAAGTGACAAGGTTCGTTTGATTCGATTGCGACATCTTTGCAAGCGGAAGTCGTATCGTGCGGGGCCGTAACAGGCCTGTTTGCATTCTGCTTCGTCTGGCCCGATGTGATTTATAGCGTTACGCTCGCTTAAATGTTCGAACGATCATGCCGCCGCCGCGCATCGTTTGAGTATGATAGTCACGTCGTCCATTGTTCCTAAAGAGGCTAATCGAATGTTAGCGAATGCGATCCGTAGCGTACACACGCGTCCCATGCCATATGGTCTGTTTGCAGATACATGGTGTAACTGTAAATTGGTATTGATATTTGGATTATTCAATAGAAAGTTATCTGTTGGTATCCGAAGAGGGAATTTTGAAAAATCAGCGACCCTTTCTAAAATAATTGGCATGTTCCTAGCAAAACCGGGCTTTGAAGTGTAATAAAAACGAAATGTAACGCGTAGATTTCAAAAATGCATTGGCTATCATTTTTTTCTTTTTTTTTTTTGTAGAATATCTACTATTAATCTGGAAATAAAAGTTCAAAGATATACCCATGCCATGTAAATGTTCCAGCGATAGGAAAGTAGATTTGAGAACGAATCTGCCAACGAGCGATTTCGCGAGTCTCTCATCGTGTGATCAGTCTCGATACAGTACACCACTTTTACGTGGTTGAACTTTTCATGCGGAACTTTCATCGGAAGAGCCAGTTACGTCGGTAACTTTTCCAACGGGCGCTCTTTCGAGCTAGCGTTCGATGTTCGAATCCACTGAAAACTTTCTCCATCGGTGACAACGAAAATGAACAAGAAAACTGTATTCTTTACAGCCAAAAAGCCAGGCAATCGAATCTCATAATTTCGCGGCAAAAGAACGATTGTTTGTTCGAACGACGAACATAGTTCGCGAACTGGCGGCGACTGCTGTCTCTACAGTGCTCGTCATTGACAGCGATGATTCCTGCATCGATCAACCATTAGCCACGGTCCCGGGGGTAATTTCCTAAATTAAATTCTACCCAATCCGTAATAGGGGCGATAATCGGTCATGATTTACTGCTAATAGAAATTAATCATTTCCAACAAACTCTCGCGGCGATCCTCCGCGAATGGTTTACCTGTCTGTTGTGGCAGGAGAGAAACGCGAACAACATTTTCCAAGCGTTTCAGCAACAACGAGAAAGAAACGGGTGAATAAAAGACGCGATGCTGAGAGCAGAATTTGTCAACAAGCAAATCAAACGTTGCGCGGTCAAAAGGTTGATTCCCTTAAATTATGGATCTATTGTGCTCGCCGCTTTGCGACTGGCGATACCGGTAATTCCAAAAATGTGCTTTGAAACGCGTCTTATACATAAAAAACGACGTCGCCGATATCGCTACGGCGGATGAAAAGCGTGGCGGCGAAAAAACTGACGGAGGCCGTGGAGACGGAAGGGAAGGACGAAGAGAAGTAGCTCTTGCTTCTTTCACCCGGGGGAATTGTGGTTAACCGTACGGAATCGGTAGTGTCGTGGAAAAGAGGGTTGTTATAAGCGGCCTTACACCACGCCCGGCTTGGCCCGCGAACTGGGGCGGTGTCACTGTCACGGAATCGATATCTGTTCGCTGCTACTGAATTTTATTCCGCGGATGAGACAAGAAAAGCGACTAGCTCTGCCCCTTCTTTACCGATCGTTTTGTTATCTCTTCTTTTCCCTTTGCTCTTCGTGCATGCACAGTCTGACTGGGAAATAAGGGAGTTCGTCGTTGCTTTAAGTAGGTTCTATAACGATCACAGGTCAATGACGTTTTAAGAATTATGTATAAGTAATATTTTCGCTTTTATTTACAAAAACGAAAAATTAATTCATTACATTTTTAATAACATTAAGTCGTTATCTCGTTGATACCGTTTAACTTTTGACTGAAAGGAAGAATGTTTGTTAAGAAATTATTTGACTTTTGAGTTAGGTATTTGAAATTGTCAACTTAAGAGATTCTTATAGGTATATATATATATAGTTAACCACAAAAATTTGTGCAAAACGTATAAAACGACAGTTTTTCTAATTGGAATAAAATGCTATAAAATTTGACTGCAAAACTGGTGCGTTCTATATGAAAACAATTGAAAATTGTTTTATTATTGCTTTATGAAAGTATATTAGGAAATCAATATGGTACTATAAGTCTTTGTATTTTTTATTTAAATAAAAATGGACCTCTTTTATGAGGCGTCAAAAGCTTTCGTGACTGACTGTACATCACGTAAATCATATTAATCGATGTGACAGTAATTTAATATGTCCGGCGTTTTGTATAATTCATGTACTCATCGTACCGCTGCTGCATATGACTTTCTCGATTAAGAAATTCGCACATAGATGCCAGTGTGTGTTCGTCCATTCCTCTTATTTCGAAGATTCCAAATTCCAATAAAAAGTTTACTAAAAACACCTTTCAGGTGTGTAAGTATCCAGAAGAATGCTAAAGGAAGATACTTAGAATAAAATGAAGAACTTTTACAAATACTGTCAATGTTTAGATTAAGACAATACGAATGACAATGGACAAATATTCATTTTTCTATCGACTTGCACACAGTCGAGCTCGCAGAACAAATTCGTTCCACTTATCGACTTAAGGACATTGTATGTCGCGTCTGACTACATGGGCCGCGTTCTACTAGTTTAAGTTGGAAAATATGTGCCTTCTTTCACTTCGTTTCCCATCCATGGGTATTGGTAGCTTTACAAGGATCGAACGCCCGACCACGTACAGGGCCATTCTACTCACTCATCTACTTACTGCGCTATTCTACTTCAGCGACGTAGGGTCAACGTACAGGCTACGTACATTTCACGTCTGACTATGTGTCGACTCGTTCTACTCCATCCGTTCTACGCGGTCTGCTTGGAAATCAACGAACTGAGCTTATCTTCTGTTCGTGCCATTTCCTCGTCAAACAGAGCGACGATTCGAGTATACGTGGAACTGTGGTCGCGTAGAACAAAACATTGTCGAACGAATGGAGCATTGTGTAACGAACGTTGAGAGTATCGGTTGTTACGAGGACAAAATCTCAACAACTTTTCTGACGAGCGTAACAAGACGAATAGAAAGCCAAGACCCACGCATGTCCAACGATGCAAACGCGATCCGTTACGTATCAGAAATATCGTGCGTCGTCGAGGGTGAGGCTATGGCCGATGACGTCACCGAATAAATCCAAAATCAATTTCTCCGGGAACGAGTCCCGGGGCTTTGGCTGTTGTTCATCGTTGGAAACGGCGTCGCGTCGTTGGCCAGAAACATACAACAATTTTTCATCTCTTATCGTTACCGTGGACGCGCCGTCACCGCGTGGCAAAGCGGAAACCAGTGACAATCGATGCGTGCATGCGGAGTACCGAACCGAAAGGAATGAAAACGGCCAGAGAAGAAAGAAAGGAGAGGGAAGAGCAGACAGAAAGAGAAGGAAGAAAACGATAGGATATTCGTGTAACGGAATCGACGAGGATTCAGGTTTGTTAAGTCCCTCGCTTAAAACTTTTGTATCAATATTTATCTCTAATTGCTTGGTTGGAACGAACTACGAAGCATTCTACTAGCTAGCTATTAACAAATGTTTCCATCTGTTATCGTAGTTAAATCGAAGCAGACGTGTACGCCACAACACCTAGCGATCACGCAAATCGACAAAGCCACGAAACCAGCTAAGCCGACTTATTCGCGCGATTATCTATTTGTAGTTGCCTGTACGAAACAGTTTTCCGGATTTCGTGTAATATTCGGCTCGACGAAGTACGTAATCCTGTTATATCGAATATATTGACCCACGGTGTAACAATATTACAAAGAATCGTTATTATCGATTGGAACTGGTGAACTGAACACAGCCGGATGCCATAGCAGGCCTTATCCACACTCGTTTATTTCATCCCTTGCTTCGATTCCATCTACCGCTCTTGCTCTGCCGATAGGTAAGCTCATCCAATTACCGAAAATGCAGCTGTGTACGCTACTACGTTCCGGATATTGCTATTTTTGAGACCGACTCGCGTTACTTACACGTCACGCGATACTATTCCCCTGCTGCTGCGCTTCCTTTCAACTTCTTTGCAGAACGTTCGAGAGGATGGTACTCCTGGATATTATCATCGACGTTATTTGCAGTGCCATTAAAGTTCAGCGATCACTGTAAGCTTTCGTATTCGATGCCATTAACACATTACGTTCCGCGCCAATTCCGTCTGCGCCATTCAAATTCTCACATTTATTAAATAAATTGAGTTCCATAATGGTTAATGCCAAATTACTAATTATTTAATTTTGCGGTTTCTTACGCGAATAGACCAGTTCTACGTCTCATGAGAAAACACACATTCATATCGAAAAGTAAAATACACATAATACGCAGTTTCTCTTCTTGTCATAGACAAAATATCAAACTGCTTGAACGAAAAAGTCGCGCAGTACGGAACGTGCTAATATCGAGAGGGACGAGAAGATTTGCTTCGCAAATCAAACCGACTTCTCGTCCAGATATTCCGTGAGAACACCCCTTTGGAGTTCTAGCGGCGTAGAGCCAGCGTGTTATTTCATGTTGTACCTGGCCCAGTCTCCGAAAGATTCAACCGTATCGGCATATCCTGGCGGAAGTTGAGGTCGCCGCGTCGCTGATGTGTCGTATTTCCCGAGGGCCATGTCGATCAGGGAGAAACTGCATCCGGCGTACATGGAGGCGCAATCATGGCCCTCATGGCCTGCTTTGTGAGCTCTGCTATACGCATGATGCTCCTCCGGCTCATGAGCGAACAGCCGCTTCAAAGGGAAGCTGTAACAATCAGCAGGAAGGAAATGGAAGGTTGTCGCTTGTCTCTGCGACTTCGAGGAACTTGCCAACTGCGCGCGGTGGTAGATTACGAGAAATCGAAGCGGATCGATGGGATCTTACTACTATTTATATCGAACAATGTCAGGAATTTTCGAATGATCAATTCGGTAGAATGACAGCGTTTTTTCACATATTCACTGCACTAAATCGTTGCAAAATTTTCAACATTCATTGTACTTTGTTTCTTGTATACTTTTGTACGGCATATTTAATCTTTTGCGGATGTCGCTACAGTGGCGACGTTTGAAAGTTCTTCCCAAAGTCGGATGTTTTCACAATACTAGCGGTAAATACTTATTACTCCGATCAGTTGGTAACGCCAGCAGAAAAAGACAAGCAGAGTTTGGCCAATCTATTAACTAGTTCGTTACATCGTAACAAATGATAAGTTTAGCCTGAGCTGATTGATTTATCATTATACAACGACTAGACGTTCGTTTCAATTATGACTTCCTTGATAGTTGCTCTAAAAACGAGAAGAGTACAAAAAACGTCGAACGAAATGCGCGAAAGTGATCTTAGTATGTATAAAATTCGACGTGATTTTTTGCACGAGCAACGAGAGAATAGCGTGACTTAGGCTACATAGGGGTTGAAATGCGTGAAATATCCACGAAGGGCAACCTTTTAACCTTATTTGCTTAATAAAATTCGTCTCCATTGCCTCGGTCCGCCTCTTTCTCCGGCGAAACGAGATTATTCCGAAATCCCATCGATCCCCGACTAAAGCCCACTCCCTCGAATCCGAATGAAGAGGAAGAAAGGAATCGCGGATGGGAAGCGGGGAACCTTTCGAATCCGCGCGCTGCTGGAACTCCTTTTCTTTTTTACTCCTTTTCCCTTTGCCCTCTGTGAACCTTACGAGAATGATATCCTCATCATCTCTTCGATGAGAGTGTTTCCTTTGGGCATCAGCCGCTGAGAGGCCTCGCAGAGCGCTCGGAACACGCACGTTCTCCCTTCGAAGTTCATCCTGAAAGAACCGGAATATTAGAATGGAGAAATAAATCGGGAAGAGAGAAGATATCCTGATCGTGATCCGAGTTACCGACTATTCTTATGTTATATCGGCATAGATGTGGGAGGAAAATTAGAAACGATGAGTAAATTACGGATCTCTGTGCGTTTGTGAGAAATTTAAAGATGCAGGAACCCGCAGAAAGCATATATAAAATAAAAAATTCAGTACTCAAATAGATAAATAAATAAAATATTCAAAGAAGAAAGATGAAAAATGTTTTATGTTAATCGATTTAGTCGCGTTATAATCTTCTGATGTACGTAATTGTGATAGATAAAAGCTGGAGTCGTAGCTGTTCGATTCATTCGTAGTTTTATAATTGAAATGTATTTGGTTAAAAATAAGAAAGTACCCGTATACTTTTGGACGATTATGTACCTTAAAATAAATAATTATTTACAGCATGGCGAAAAATATCCAGTAAAAAGTTTACTAATACTCATATGAAAACACGTAGTAACTCGAATTTTCTCTTGTGCACTGTATGTGTAAAAGTAATATGTTTTTATAAAAAATTAATATAAAAATAGATTTTGTAGCAGAATTATTTGCTAATATATTCATAGCAATATAAGAAATGTAAATTAGAACGACAATGAACCTTTTAATAGAATGGAGACTAGCAAAAAATGCAGACTGTATTTATTTCATCCCCATTCAACTATTGAAACGTGAAAGAAATGTTGTGAGAATTAAGGGAGGCGATTTCGAGGTAATGCATTTTAGGATTACTCGACACGAAAGAAAAGAAAGAGTGTGGACGGTGGCAGAACGCGTATTAATGTATCCTTTCGGCGATGAACAAGCGTCTGGTTGCACGTGGGGACGGATAAAAGGGGCGGCACGATGTTTTCTCATCTGGCCGACCCTTCTTCCAGAAAGATTAAAGTTTCCTTTGAAGCAACGTTTCAAAAATTCGTTGCGCGCTCCCCAATAATTTCACCCTTGATTTGAGTGGTCGCCAAGTTGCGATCGATCTTAGAAAGTTATTATGCAGGGTAAAGTATGAAAGTTCCTGCGACCTATGATCCACGTCGGCATGTATCAAAAAATGACAAATTAAATTTTTAGAAATATAACGAAGGAGTTATTCGTTGCGGTAGAAGAAGACTATTGACAATTAGCCCTAATCTTTTTTTATAAATTCCCAATGACTTTTTAATTTCTTAACGTTATTGGCGTATTTTTTTCAACAAGAAAAATAGATTTAAAACGATATCAAGCTTGTTTGCACTTATTTATAGAAATCATATTTTAATATCAAGCATCTTTGTATTTATTTGCATTCATTTGGCAAGGTAAAACTTTTTCACGATACTGTAACAAGGGCTTGGACTTACCCTGTTTGCGAAATATTCTTCGACATTAGTTGGGACTTTTATTGAAATACGTAATATTTACTTGAGGGCGCGGAGGGTTGGAGAAGAGAATATCGTGAAGGAAACGTACGGTCGCATGAAATAAAGTCGTATCCTGTGATCACCAATTCGGATAAATGCTTGCCATTAATTCAGAAAGATACCTTGAAAGGGAGAGCAGAGTCTTGCGGGAGCGAATCGAAAGAGACTGGCTGAGATTACTACTAGGATGGTTGCTGAGTTCGCGCAGGCGATCTCCTTGCGTGTTACCTCTCTCTTCAAATTGTTTCATCTGTAATATTATGGTTTTCCTTGACGAGGCTTGTCTACGTCCTATCGCCCAGTTTATTGGAATTTTCTTGTTAATTGCCTTCTAAAACGCACGCCCATCCGATGCATACGTGAAACTGCGATTAACCCAATACTATACGATACATCTGCCCTTCAATTTGGTACTATTACCATCATAATACATCAAAGGTGATTCAGTGGGCCGTTCCAACAGACACTCCAAGTATCTGATTAACGCACAAACGCAGTCACGCGCTAATTTCCATAATTCCTATTCGACAATTACACACTCCTATTTCTGCGTAGAAATAACCAATTCATAACATTCCTGATTTCAAGCTATAGTTACACGATGGATAGTAAAAGCTTTCTGACAATTTTCTCGCTGAAGATAAATGCACCACTACCAGGTGAAAGCACGGAATACGCGAACAAATAGGAAGCCATTTTCCTGCGCCCAAAATTGATTCTACACGCTGGATAGAGGTAGTTGGCGTAACATAACGCAACAGTGGTTTTCAAGGAGACGGTTCACAGTAGTGTTAAAGCTGGTTAAGGTTGGTATGAGACAGAAGACGGCGCATCGTTCAACGTAGAATCGCTGCTGGGATACTAGTTGGAGTTGTTTCTGAATTATCCTGCCGGATCATTTCTCTCTTTCAGGGCCAACGACTACAGCAGAAGTAGGTTTCCTTTATTTTTCTTCTTTCTTCGTGTCCTTTTTTTTATAACCGGATACTTTATGTCCAACAAAGACGAGGGAGGCGGTTTGATTATTTTCCTTGGCCGAGATAGAAACAAAATATCATAGAACGTATTTGACGTAATATTACATAGAATTTTTTTGGAACACGATTCTCGGTTTTGTTTAGTTGCGATTTCACAAAACAAGTCGGGCAAGAGCAATGGAACCGATATTTTTCTTCGTCTTACCGTCAATTTCAACGCGCTTAGACACTTTCATCCGCCGAATTCCCTTCTGTCCGTCAATACGTCGACGTTTTACACTAACGCGACCGAAATACATCATCGCAGATGACACGGGAAAAAACTGAGACGGCTCGACGGCTCTCCATAAAGGCGGACGACTATCGTTCGATCACGTCCAGACTCCTAAAGCCGCCGTTACATTTTATTATAGAGGCTGCCACTCAGCCCGGCGCGAAAATTTATTCGTCTCTACGATTTTCAAATGGGAGAAGATCGCCGCTTTTACGCCACCAAAATGGATACATCCTCTTGAGGATACTTTATAGGAGTCAGCAAAGGCTGTGTTTAATTTTTTATCCTGTATGCTATCATCTTTCCACTTTTCTAGCTAACTTATCCACACGTCTTTTACTTCTGGCGGCAGAAAACAATCGTAGTATAGCAAATCCGGCAAATGTGGAAATTGTTACGGTGAATACGTATTACTAGCGCACGAAAATATCCGAGTATTTTCAATAATAAAACTCCCTATTGCTTTGTCACGGAACATAGATCGACTACTTGACAGCCAAAGTAGTATTCCATGTGTTTTTATTTCTCTTCGACCCCATTACAGCACGCGAAAAAAACGTCATAGAGCGCTTGTTCAACGATGTAGGAAAGCGTTTCGCTCAGCAAAACAACGTGCTACTTCATTCTAGACGACGAATCACGCACTCTACTGTCTTTTTATACCATTAGACATCGCTCTAACTTAAGTCCATTCTGACCTCACTACGCGCAGGCCGCAGCTACTTTTCATCCACATTTTCACTCTTTGCCTAGCTCAACGTCAAATATTTTCTCCGTTTTGTGGCTTATTAAACGAATTTACGACTACCGAAATTATTCGGCAGAATTCTTACGAATGACGAGCGATTGCGAATTAGATATACACAAAAATATATAAAACATTCGAGCTGTACAGTATCTGTTGTTATATCTAATAGGTGACACAGAGCTTTGCCTAGGTTCTTCTTGTTTAATTATTTTCTCAAAAATCGGAATTTCCGTAAAAATATGCGGTCTAAGTGTAAAATACGCTGATATTGTTTTCCGTAAAACAGGACATCGTGTATAGTTTCTATTATTTTATATTTAATGACTGCCTGCCTGCCTATAATCTTAGCTATCTTCCTACAAAATTTCTGCTCAGCAACTTACGCGTTCATAATGGTCTCCAGTTTGTTGTAGAGTTGCCTGCGATGTCTACGTTGCAAGTAATAGTAATCTGACTTGTGGTACTTGCTTTTCCCTGGTTTCACGTAATATTTATCGTTTCTGTGCCATCCGGAATATTTCACGACGTTCTTGTTGATCGCGTTCACCGTCGAATGATGACCATATTTCTTCAGAGGTTTAATCTCATCGTGTCTCAATTGTAAAAGGGGTTCTAGAGCTGGCTTGCTTTCGTTTGGTAGGTCGTACGAGATACCCCAATTGACTCCCTCCGTGAAAATGTTATCGTCCGGTGTCAGAGTATGCACCGTAAGACATAGAGCGATCTGCAAATAATAGCAAAACCATCAATGTGAATTATTGAGATATGTATAATTTTGTGTGCTGGACTGGGTTAAATGCGTAGTAGGGATACTTGTATGTGAGTGTCAGTGTGTGGAGGTATGTGTGTGCGCGGCGTCTCGAAAACAGATGAATGTAAACTGTGTTCAGTCTGTTAACAGTCGGGTATGGAAGAAAGTGCTGAGACGCGTGCAAGTGTGTATCGATGAATATCTTAGAAATCGTCCATAAAATAAATATATAACTATTCTAATTTTAATTCCAAGTGTAAATTTAGTATTCCTATAACATTATTTCGGCTATCAAGATCCACAATTCACATGACAAGATCCACATGACGATTATGCAAATGGATGTAGAAACAGCATTCCTAAACGGAACTATAAAATCAGAAGTATTTGTAAAACAACCTATGGGTTACGACGATAAAAGCGGGAAAGTATGTAAATTATCAAAGGCGTTATGTGGATTGCGTGAAAGTTCAAGAGCTTGGTATGAATGTTTCGACGAGTATATGAGAAAATTAGGATTTCAAAGAAGTGAGAGCGATTATTGTCTGTAAATGAAGTATGAGAGCGATGATGTTATATACTTAATTCTGTTCATAGACGACTTATTAATATGTGGAAAAAAAAGAAAAATCGATGAAATTAAAACCAAATTGTCAAACAAATTTGCGATGAAGGACTTAGATGAAGCAAAGACTTACTTAGGAATAAACATTGAATACGATCATAAGAAATGTGAGATGAAATTAGATCAAAGTAGTCATATAGAGTCATTAGTGAAACAATATAATATAGAAAATAGTGAACTATATTTTACACCAATGGAACAAAACTTAAGTTTAGAACCCGCACAATCAGCCTCAGACGATATAAGATACAGAAATCTCATAGGAGCTTTATTATATATTAGTACTGGAACAAGATTAGACATTAGCTATAGTGTAAACTATTTAAGTCGATTTCAAAACAGTTACGACGGGACCCACTATAAATATGCATTGAGAATTTTGAAATACTTATATTTAACTACAAAATTAAAATTAACTTATAAAAGAAATTTGAATGCTGAAGATATTGATTGTTTTGTTGACACTGATTGGGCTGGAGATAAAGTAAATAGAAAATCCACTACGGGATTTATCATAAGATTTTTCGGAAACGCAATTTACTGGAAATCGAGAAAGCAAAATCATCAACAGCCGCCGAGCTTTGTCAGAAGCAGTGAGTGTATAATAAATAAATAAAATTTGTAAAGAAATTATTGAAAAATTTCAAAATAATGATCGAGAGAACAATAAAAATTGACGAAGATAATGCTGGAGCGATTGCGATATCAAAATTTAGAAACTTAACAAAAAATTTCAAGTATATTGAAGTTCACTTCCATTTTATGAATGAAAGTTACGAAAATAAGAAAATTGACATTATAAAAGTAGACTCAGAAAACAATATAGCTGATATTTTAACGAAGGCTCTAGGGAGAAACAAATTTGAAAATTTTAGATTACTTTTAAAAATGGTTTGATTAGGAGGTGTATTGAGATATGTATAATTTTGTGTGCTGGACTAGGTTAAATGCATAGTAGAGATACTTCTATGGCGGGGCAGGCAGCTACGCTCGTTAAGGCGCTGTACTGAAGACGACGCGTCGCGAGTTCGAATCCTCGGTTGAAAGGATTGAAACAGAAGGGACGGAAAAACCAAAATTTCTCTTAAAAGTATAATATACTACAGGCAAGCGGCCCAGCCCCCTCCCTTGCGTGTGTTGTGGATGTACTTTTTAGGAGTGCTTGGTTAAATGTGCAGCTGGATGTTTAGCACACAGGGGCCCGACGATGAACACTCGCACTGGCTACTGTTCCGTCCGTGGAGGTTTTAGCCGGTAAGAATCCGGCACTACCTTCCGCCCGCCCCATAGAGGGTGGTGTAAGGTGTCTATGAAGATTTCCTCCACGTAAAAAAAAAAAAAAAATTTTTTTGCCAACGCCCAAACCGCGTTGAGTGCACTCGTTCTCGTCCAATCACGAAAGTTAAGCAGCGTTGGGCACGGATAGTACTTGGGTGACCGCTTGGGAACTCAGTGTGGTGTTGGCTTTCCTCGGGGCCGCCAAGCAGTCTTGGCACGGCGGCTCTTTTGACGAGGCGCGGTGTGACATGGCCGCACACGGCTCCAATAGGGGAAGTATTGTGCGCTGGAGAGGGGGGCGGTGTATCGCTCGCACCGGTTCCCGAACCTCTCTCGATCGCAGCCGGGACGGTCATCGTGGAGGTTTTAGTCGGTTGGAGTTCAGCCGACTACCACGCCGCTTTCCCCAGAAGCGGCCTGGTGTCCATGCGGATTTACTCCACGTTAAAAGAAAGAAAAGAAGAGATACTTGTATGTCTCGCGGCGTCTCGAAAACAGATGAATGTAAACTGTGTTCAGTCTGTTAACAGTCGGGTATGGAAGAAAGTGCTGAGACGCGTGCAAGTGTGTATCGATGAATATCTTAGAAATCGTCCATAAAATAAATATATAACTATTCTAATTTTAATTCCAAGTGTAAATTTAGTATTCCTATAATATTATTTCGGCTATCAAGATCCACAATTCTCAATATGAATATTCTATCGCTTCGTCGTGTACGTCGTGATAATTCAGACGGTGAATAGACCCACGTGATATTATTTACAAAGTGAACAAAGATTGGCTTTATTGCACATTTTTAAATAAAATTAGTCACGATGGATATGGAAACCGCAACCATCGTCGCTGTGTTACTAGCAGACTAAGTATGACGGGGGCAGAGAATGAAGAATTTATTGAACTTACAGAGAAAGTCGAGCCTTCGGGAAAAACGACGTATCGTTTTTTCCTCGACAAACGAGCGTCCCGGTCCGAGTTCACTTGATAATCACTTAGCAGGACGCAGATTATTAAAAGAAGGAAACAACGTTCGTTTCGACTCATGTCTCGTGTGGTTCTGCAAAAGAAGAGGTGAAACGTTACTGCCTGGTCGTTGGGACATTTTAAAGATTCCTCGAAGCGACTGACCTACATCGCACGCGACACCGCCCGTACACGTACTCATCGTCCCAGTGGAACTTTATTAACATTGAAAAGTGGGAGAAGGAAATAGCCCGAGTAAACGAACCGCGGTACCGAAACTATCAGCGCGAAATCAAGCAACCGAGACCCCATTTGCCTTTCTACAAATCCCGCCCTTCCAATAACACGTCCTGCCTCGTTTATTGTTTTCCAGTAACTACATCGACCACACGGAAGACCCGCACAGCGAAAGAAGATTCAGCTCCATTTAGCCGTCTCATACTGCGTTCTAATTACAAGCAACGGACGAAACGAGTAATAGAACTGTAATAAAGCAACCTTCGTCCGTTTCTACATCAATCGTTTACGAAGAATGAAATAAACTGTCGGTGATTTAGCGAAACGAGATTCAAGTTGACGCGGAATCAGGCCAAAGAGAAGTATAAACCCCCTCTCGTCGAAGGACATCTCATTAACCCGAGCTTCAAGTGGTGATACAAACGACGAACAAGCAATTTTCCTTCCTAGCCAACGGAACGTTTTCGAGTCACAGGGAAATTATTTTATTTGTTCCGTCGACTGGACCAACCTGGAACCTCCCCCGTGGCAAGTTGTAAAGGAATTAATTATTAACTTTCTACAAGAAAATCTCGTTATAATTTCGCTGGGAAATTGCTCAACGATATTGCCAGAAACGAAAGAGAGATATGAGGTACGTTGACAATGGTCTTGCAGCGTGACCACCGAAATCATAAGTACTGTCCGTTCTAACAACAACGATGGCTGACGAAGAAGAGGGATCGTTGGTGGAAGATTGGTTTACGCTAACTTTCGAAACAATCTTGAACGATGAACGAGCTTAACCCCCTTGGATCGATCGCCGAATTGACTGCCGAAGCTCGAGACTCGATTAACTCTACCGTGGAAAACCAACTACTCGCGGATTTTTAACTTGACTGATCACTAGGCTGCTTTAACCTAAGACTGTTGATTCAGTCTGTGTCACTGCCGTTATCTGCTTTGGGCGACTCTTTCCTCCATATTTTCTTTTGAAAGTGGATTTCCACGACTTTATCTGCCTTATCTTCTTCACTGTGTTTGTAGAAATTAGAAATGATCTCTAGGCGAACTTTGATTTAAGTCAATTAGTAGCTCCTATCTCCTATCGTTTTCGTATTATATTAATTAAATTCTTGTAAGACGAATATCTCGCTACAACTTGAGGCAGTCGAATTTCGATAGCAGAGCCGTATCAGACTATTTCAAGCGATTTCTGAATCTTTGACGCGAAGATTAATTAAAATTCCTTGTGAAAGCTCATGCTTGCGATGAAACTAGAACCTTTCCTACTATTTTTCCAACCTCCTCCCACGTGTTTATATTTCACGCGTCTCACGTCAAAGATTTTCTGCAGTACTCGTTGAACGTCTCAAGGGATCGGACAATTTAACAGCAGACGTTAGATAATTCACGTTTGACCCAGTAGTGGTTCAGATATGGGGACAGTCATTGTCGACCTAGTGGAAAAGATCGATAGTTAGGTCCGATACATGCTGAAAGCGGCGGTTCCATGACGATGATGGAAACCTCCCAGCGAGATTTCGCGTTTCCTCCTCTTCTCTGCAGCTTGGTGCTGCTCTGTTCTCGGGCCAATAATTTGTCACACTTCAGCGGCACCGCTCGATAAGTGGACCCGTTAATATTGTAAAGAGCACGTTACAATAGCGGAAGATTGAAACGGGGGCCTGGAATTCAGTCCGAGGATATTTCGCCAGGGAATTCCCAAGCAGTCGGTCTGGCTGGTTGCATATTTCACGGGCGAACCGCGATTTCTCAGTTCGACGTCGATGAACTGGCGTGTGCGAGTTCGCGAGAAGTCGACGTTAATTCGCGAATCGACGTCTCCGGCGACAGGAAGACGAGAGGGCAGCGTATGTCTTCTGGATTGACGCGTTCTTGCGCGATTACTCTTCGATCCATCCTCCTAATGGCTCGTACGATGCAACTGCTGCCTTTTACTTCGATTTGCTACTTCGTCTTCCTTACCCTCCTTCAGTCGTTTCTTCGCTGCCACTCATTCTTCTGAATGTTCGATCCTTCTTCCACCTGCATTCCGTATTCCTCCGCTCTTATCCGCCCTTTTTTAGTCCCCTAAGCGTGAATTTTCATGAGCAGCCGGTTTTTTCAAGTGGCAGACAGACCGGATTTCCCTTCCATTGTCCTAGTGCGAGGAACAAGCGAAATTCTAGAAGATTTGCGTTCGAAAAGGACCACTGCATAACTTCCTGGACCTTGTGTTTTATCGTCTGGGGTATCGAACTGGGTGAGACAGGAAGCTTTTTCGGAAATTTATACACTCGGTAATTTGTCATAATGGTGGAACAGTCGTTGGAAACGCGACGATACATAACATGTAGATGAGAATTCATGCAGATGACGTTCGTGATCGACTACTAAGCGGAAGACATCGGACGTTTAGTCCACAATGTAGAGTGTAGAATATCGATTGTGAAGAGCTGTTCCTAGAATGTACGCAAGGATCCTCATACATGGAAGTATATTTCAAAATATAGTATAAGCATACAAATTTTCTATGCTAAATATTCAAATACTTTCATCAGCCAACGTATACTGTTTTTAGAATCTGAATTAAATTCAGCAACGCATGCCCACTTTTGCAAATCTGTGTTGCTAATATAATTCGTTATATCGTGAACAAAATATATCATAGATATATCACTCTTTTAACCGGATTTCAATAATATTTACATCTCTGTTGTGATTCGTCTTCTATCGTATTAGTTGCAATCGGTTAAATCGACACGATTGCTCTGGGCTCTTCCAATTCGATTTTTGTAAATAAAAAAATGTTGTAGATACAGGAAGTTAGTTTTCTATCGTTGTACAGGTGAAAATGGTTTTCCAGCCACAACGTAAACGTAACCAGTATATAGCAAGGAGGAAATGTTGTATTTTCCATCGGTTTTTATATGCATTCCGTTCCAAATCGGTAACGTGGAAATTGTCGTCGCTTCTGACGCTCGAAAACCTTCGATTCTATCGCAGTTTATTTGCCGAAAGCTATTGAAACGTCGGATAATATAACAAAATCGATCGACACTTTGTAAAGCACTGGTCTTGAAAACTCAGATAACAAATCCGTGTTACGGATACTTGTACCTTTAAGTTGGTCATTGTAAATAGAACGCGAAAAACGTAATTGCAACGTAACTGAGAGTGCCTTTGCTTTTAAAAAGAAGGTTAAAATAAGGAAAGATAAATAGAAGTAAGATTAAAATGGCGGTATCGATGGGAGGGCAAGTTCGATAACTTAAACAATGGAATCCAATCGCATGTGCTGCGATTTAAATTTGGACGAGCGCAGGGCGAACATCAAATCGAATGAAAGTCCCGTCTGATCGAATCAGAACAGCGCTCAGGTTTGCCCCTTCTTCGGAATCTATTAGACGAGTCAACACAAACGATTGAAATTTCTCAACCACTTTCCACCCTCGTTCGTTCCTACGTTCGTTCGTTCGTTCGATCGTTCGATTTGCCATCCATGTAACTTCGCGTACCATCTGAATACTGCACACGCGATTTCATCGTATGTGGAAAAATATTTCTGTCGATCGGTAAGGGCGTACAAATATTGACCATTTGGAATAGGCTGTAAATCCTGTACAGCTCGCGTCTACATTGTCGCAGAATCGATTCTAAATTTAATTGCGACGAGCGTAGATAAATGAACGGGAGAAAAAGAAAGCACTTGCATCGGAAAGATCCGCTGGTTCACTTTAGCTACATCTGGAACAGGTACTTAGATCCGAATCTCGCGAACTTCTGCTTTGATGCCGAGTTATAGAAGACCTGTTTCTGATATGTAGACACGCGCGGTTATATCGATCCTCGTTTCACGGGGACGCGACTATATTTCAAGGGATGAAACAATTTCGTAAATCGTCGCGGCTATCCGTCAAAAACGCGGGCGAAGAAAAATCAGCAACAGCGAAATGTCGCTAAGCGATGCAATAAACGAACCGCGGCCCGCAAACCAGATGATTTTCGAGCGCGATGAAAGCTTTTATTGGATGAATTTCAAATATTCCACTGATCTTTCTCGGTTTATCCATTGACCAATGAAAGTTCCTACATAATTTCCTTTCATTTTTATTTCTCCTTTTTCATTCTTTTTCTCATTTATTATTATTGTAATTTCTTTGTTTTTTTTCTTTGAAAAATCGAACTAAACAGCAAACGTGAAACCGATAGTCCGATGAACGAACACGCAATCGAGGAAACAATATCGATGATTGATCGTTCGCCATGCGTAGGACGCGACGCCTCTGTGAAAATGGAGCGGCAGGACTTTCGTTCCGGCTCGATGGCGGATCCGCCTTTAAGGTAGCAACGAGTAACTAACAAGTAAACTTCTAAATGAAATTCCAACGACGAAGTATCCCGCTATAAATCAATCCGTGAAGCGTGAGGGAAAACATCACAGTGTATTTCAAACGGTTTTAGCATTTGTCTCTACGAATTTTCGTGACAAATTAGCAAAAATGGAAACCAACTTTCGAGTGTAAAAAACCTTCTATCGTCCTCAGAAGGAAATAAATAAGAAGAGGAAGTAACAATTCGAACGTCTCTTATTTCTGATTCGTTGCAAACCGATAAAACCGGGAACTCGTGTTGCAACTCACTGAATCTGTTACTTTCCTTCGAAGAAAACGACGAAAAAGAAAGGGAGAAGCGTTCGTTTGAGCATTTCTCTCCTGAAATTTCTGATAAATTAACAAAAATGGAAATTCGTCTTAGAACCTGGAAAACTTTCTCTCTTCTTTCAAAAGAATAAAAGAAGGAAAGCAACGTTTAGCCATTCTCCTCGAATTCGAAAGAAATTTAGAAAACCTGTAGTTTATTCTAGAACCCGATGAAATTTTTAGTTTCTACGAAAGAAAACGGTGGAAGACGAAGAAACGAGAGAAACGAAACATTTGATCGCGTATCTCTTCAAATTTATGGCAAATGAAAGTGGAAATTCGCTTTAGAAGCAAAAGGAGCGTCTATCCTTTCGCAAGGGAGAAACGTAAAGAAATGAAGAAAGAAGCGTTTAAGTGCTTCATCGCTCAAATTTGAAATAAAAATGTTTCAACAACAATAAAAAAAAAGCTGCTCTGTAAAGTCTTCTTTGCTTCTTTAAAATACATAAAAAAATAAAATGAGGAGAGGGAAGAAACGGAGAAAGAGAAGGAGGTCGCGAAATACAGAGAATAGACTCTCCCGCATAGAGGATAGGAAAGATCGATCCTCCCAGTGGAAGTATCTTGTAACTCAGTTCGGTAAACTCTTTAGGAAACAGGAAATTGTTAGTCCGGCGTGGAAGAGTGGGCGGAGGAAATGATCGATAGGTGACGGGGACCGATACTGGAAAACACGGGGGTAGCCTTTCGGCAAGAACGATGGCAACGACGACGTGATCTCGCTTATCGGGCAACCATATTACGGTGGCATCGACTCCCAAGCCTCTTTTTCTTTCTCCTTCATTCTCCGCCACGACGGAGATGCTGGATCGTTAAGGACCGGCGAAGAAATATGATATTGCAACCATTTCACCACTCATTCGTCGAATTCAATTTACGGGAGCCGGCCGTGAAACGACGAAATTGATAAAGATACTCGTCGCCGCTGATTACACGCCTCTCGGTATTTTCTCTTTTCCCTTTTTTCGCCAACCTTATCAACCCGTTCATTTTCGAGGGAGTAATTTTTCAGTCGCTTATTAACGCCTAATATCCTATTCTCGGTAATATATGCTAGCGATTCATCAACAATTTCATTCAAATGTGCAGACAATGTAACATTCTTAGTCTAATGTCAAAGTTTCACTGAGAATAAACTTCGAAAGGCGGTGTATACGTTTTTGATAATTGCAAAAGCAACGAATCTGAAACTTGTTATTTTTACGAATTTGACGGTCGTAATTTAGAAAATGGAATTCCTTTAATCTTTTCATTCTATGTAATGCGACACTCTTTCAACATCAACTGCGACATTCTGATAATTATTCAAATAATAATATGCCAGGAGACACAAAAAATTGTCTACCGGAAGAAACCGTGGCAAAAAGTAAAATGTTTCCAAATTCTCGTGTATTCTCGCGTTTTAACACTAGAACTACCACACCAGTTAAATTGACTGGTTTTACGACTTTATTTTAAAATTCCTACTTCATGTTATATTTTTTCCGCAATAATGTAATGACTTTCTCAACGATAGCTAAAAGAATAATATAATGAATATTATTTTGTTTTTATGTATTCAAACTCAAAATAATTTTGGGTCAAGGCTACTTATACCAATACCGGTCAAAATGATTAGTACCTGTCAAAGTATAAAAGGGTCCTACAATTTGTTTATCGAACCCCAATTAACCAGTTTCCTCGTTTTGTATCATTCAATATGACGATATCAGTTATCAGGAAAATTCCGCATCGATCGTTAAATCGCTAGATGCTAACACTAGAATAGCACACCAGTCAAAGTGACTGGTTCTACAATTTTATAAATGTGTCAACCCTCGTTTAGGGATCATGGTCCCAGATGAATTAATAATACCAAAAATGTACTACATAACATGGAATTCCTTCTGTAAGAAAGTAATAAATCAATACACATAAAAGTGTTCTATTATTAGGTATTTTTTAAAGACCAATCATTTTGACTGGTTTTGGTAGAAATAGCTTCGCGTTAACTATCGGTAGTTCTAGTGTTAAACAATCTGTCTCCAGGATTTACCAAGTAGACCTTGACGCGATCCTTGTTCCTCCGTCTCGTCTCAATGGCATTGAAAGTTGACCCAAACCAGTTTAAAAAAACCCAACGATCCTCTCTCCTGTTTCAGCTACCTCATGAAACAGAGTTGAAACGTTGCGTTTCCTGCCTGTTAAGCAAATCCCACGTAGTTCGAGTCACAGTGACCGCGGAGAGACGTCGAAAGCCACGAGCGATCGTAGAATCTCATTTCTCGTCCATTCACCGCAGTTAAACGCGTAAAAACGGGGAAAAAGGCGGCCGTGATGTTCCGCGACGCAATCTTATGGAAATTAGTTTACTCACCGGTACCCACTTGCTTCTCGGTGATGTCTTGCCGACGAATGACACTCAGTCCCGTGTCAAACGACCGTTATCATTGCATTTCGAGAGCAGAACGGCCATTGTCAAGTTTATTAGCAACGAACCGCGCGCCACGACGCCTTGTTTGCCCAACAATTAACGAGTTTTGACGGTCGAACGACCGTAAGCAGACTAGGGTGCTAATTGCTGCCACCGCTATTGGTTTGCCGTTGACATTTTGCTCGTACGTTTTGCCTGGCTCGATCAGAATTTTAAAATCTGCGAGCCACGCGAGATCAAGGGGAATGTAACGTCACTTCAGGCTTCTCAATTTAATAGAAAATATTAGATTGGAAAATTTGAGTTTGGAAAGTCCAGGAATCATTCACTCTGTGAAACTGTGTTCTGGTTAATATTTGACGCTAATATTAGACGTTGTAACAGAGATTGAAATGGCGTTATGTTTGCAATTTGCGAAAAACTTGGACATCTTGAGGGATAAATTTATCGAGGTGAAAGAAAATTGTTTTGAGAATTTAGCTTCACTGAACCCTGAGAAAAATATACACTTATATACAGAGACAAGTGTGTAAATAGAAAAATTATTACAAAACCAGTAACCAACACTGGTCCATGAGAATCATTTTCAAATAATTTAACGAACTATATATGTTATCCTGTGCTGAGGTTCACTGATAGATGAACGAGTGGATGAATTTGTAATAGAAAAATATATTGCAATAAGTATAAGTATAAGTACAAGTACAAGTATAGTGTACGCTAACCCAGATTCTCATTCTTACAGTGTTACAACACAATAGGAAGAGTATAATAAGGAGCACATTTCTATATTTATAGTAAAGGTCATTACTACAGCAATAGAAATCTACTTATGGCTCTTTTGTTTCTAGATCTTGTAACCCAAAACAAAAGTTATATTCAACGACACAATAATATGGAAATCTCCTTATTTTCAATTTTTTCACTAAATTCTATTCTCTTCGTAACAGCGATCTCCAGGTCACGAATATACAAAAGAAAAGGTATAGAGTTTATCTTGAAGTAATTACTTTAACACCCCCTAAGATATTAAATCATCGTTTGCAAAAACTATGAAAGAGAAAAGCTTGTAGAACGTAGCGTCCAAAATTTTAGGAAATTTCAGGTCTGCGTTTCACGATACCTTTAGCATTGGTTTCACGTGTCGATTACGTTCGACGTAAATGATCCCCTACCACGTACTCCCAAACTTGGAGCTTTTTACGAAAGAAAAGATTGCGGATCGTATTAGGATTTCGACGTGCAGTTAGAGCGTCGCTGAACGAATATTTTGAAACGAATGAATTTAGCAAACATTGAACAGTGCGATCGGGAAGCAGACCGTGACAAAAATCCAGTACAGTGTTCCTTGTTAACGTGATAATTCGATCGAAACGATAATTTGCTCGACTTTGCACGCTAGTCCGAACGGCTACGCCAAACAGACCCAATTTGATTACCATGTGTAGGTTAATTTGACGGTGTATTCAGCGTTCTAATTTCTAGATTATCACCGTGAACTCTTGGCTACTCAAATTTGACGATCCAACGTGAAAGCAAGAATATACAGTGTCCCATAATATATCGGACCTACTTTACGTATTAACTATACACTTGAAAGGATTTATTAAGATTTATTAAGACTTAAAAAGACGAAAGAGATTTATTTAAACATACAGGGAACGAAAATAAGTGGACAGGTAGTGGAAATAGGTATCAATTCACGATTTCTTTAAAAACGGCTTGTTTGCACAAAAATATAAATACTAATTTCAATTATTTATTAAATAATCTACTATAGGGATATACAGTGTATTCTCGCACAACATGGTCACCCTAAAGAGCGATTCTACGTGCAAGAATAAGTCGAAAATGTAGAATAAAATTTTGTATTTGAGCCTTCGTTTTTGGGAGAATCTAGTTTGAAAATTTATCGAATATATTTCAACTTATCTGTTATTCAAATCCTTTTGCAGAATAATTGAACAATTAATAATATCATAATTTTATGTGAAATAGAGCAATCAAATGACGTAATCGTTTAATTTGTAATTTGTAGAATTCGCTTGCAAAGTTACATTTGTTTCGTTACTAAACGCATTAATATTCTTAATTAGTAACTTCGAAAACGTCATTTGTAAAATTCCACTATTCGTATTAATTGAGAAGAAAAAAGCCCTGATTATCTTTACAGGAGATGTTCAAGATGACCACTTTGGATTTCTAGCATGGCCATGGACGTCTTGTTATTGTGTAACTATTCACGGAAGGGAGATATGGTTTCTTGGAGCTGTCGATAGCGACGTCTGCAAGCTGGAAAATTAGGTCGCGTAGCGGTGGAAAGAAGCCCGTCGGGACTCGTTTCGAAGTTCCACACGACGAGAAGACAGTGGAACACTTTAAGGAGGAACTTGAGAAAAATTAGCGCTCGCCAAGACAGCGAAAAATTAGTCAGTCCTTGTGCCATGAATTTCGAAGGGATCAACGTCCCTAGTCCGCCATTAGCGGCATATGATATAAAAGAGAATCGATGTACACACAGGGAACGTTAATATTGTCGACTGGAATAGGAGTATAAGACGAAATTACGTTGACGAGAATTTTAAAAGAGAACTTCGACGTTCTGAGAAACTTGTCCGCCGCGCCATGCAAAATGGAACTAGCTGTTTCTTCTTCTATCACTTCCAAGCAAAAGGAAAGCGACATTATTTTTAAAGTCATCGCGAATAACATCGAAACGCGTTTGCGGTCATTTTTACATGTACGTCTTCCTGAATACCGATTCTTGTCAATTGTTTTCCAAAACGTATATATCGTCAGTTGTGTCTACTGAATCACAGGACACACGCGTAATATCATTGAATGTATCGGCTAAATCACGTAGCACACAAATGGCGTATTGCCTTCAAGGACCACGTACGTATTACGCGGTTGAGCGCGTTGAAATAATCGAAACAACCTGCAAGCTATTCAGTCCCAAAGCTCGAATAAAAATCTGCCTCCATAAATTCATATCAAAATTACGATTTTTTCAATCGTAGTCGTCTTAGAGATATTCAAATGCGACTCCAACTTCCAACGAGACACGAACGAAAGAATTGAGAAAAGTGTAAGAAATACAAATCGGAGCATAACAGCGAAATTGTGGCGTGAACGCGGTAATAATCGCCGTCGGTCGCGTTTCCAGCGTCGCAATGATTCTTGTCAGAAACAGCTGGAGCACGACACGTGCGTCGCGACGCGTTGTCGCGGCCGCTTAAAGGGGGCTCATGCCACGAGGATCAGTCGAGTACAGACCGAATCCGTATTAATCAGTTCACCGGTCGAGCCGCCGCTGATTTACGCGACGTGTGTGCCTCAAGGGCTTGCAGCATCTGTCCGACGGACCAAACCGAACTTCGTCGATGACAGCGTAGGGATGTAGGTGTATTCGGATAATTTGGTCTCTCGATCGGTTGGCTGAATGTCTTGCAGCCTTTCTACGTCCACCGGGAAGCGAACAAAGCGATTTTGCTTACGACCAACTCGAAAATGCTGACTCTGGCGCGATTTGCCTAGAACTCGTCCCTTCGATTTGATTTTGCTTTTCCGACGATTTCATGGGATACAGAATGGTCTTGGTTATCACGAATATACTATTGTAAGACAGGATTGATTTACGTCTAATTTTACTTTCGATTTTCCTGTCAACTTCGCGGGAAATAGGAAACATCGAGTTCTTTATGATTTAGCCAGATCTTTCTGCTTTCCCAGCGATTCCAAGGAAAACGTTCCGAAAACTCATTGTGGTCAATCTAACTCCAGTTTCTGCTACTTTCAAAAGGAACAGAATATATCGTGCTTTTAATTGTTGAATTTGATAGAATGGTAGGTGCGTCTTGTAATTATATCAGATTTAATCGCTTTGTCATTTTCGATATTTCCAGGCGAAGAAGGATAATTCGAACTTCTTGCGATTGAGTTAAATTTAATATATTCGTATTGAAAAGCAAGCAAAATGGTATCGTGCGTTGGTTTTCAGCTGAAACCTGATGAATCGTTGGATTTGGAAGGTGTCTTTCATTTAGGAAAATTTGTCGAGTAAAAAAAGTTTATTATTAACCTAGATCGTCGGAGTACAAGTTAAAAAGTAACAGCTTCAAGAGAGAAAATGGACAAGGATAAATAACATCACATGGCATCTTTGTTCTGTAAGCAACGTCGTAGGAATCCACTTCCTTCACACGTTCAACGTTGCTGAAAAGAAGGAGGAACGTATATTCTGGTAAATTTTAACAAAACTTATTTCGTACAACATTTTATCCAAACTGTACCTTAATATCAATCGAATAACGTCTTCCACAAATGACACTCCTCGTGGACTCAACAGCGTTTTTGCCTCGCAGATCGTCCTGAGAATGCACTGTTTTCCTGGTAGGTTCCGACTGAAACAAGTTGCTCTGGTACTTCAAAATGAAAACAAAGGACGCGCCATCGAATGCGAATGTATGCAAAACACACCTGTTCAACGCTGTCTCAAAAGTAGCGTACAATTCGCGACGATGACGTCGTTTCACCATCCACGGCCTCTTCTTGTGATATTTTTTCCGGAAATTCTCTTGCTGCGGTATTGGCCAAATTACATCGAACTCGAAATCGAGATTCCAGTTGCTGGGTAGTTTAATCTGAATCGGTTGCAATATGGACAACGTCAGCTAAACGATAAGAAAATAAATACACTCAGTTCAATATACTGAATAGTTGGTATAGTTGAATGTTTGTTGTATAATATAATTGATGATCCTTCTCCAGGATCGAATGATATTACGCTTTAAAACACAAAATCTAAATTACTAATTATTAGGTAATACATTGATGTATAAATTAGACAAGCGTACATTTTTTACTTTCATACTTCTTACCAACATTTCCTAATCAAGCAAACGTGAATAAAGTCAATTTTCTCGCCATGAAGTCGATATTTAAATACCGAGTTGTAAGGAAATAATAAAATGCTTGCCAAGTTGAAAGAGTAAAGTTCGTAAGTGTGCGGTAATTTATAAACAGAGATTTATATCGTTTCTATGATCTTCGTTTCAAGAATAAATCACGAACGATCTGTAAAAGTGACCACTTCACCATTCTTTCATACTCCGTCGAGAAAGATATATTTTCCACCAGAGGTCCATGTAGTCGAAGGGACTCATTTCGTATTCCGTAGCAAACGCGCTCCTTGACCAGCCCCGCAATGACATTGAATGACCGAAACGAAATAGCCAATACTTACCACAAATGTGCTGCCCATTGGAAAAGTGAGTCGCCTTCGTCTGGACAGAATCTCCGATGATCTTTGATCGGGGATGCTGATGTCAGTGTGATTACGGTGACACACGTGGTCCCCGAGGACCAGCTCGAGGATCCTAGCGAGAATCAGCACCAGCCACGGGGCCCTCATTTCTTCGAATCACGGGCTGAAATCAGCGTTTCACGGTGGTGGACGAGCTCTCAGACCTCTCCCAGGAGGAACAGGAGGAGCAAGTTTCTCAGAAAAGCCAGCAACATCCTTCACGGTTACGTCGACCTGCGTACGCGTCGCCCGACTATTGCTTCGCCACGCTGCGAATACGCCTCGCGCTGACTACATTTGTTTGAAGTTCCAGTTAGCAGATTTGGTTCGTTGTCTCTTGTTACGCGATTCCGGTTTGTCTTTGCCGTGAATTTTTTCCAGCTTCTCGATCATCGTATAGATCGGTTCATTTCAATGTAGCGAATAACAATATTTTGAAGTTGCGTAAAAATAATTCGTCGACTCCTTTTACTCCTTTCCTTTCGCTTCAGGATGAATATCAGCAAAATATAAAATCGACATCACCATCTTCGTATATATCGTAAAGCTAATTATAATTATAACTGTGTTAAAGTTGTAGATTCATAGATTTCAATCTTATTCTCATTTCAGCAAACAAAAGAAACTTCTTATATTTTAAGAAAACGTTTATAACATAGAATTAAAATGAGAGACTTTTTCCTATTTCATTCAAACTTGAGATATTTTTCAGCGCTATAAAATTACAATTAGATCGAAAATAATTGGAAACGGGGGTTAAATGTAAAATATTACGAAGTACTCTTTTAGGAGATTCGTATATTTCGTAGACGATATATACATTTCGTAATAAGGAACTCTGTTACCTAGGATGTGTGCGATTAACGTAAAACATCCGAACAAGTCCTGTTCGTAGCCGCAAAACAGTCGATCTCCTCGGTCCACGACGCGACGCAGAGCCGAGGAGCACCTAATTTATGGCACCCTCAAGTATTTGTCGCTTTCTCTTCACACAGTGTGTAAGAGGAAACGAACGACCCTTCAGAATACTTGGAAAACTTCACACTTTCTTACAGTATCTTCCTTCTTCTTTGTTCCTATAATTTATAATAATAGAACGTATATAACATTACCGAGTATTATTAATATTAATTATTACTTATTCAAACACCGAGAGGATGTACTGAATTGTATAACAACCGTGGTTACCATGTTATTGTTATAATAACAAGATTATCCAGGCATAATCAACAATGGAAACAATATAGCTGGCTCATGCATCCAATATAGTCAAGTAATTTACAGGAGCGGAACGTTCGTTCATAATTACAACCTCTCGCATAAAAGACGTTGACCCGTTTGGGCATCGGCCATTCATTTATTCGCGGAAATATTGGTTGGCTGTAATTTCGGAGATTCCCCTTGCTCGTTTAAAATGCAGCGACTCGTCTAATTAGGGGTCACTGGATAGACAGAAGGCGGGAAAATCAGATCGTTTCGGACGTCGGATAAATCACTCGTCGTGGAATTCTCCAGTGGGAGGAAAAAAGAGAAAGGGGGAATAGAGACGAGAGGGCCCGAAAGTGAAATTACCTCATAAACGGAAACCATGGGAAGTGATCAGGGTATCTTGGAGATTGGGTAACGCGAAAACGTCGTCGTTGAATATATTTTCGGAGATTTGCGAAATTTCGGAATAGCCTGATCTAGCACGACACGGGCTATGGGGGTGGAAATCCACCTACCCCTTAGGGAATTCTTCGCAACAGTCGAGAATGTCAATTTGAAATTCTTCCGCGGTGAACTGGAAAACGCGGCAGCTGGCTATGGATGGAAAACTGCCTTATGATACTGCGAACGTTTGATTCGCTTAAACTATACGTAAAGTATACTTTAGCTATTTCGGCGGACAAATTTCTACAGTAATGGAACGCACTTTAGGGAAAATACAGTAAAATCGATCAAGGGTTCGATGGAAAAATGACATGAGGAAGATCGGCATAGCAATCGAGTGGGTGAAACCGGATACTATTGTTTTTCTAAGATAATAGCTATGGATACGTGTCCAATTTATGGCCACAGATTCTAGCTGATCCTTTGATCTCACGAGAAGGCCTGTAAGCCGAAACACCCGCTAGCTTTTCTTCGATGGTAGTTCATAAATTTCCAATGAAAATGTACCAGCATTGTTTTATACACCGTAATCGTCTTTTACTGATTTAAGAGCTTCATTAACGATCATTCTTAAATTTGTTCACTTCGAACGTTAAATGACAAAGACTTAAAAATCTTTTGTTCCAATTGTGAACTATCTGAATCGAAATTTCAGTGAAACCTACTATTCAAATATGTATACACAGAAACATTTTATTTAATTTAATGTATTAGGTCGTCCGAAAAGTTTCTTTCGTTTTAGAAGGAAATAATGGATACACAACATCTTCCGTTTTATATTATTTGATCGAATTACGTATGATCCATTTTGTTCTATCAAACTAAAGATCACAACGTTTGATAGATTAGGTTTCATGTTTGTATAAAGATGAGTTGTTGTAAAACACGTGTCTGTAAAAGAAAGACACTTTCCGGACAACCTAATACAAAAATTGGTATGCTTTAGGTGTGATACACACATACGTACGTACAGTGGGTTAAACATACATATTAATCAACAAACATACACCATTAAAAGCACACGCGCAATTAATCAAATTTCTGTGGATCTTGTTGGTCGTTTTGCGAAATCGCTAAACAACGATGTACCAACAAGATCTGTGAAAATCGGTTTCTTTTAATAAATCAACCTTAAACTTTTGCATTTTGACATTTTTCGCATGTATAATGTATTATATTGTGAGCCATAGCAGTAAAAGGGTTAATGATGCGTGATGGGAACGTAAGCCTCGGTTACCGTTCTCAAAGGATGAGAATTGCGTTACGGCGAATGTGTGCGCGTACAAACACACAGCGCTTGAGGTCGAACGCGAGATACGCGTACATGTAAGCAAAATACCGAAACCATGCACCAGCCCTCAATCCCCGGAAGGATACGCGCTCGAGCACACGGCACGGTATTATTCCAGCTTACGCGCGGTGTTGTCGTAGGACTAATGAATCCGCCGATAACCGTTTACTCAATGAATACCCACGACTCGTATCGTCTTCGGCGACTTACCGTATTAATTATCGGCGTTTTGTGGTTCGATGTTCGAAAAGAACTTGAGTAGCTTTGTTGTAGTTAGATGTAAGTATCCGTTTTCACCAAACGAAGACCATAGAGAAAGGAATTAAATTATAATTCCTATTTTTTTTTATAAAGCAATAATTTTAAGATTCAGTACAGTCAATCGATGATAAACATGTAACCAAACTTATACTTTTATTTGGTTTTTGAAAATATTTTATATACACATATCTGTATTTTTTCATTGACTTCAACATTGTAAAAATACTCATCGTAATGTTAATATATCGTATGTGTTAATAATCATGTATTTAGCTTCTACGAAATTTTATTATTTTAATTATATAATATAATTAAATAATAAATACTATAATTAAATTATATAATAAATTATATAACATAATCAAGAGAACAAATTATCGGCTATTTCATCGTTTAAGTCTTAACGCTAGAACTACCACGCCAGTCAAAATGACTGATTTGACAACTTTATTTTACAATTCCTACTTCATGTTATATTTTTTTCTCCGCAATGATGTAATAACTTTTGCAGGGATAGCTAAAAATATTAAAATAAAAAAATTTTATTTTGTTTTATTCATTTAGAATGAAAGTGATTTTGTATCATGGCTACTTATACCAGTAACAGTCAAATTGACCGATCATTCTGCAGAGCATAGCCGTTGGAGTAAAACCTGATTTCTCGTTTCATAAAGCAATATTTTACAAGCCTTGAAAGTGTAAACGATTGTAAACAAGAATATTATTTCAAAAAGGCTTGTGACACAAGAACGGTGCAACGTATACTCCATATCTTCGTGATAGAATTTGTATTTGATCAACGACGCAAAGTTTCATTAGATTTCTAACAAACACTATTGTCGATACATAATTTCCATATATTCGCATTACTTATAAACAGATGAAAATATTATAATGACACTGTGATTAGTTTCACTTGCAAGCTCTCGACGTTAATCTAATAGCCAGTGCACAAGGTACGGCCATTGGGCGGTGTACGTAATTAAATGTAACTCGAGTGTCTTCGAGCAACCTCTTTGGACACCATAGCCTCGGCATGGTTATTTGGTAAATTAAGAAGAAGGATTTCGTTCTCTCTTAGAACACATCCGGACATCTCCGCTGCGCTTCGTTGCAATTCTCTTTTAGGAAGTAAGCTCTCTCGTACTCGGTCATTGAATCAGTGTTGTCGTAGCTCGCTGGTAACCTGAAACGAGGAAACTTCGCTGAATTATCGGTGCAGCGCGAGCGAGAGTAATTATTAAAGGGAGGAAAGAGTATATCTTGATGAGTAAATAATCTACAAAGTATTCGCGCGTAATCGTCCGAAGGAGAAGTTGCACGAGAACGAGAAGTCGAAGAAGACGCCGGGTCGTAAAAGCCTAAAGGATTAGCCTTTTTATGGCTCGCCTTTTAGCTCCGTGAAATTCGAAACTAATCGAAACGACCCGGAAATATCTAGGAAAGTTCGAACATTTCGCACCACCTTGGTAATTATCAGAAGCAACACCACGAACTAGTCTTCTTCCGGATAGAACAACAAGCTGGCTGGCCTCGGGGCCGTGGAAGAGCTCGCTGATTTTTGCCGCGCCGGAAACTTCATAACGATTATTAAAACGGAACGACGGGAAAAGTTGTGGAAAGGAATTGCACGAGCCTCGGCGGGCTTTCGAACTTTTCCTAGATGCAGCCGGTCCGATGACGACGTTAAACGTCACACCGGATGTCATGAATAAATTCAACGTGTTATCGAAAAAGTGTAACGCGACCGTCATGCTGCCAGCTTCGAGCTGCTTCTTCAGGATAACTTCACGAAAGACGTGAACACGACGACACTTTGATAGCGAATGCATCCGTCATCTCCTTCCCCTCGTATCTTCGTTAACTTCTTTCCATCTTTTATCACTTCGTGTACGTCCTCTTTTTCCTTTATTTTCTTCAAGCCGAGTATGGTTAAGAAAAATTATATTCCGTTCAGTTTGTCCACTCGGTGTTTCCTTCATCGATCAATCCACGATTAATCAACGCATCTCATTTTCTTCATCTTCCGCTATTTACCGGCTTCTCGATATTCCTCCTTAATCAATCTTTTTGCTAATCATCGTTTAACCATTCACCAGTGCTCACTCTGGTCGTCACCTTCTCGACGTTTTCACTTTCCCTCGCGCCGATCAACGTTTGATTAATCAGCGTTTTCCATTTGGTCCGTCATCTCTTTGCTGTTCGATGTTACCTCGATCAATCTTCCTCCGTCGATCGCACTTCGCCCCGTGTGATCTTCCATTTTCGATCAACGGCTGACTGATCGATCCTCTCGGCGTTATAACAAATGTATTTAAGCGATTTAAGTTTTATCTGCTTCATTAAGGGGACCGACGAAATCCAAATTATTTATTAACTTAAACGTTACAATATACTCACGAAAACACAGCGTGCATGATCTCTGCGAGGAAATGGCCATTCCCGATCTCCCTCCGACTCCTTCTAGAGGCGTTGCAGATTGCCTTCAGGACGCAGGCCTTTCCATCTTTGCCTTGGCTTGCACGATAGAACAAGAGAGGATGGTTAGAGGGTGGTTAAAGGGACACACGGATCGTTTATCATTATCAGGCTCGTTATCGTCGCTTGGCTGTCCGTGAGTCGGCGGTCTATTCATTAAGTTCGCAATAATACCATCGTGCCTTGATACTGGCCGAGCACGAAGTGGCTCGGTGTAAACCAGCGAACGTTTACAACCGCTCTCTCTCCGCCCTTTCCAGCTAACCTCGCCCTTGCCACCGTTTTCCCCGCGAGTAAATACTGCCGATTATACATAAAGCACCACGACCTTCCTATTAAGATTCGGATAATCCGATGCTGTACACTCGCCACGCTGTGCACTGCAACCTGCTGCGAATCTCGAGATAAAGTCGAGCTGTGTCAGGTGACTCAAATTTGGAGGATTTTAGAGGCAACTGTGGTATCAATCGATGTAAGATATTTATTTTTTAGTTGAGCATCTGTCAATGTTTTGTGATACAAGTGGAAATATATGTACAAAATGTTTCTCGGAAACCGTAAAAAAATTATCGAATGAAACTTTCGAAGGATGCAATTTCTGGTCCCCATCAAGTATCGAAGTTCAATGACCGTGTTAATTTTGTATCACCCTGTACCTCCGACCGTAAACGATAATCTTTGCCGAAGACATCGAGATCTCTTCTGTAATCATCGCACCGTATATTCGAAACACCGAGGTTGCTATTAAAATTAATGCAGTCGATGTTGTCGTTCGCTCGCATTACCTTCGAGAGAAGCTTGCTTGAAGCTACGTGTGCATCCGGTTAACAGCAGCCAGCTTCGAGAACAATGGAACAGCGATCAAGTGCAACTGAATATCTACGCTGTCCTTGCGATCAGAAAATTCGTTGCCACGTAGCATCTTGCACGATCAAGGGTAGGATAAACGTGTCGGGAAAATAATTTTCAACGACGCTGGAACAGCATTTCCTGTGACAGTTTACCGATTCACCATGCGTATTTATTGTCTCTAGGGGCGAAACGTTGGAAGCCGGTAACGAGGCGAACGAACGAGAAATCGATTTGGAAACGCGGCAGGCAGTAAATGAAACGAGCATAAATATAAAAATTAATCTTGACTACCATTTGTCGGCGTCGCGCCGAACTCCGATACACCAGCTTGACAAATGGTTACCAATATCGGGCAATCGAAGATATTTATGCAAGCAACACGCGATGCTCGACCGCGCGACGACTCGCCGTTGCGTCGAACGGCTGTTTTAATCGATCGATAACGCCTTCTTTCCAGTTACGCTTCCGCGTAATGCACCCCTTTCGCTTATCCGGAGAAATCTGCGACGTCTGTCAACACCGGAACGCTGTCGGATATGTTTTCAGCGCTCGATTCGCTTACCGATACAAGTCGCTTCAAAATGATACTTATTAAAATTTTTGTAAATCTGTTGAAATATACGAAGTTCTAATGACTAAGCATTTCTTAATTTTAATTTCTAATTTATTTACTTTAGCTTAGATTAAACGAGAAATAATTAAGCATCGCGTAAAGAATATGATATGATACTTTAGTTTCCTTCGGTTTCGAAATGTCAGGTAATGGGTTTCAGAACCGAAGAAAACTGAAAAGCGTTTCAACTTAGGACGGAGACAGTATCAAGTCACGTAACGTTCGAATATCGACAGCCAGATGATGGAAAAACTAAATCTGTGTCTCGAAAATAGTCTCTTGCCATAAATCTAGACTAACGTCGAACTCTAACAGGGATGAAAGGTTTAAGATACAAAAGCGATGCTCTTGGATAAATATCGGAATGGAATCGCGTGGCATTTATGACTCGAAGACTTTCACGCGGATTCTAAACATCGAAACAATTGGCGAATGGATCAACGGCAGCTTCAGGTTCGGCCGATCGACCCTCGAGTTCCAGCTCAATCGACTTCTTAAGGTTTCGTGCACAATCACACGTCTAAGGCAGCATTATTCGCGGGGAAACAAAGCGAGCCACGTTCTCTGATGCCTCGTTCGTTCGTTCGCTGGTCGAAATTCCAAGCTAAGGCTCGAAGCACGAAGAAAGGAGCCGCTTTATCGTTAACGCGATTCAGAACCGCACAATCGCGGACCGTCCGCCAAAAACCTACGGCTCTTTCACCACCCTCGCTCTCTTTCTCTCTTCCCTCCGTTCCATCGACAGAGAAACGAACGGCGAAAGCTCAGTTTGGCAGCGCCGTGCTTTGTTCCGTCCGTCAGCTTCTTCTGGACGCGTCCAAAGAGCTGAAACGGTAGTCGAGGTGGAATAAGAGAAAGAGAAAGGGAGACGTAAAAAGGGAAATAGAGAGCTTTGAGCCAGCTGAAAAGCAGAGAAGGTTGCATCGGTTGACGTTTCGCGATCGCCTTCCGCCATTTTCGTGGGTCAACGTTTGTTGACGACGAGGAGAGAGGAAAAAGAGCACCTGGCTCGAGAGCCGGCCACTTAACCCTCCCTCGCTTCTCGTTGTCGTTTTTCGCGATTATCCGGCGAGAATCGGACAAGTGGCTGTGGAGAAGGTCGGCTCTATCGACAGTAAAAATTCGAGACCGCGGAATTGTTTTGCATCCAGAACGCCTCTTTAGCCAGGGCCGACAACGAACAGGCCCTCTGGGGAAAGGAACAATGACGCGAACCCTTCGAACGCCGCTGCAAGAAAGACTTGCCTTTCGTGGGGGCAAGACAATACCAAAGCAAGTAAAACCGGCTTCCATGGGCAGCTTACATGGAAATTACCTGCAGATTAATGGAGATGAATATTAACAGAATAACAGGCGAATAGTGTAAATAAAAAGTACCAGGTCTTTCATGGTCTAAGTGATCAGAATTAAATAATTAATTTTTAAGGGCGTATTCTAGTCTAGAGGCATGAATTCTTTTTAGCATTTGTTTATTGATATTTTAAGATTACGTAAAAAATTCACCGAAAAAAACTCAAAATTCACAAAGTTATGAGCTGGCAAAATGGGTGGTGGTAAAAAAAAAGGGTGTCCTGGCATGTATGATTTCAACCCTTCTGGTCATCTGAGGCAATAAAGCCGAACGGATTCTTAATTAGTATAGATGCGGCTATAGCATGGACCTTGAAAAAGTCAAAACAATATTTTTTCACAAAATGGCGGCCGTTTGAAAAAATTTTTCCTTTTTGGCATGTTTTTTTTGGCAATTCCGTACTGTTTAAAAATAGTAAAATTAAAAATTTTGATCTGAGCATGGTTGAGGCGATAGAGGAATGTATAAAGAATATTCACACCAAATTTCAAATAAATTGGTTCATTAGAACTTGAGATATCGTGCACGCCAACTCGAAAATGTAGTTTCGGGAAAAACGCGTTTAAAGTTTTGAGACAAGTTTACTTGGACAACGTCTACCGTCTACTGTTCATTTGTTCCGGTCGGACTGGTGGAAATGCCACGTCACAAAAATGGCTGTAACTCATAAAATAATTGACATTTTGAAAAATCCTTTTAAGGGCATATTCTTGAATGTCTAAACTTTGGAAACTTTGAAAAACAAAATTTTTCGAGTTTTGCAAATTTCTAGACTAGAATACCCCCTTAAATATTTCATTCGAATAATGCTCAATTCTGATTTCTATTCGATATGGCTCATATGTAGAAGTTTCAAATCGTAACAGACAGCGTGAGCAATCGTTCGAATCCTTTTATGGGAAATTTTAATGAACAGGTAATACAATAATTATATTTTATATAAGCTTCGATGATACATTGCTTTTTTATCATTCTACGTATAAGTTGGCTACATTAAAATTTCTTGTATAATATTTACAATATAAGACGCTACGATAAATATTGTATCGTTAAATAAAGTTATGTATCGCCTTGTTCACTGATAAAATAGAAAAGTGACTAGCATCGTTCTAGATGATCGGGTTAATTGTAAATGCATGGCGCCCTTTGCCAGTATCCCCTTTGAAGATCGCGATTTAATCGCGTTTTCGATATCCTTCACAATCTCGTATAGTCGAGGATTTAATTTCGTAGGGCGGCACCAAGTTCTGGAAGAGCGCCACGATATCCAAATTGCTATCTAAGTGACCGCGGCGAGCGTAAAAGCGCATCGAATCTACATCGACCAACTTCGTTAAGAGCTTTCCTTGTCGCTCTGTTATCAGTGAAAATAAGTTAAAGCTATTTCAGAACAGCGCGTTAACAATCGGTGATTTACATCGAAACAATCATCCCCCTTATGGGATTCTCGAATAGGAACTCGCGTATATATTCTTTGTTTAGCAGGAAGGCTAAAAATTTCCCAAATCTAAACCTTTCGATTGGGAAAAGTCACCAGGAACAAAATCTAGAAAAAGCTATTGTCAAAGGATCGATTAAAGAAACAAGGTCGCGAGTGTTTCTCGAATGCCATCTTTCCGATTTGCAGAAATCTATTAAAAGAGCTCTTAAATGTTCTCGTCAAATAATCGATTAAAAGAAACTCACGATTACATTCTCCATTAATCAGAGAACCTCGAAATTTTCAGATCGATATTTTCGAGTGGAAAAATTTCCGCGAGCAAATTCATTAAAAAATTGTAAAGGAAAAACACGTTTCCAGGAGTCAGCAAGAAAATTGGTAAACCGGCGCAGATGCACGTTGCAAAAGCCAGCAAAGGGTTTCGTAAATATAATACTCTTTGATCCCTTCGTGGATTCAGGAATCGTTCGAGCGGACTGCACGGAACGACCGACAAACTTGTCTGGAATTCTTCATCGCACGAAAATCGGGCGGCGAAGCGTGCAAAGGGCTCGAGAAAGCCTCGTCAGGCCGGAAAGACAGACGGGTAGACAGAAAACGGAAGAAATTCTTTTTTCTTTCCTTCCTTCTCCTTTTCTCCCGCCACTTACCTTCCCAAAAGAAGCTCCATCTTATGGTACAGTTGCCTTCTGCTTCGACGATGGTAATCCCCGAACGTGTTCGACAGCGTGCTCTTCGAGGGCAGCTCCCATGCCTGGCCAGCCGTCAATCCGATGGTGAACAATCCCTCAGGCTTCGCGTAGGTAGAGATGGTCATGCAATACACCAGCTGCGCACGATCGAACGTTTGACATCGGCCATTGAATGATTTCTTTCGAGAGATACGTGCAAGTCTGATTTGATGATTTCTTTGGGGATTTACGAAATGTCTCTACAGAGGTTGGTGTGAAATTAATGCATATTGAGTAGAATGAATAGACGAAAAAGATTTATATGAACTTGTATTTGAAAATGGCTTACTACGGAGTTACAAAGCTTGAAAGGAGCCATATCCATCGTGTACAATTTATAGAATAGAATTTTCGGTTTCATAGCGTTAAACTTTTCTTGCTTTCTTTCCTAACGAAATTATTACTGACTCAGGTATCAGTTATTATTCACATGACTACGTGAAGTTTTAAATCGTAATAACTATACCTTAATTCTTTTACAGTGCGGAGAGACTCGGGCATGCTATTAGATATATTTGATATATTATAAATTATACATTTTAAATGTCATCATACGTAACCCAATTATTGCTATATATTTTCTATAAAGTGTTGAAGATATGTGTTTTTCGAATCTAATATCAAAAAAGTAAGTAATCTCGATGACAAAGGAACAAAAATTTGAATTGGAAAGAAGATTCTTTTATCTCTTAAAATATCTCCTTTATTCTGTAATATATCACGGATTCGTATAAACTTTTTCCATCTATTTGATCCAAAGTACGTTTCAGCAATTTCGCTGACATATAAAGACACACTGCATGTTTAGATACGGGCAAACATTGTGGGCAGAAACGGACATTTTTGGGATGTTAGATGCAACACCCAGCTCGAAATTTGCCAAGTTGTTTAAGATGAAATGGAGAAACACACCTGTGGTCAGGTAGAGGATGAGACGTGGATGTAATTTCTGGAGTGAGAAGATGCCGACAGCAATTGGTAAATGGAAAAAAGTGGTTCGTTCGTCGATAAAATGTGGCTCCGATGAATGGGAAGCAATGAAGTTTTATCGGCGAGGAAAGATGCACGCAATGAAACGGCAAAGTGTGGAGGAGGATGGTCCACCGTGTCAAAGTTCACCGTGTCACGCCGACGCTTTATTGATTGTTAAACGTTAGCCCGCATTCGAATTTCCGTTCCTATCAACAATTCATCTCACCCAATTACCGACGCTCCAAGGAGAAGCTGCTTTCAGCTCCTTTTAGCGCTTGAATTTTCCATGGGAACATCCGAACACACGAAGCTAAAGGACTCACGGCCGATACGCAGCCAGCTTCAGGCCAGCCCGCTTATTAGAAATTATCAGAGCATCGTTTACAGCGCAACTTCCGGCAACTTATCCAGTTAAGATGCGGCCAAGAACGGACGTGTATGCGTGATTCACAGGATGTAACGTTGTAACCGAGTTTTCCACGATGTTATTAAAGGGAAGTAACGATGTTCTAGGATAATCGGGAAGTTTCATCAAGAAGTAGACTCACTTGAATGTTGCTGCCTTCCGGAAACACTAGGTACTCGCCCTCGAACTCTCTCTTCGACCTTCCGACGCTTTTATTCCTCATTTCCTCTCCCTTCGTCCACTCGCCGGAGACTAAAACGTTAGAATACAAAAGTTCGGTGCAGAGTATAAAAAACAAGAGACACATAGTGTCTGGTGGTTCGTTAAACAGTGCGCAATTGCTTCGGTCAACGCAGGAGAAATCGGTAAACGTGTTCCTTGCTTCAAAGGAGACGTTAAGTGACTCGAAATGCCGGATGATATAATGACGGGTAATGGTGGTTAGACCGTTCCGCGGTCGTTTAGCGGGACAGTTTAAGGCGGCATCGTTAAATCGCCTTAAATTAGCCGTTAAAATGTAGCAGTACGATCGTGCTCGATTTTAACTAGCCCTGAATATACTTTTTACTGCCCGACATGGACTAGCGTATTTAAGGAACTGTGTTCCAACGATATTGTGTCTCGGAGGGGACTATGGGACAACTAACCGTAGAAGAGATTCTGTCCCTAAACTACGTTTTTCAATCTCTCGCAGATAAATTACTCTGTTGGGATACGGTGGCTCTCTGGGAAGATCTACTTAACGGAAGATTAATCTCGAAAAAGTGTCAACTTGTTGAAAGTTCCACCGAATCTTCGTACCCGAAACTTCACTCGCAAGATTTACAGCGAACTTGCTCGAATGTTTCGAAAAGAACAGTACGATACGAAGTGTATTATTAACTTTTCCATGGGAATGATCGGAAGGTTCTCTTTCTTGTCGAAAGTATCGTCTTTAATCATTGGTTACTGATCCAATGATTAATTTCCATAATCCAATGATAAATTTAATTTAAAATAATGAAAACAATAAACAATTGGTTCTCAAGATTTGCGAATTTCCCAGCTTCTTACGCGCTTGTCGAAATCTGCAATTCGTTGCAAAGGAATACACATCGAAGAATGCATTCTTGGAAATCGTATGTTACCTATCTTCTACGGATACACCTTTTTAACATTCCCATGACGGAATGTGTATAGTAAATATAAATAATAGGCGCTGTGGACACATTTTGCAAGAAGACGTTCGCTACTTGAGTCGCTAGTTATTACAAATAATTTGGTTAAGATTTGTTGAGATTTGTGGATCGTAATCGCCGAAATAGATATGTAGTGTTTGTTCGACCAATCGCGGGGAGACGTAGTCGCTAGGAGAGACGTCAACGGGAGTCGTAAATTCCCGTTACGATTATAACAATCGACACCACGACTTGATCGATCCCCTGATTTCCGTTGAGATAATAGGGGTGATTGAGTTTGTATAACACTGTGATTCACAGAATTATAAATTATATATTTCCAACACTTAGATTACACTGATGAGCATAGATAGATAGATAATCACTTATCGCACGAAGATAAGATAGATATGTACGTTAGAGCAGAGCTCTTATAATTGGATTTAATGTATTAGTGGACGTGGCACTATAAGATATTTAGAAGAGGAAATGTATGCTCGACAATACCGAGATCGACTCTCGCGTTATGCTTAGACTGCTCCGATAGGCATTAGCGTTAGACTTAGTAGTTGACTTTTCCAACGATGTAGAAGAAGTGAAGTTGAGTGATGATGCTGTGTCGGAGGAAAGCTAGTGATGGGTGTGTCTAGCGCACGGGATCATCGGATTTGTTCATGCCATTTTAGGTCAGGAAGTGAGGGCAGTATACATTGCCTCGGATTGGACAAACGAAGGTTGGTGGACTAGGAAGGGTCTTAACCGCCCTCGATAGAAAGTTGCTAGTAGGAAGCATCGTACGTGAGAAAAACTAACTTCCCCGTGTCAAGCCGTAGTAAACAATAGTCTTTGGAAACTGATTTAGAAAAGACATTTGTTGGGTCTGAAGGACCTTAGTAGGCAAGTGACTCGGGTTTATGACGGGTGCTTAAGGCTATTGAGGGTACGCCGTACGGAAGAGCGGACATCTAGTGTCCGTCTGGCCCGCGGTGTGTGACCTGGGCCAGGCAGAGAGTTGCCCGGCGTAACATGTAGGAAACACTTTCATTACGTATAGAGATGATAATAAAATAGTTTTGTATTTATTTAAGATATGATTTATACGATATACATGGATACCCATTACACGTGTTTCAGCACTCTTCCAGTCTCACTTTTACCATACACACGGAACAGTGATATTCTTTTCTTCTACGAGACGCTGCGCACGCGCATACTCACATACATACTCACACACGTAGTCGCGCACATGCATGTACAACACTACTGCGCGGCTGATCCGCTGTAGCACACAAAATTAAATATATCTCAATAAGATTCATCAAGTAATTTATAAATATATGATACAAGTTATCGCCAATTATTTTCGATTACCTCGGACTTTCTCTATTCTGTTTCCTTTCAGCGCAATAAATTTATGTTTAGAGAAAAACATTTAGATTGCTATTACGTATCATTATTTATCAGTTGATTAAGAAACCCTGAACGAACCACACCCTTTCTATCCATCCCCTCTATCGCTCTTACATCCCTTGTCTTTCGTGCTTTCCTTTAATTATGACAGCAGACCATAGAACCCAAATAGGCAAAGAGGAGGATTCTCGCGCTGAAAAAGCTCGCGTAATCTATATTTTCGACATAGATTACGAGAAGCGAAATATAATATATAAAAAGCGTGGCCGTTAAATATTAATCGACATCGGCGCACAAGAGCAGGCCGCGTTGAATGAATAACGTAAATGGATTTTCGCCGATATCGTTCGCATAAATAGCGGACCTAGTGCAACGAGCAAAGAGCTTGTCCGCTCTGCGTGGCGTGGCGTCGCGCGGCTACTGGCGGGCGAAAATAAATTACGCGATACGATCCGCGGCCAGGAGGGATTAATAAAAATGAAGGAAAGATCACGCCGGATCATCGTTTCGCGAGCTCGCTAAGTAATTAGAACGATGGGCATTGGCGTCCCTCTTTTCGACGAGGAAATTGTGAAATTTCACACTGGAATCGCTGGCCAAAAATATAATTGGAACCGGCCACCGTTCAAGCTGTACAGAATTGCGAATTTGTTCATGACCGCGATATAATTCTTCCTCTCGCTCCTTTCGACAGAGCATCAAGGTTTGCCGTAGTATTGCCGTGTATCGTTCTGAGTTGTCGCGAATTACTCGGACTTTGCCATTTTGATTAGCGTTTTTTTCATAATTGTAGTAATCTCCTTTTAACATCCTCGTAGAACCAATCTAAATTAGGTCGTTCTATGAGCGATGCGGTTTCTTTTCGGATCGCCGTTAAAAAATAATGAAACTTGTCACGATAGGAATTTTATAAAGAGGAAGAAATGATAAACCAGCGTAGAAAATCAGATAAATTATTGACATTGTATAGATTATACTCACATATAGACGTAGGTAATTGTTTTTATTTTCATCTTATATACAATATCGTTCATGGTCTATTGGCATACTTTATTCGATTTGTAACAAGACATAATTACAACTTACATTTATTATCTTCCTGTGAAGCCGAAAAACTATTTTAAATTGTCTATTAAAAGATGTTGAGAATACTTACATTTCATTTGTGTGTGTGTGCGTGTTTGTGTGTGCAGGCGATAGTGCTAATGCTTTTGTTCTCATTGTCGGTAACATTCCATGTGTAGCAAAAGAAAACCTTATTCATTGTTCGAATAAAATCCACTCACATCACACATGGCACCATATTGGGACCTGACTTTTGCAAAAGATATAGCAACAGTATTGTGCGTTTTACTATTTAGTATACACGTCACTACGTACGCCCACTGTGCTATACTTTGCCAATTTGAATTTTAAGGATAACTCAAAAAAAGATTTTTCTATTAACGAAGCGACGTATCTCATTTTCATTCCTTTGTTACAGATCATCAAAGTTTAATTTCCTGGCGAACAATCTTTAATTTTTAAAAATGAGTTTCAACAACAGGTTCATAGAATGACGTTCTTGGTCCAATTTTCTTCAGAGGTTTTTGTGAAAGAACATAGAGGATCCTCTGACAAAAAGCAAGGACAGAATGTATATTATGGCTTCAAACTTCATTGATGGAGCATTTTCATATTAGGCAGGATACATCTTTTACTTTCTAAAAGTGAATATAATTTTATCCAACCCTTCCTTTTTATTGAATTGGAAAAGGGACGGCGAAAACAAGATTCCATTCGAATCCTATCTCGATGGTTCCAACGAATGCATTGTACAACTGACTCAGCTGTACCTACATCGACCTGACGATACGAGAATCATGCTCTTTACGCGATATTACAACGTTTCAATTAATACTAAAAATAATTTGCTACCTCAGATTCGCCATTAAAGCTCGTGTGAATTACATAAACATTGGAAATTGCATAATTGGAAGGTTAATGCGTTTACAAATTGCTATGGATGCGTTTAATTATCTCTCTCCATCTCTCTGTTATCGTCGAAACCTTATCCCCCTCCTCAGTCTTTAAAACAAAATCCATATGAAAGTCTACATAAATCGGATTAAAGTAACAGTGAAAAAGTGGACTACAGCGATAAAGTTATTTTACTCGAGGGAATCGAGCGGAAATTTTGATTCTTTCGTTGGAACTAGTGTTCTACGTGCGATGTACTTGGGTTAACACCATAAAAAAAAAAAAAAGAAAAAAACGTCACGAATGCGTTTAGTCGTTATATTTGCTGGTTAAATATTGGACATTTAAATAACGCAGGTTTCGCCTTTTTTTCGTTCTGTTCCATTTTTCTTTTCCTTCCTTTTATTTTTCCGTCCGGCCCGTTTACAAAAGAGTTGAGAATGACGGGCTCCCGGCGGCACCACTCTACCAAAATGAACTATAAATCCGCGGTCACTCGGTTCACCATTTTGTTAATGCAAAACGAATTACGTGTCGTCGACAACGGTGACGTTCGCCGCGATATACAAATGAAATATACAATCGACGAAAGATCGACCGTGAAATCTTTGAAATTCAACCGCGAAATCGTCGAATGAACCGCATAGAATATTGAGGAAAAGAAAAATGGACCATTTAAAGCATTTTAATTCGATTAAAAATAAGAGAAACGATAGAATTATGGGTATAAACATGCAGCTTTGCTCGTTAATTCCAAGCTCCTCTTTTTAAATACCGCGATTAGTAAAGCACAGTCTTTGTTCCAAATATCACTTAGGACTGAGCCTGTACCTTAGTTGTACTAGAACTGCGTGTTACAAATTATTTCCGCAAAGCTTTAATAATCTTTGTCTCGCGTTAGAACAGAATATTTCTTTTCACTTTCTCTGAAATTATCCGTTAATTATTGCAAGATAAAAGAAGATATAAACACAAGATACTGTGACTTTACTTTAATACTTTCTCATAAAGAATTGAATAATGCACTGGTAGGTGTATTAAGAAATATCCATCCCATCTAAAAGATGTCGATGATCTTCAAAACTCGAAGAGGTGTCTTTAACAGAAGAAAATTCTGAATAACAATGTTCGTCATGTGAAAGTAAGTATGTCTCTCTTCAACTATCGATATCATTTATAACAAAGGGACAGCAACAACATTTAAATCGCATTTCTGAATGTGAAGGTTTCATATTCAAAAGTACAAAACTATTACCACAAATATTACTTGACTATGAATTTACAGGTTGTTTAAGGAGGCGCAACTGTCTCTTTATTCATTTCTTCTATTAACAAAACTAGCCAAGAGGAATCTAAGTTAAATACAAGACACGTACATTCTACATTCTACATTCAAAAATTTACCCAAGCACCAATCATATCCGAGAACATCCTGTTTGTCCGAGAAGACTGTCCTTCGCACTGGGCACAAAATTGCAGGCAAGACAAAAGATCCACGCAAGTTGGTTGCACAATCATGCGGACTAAGTTGCGTCGAGAACGGAAGATTATGTGGTGGTGTGGTTCAGGTTGAAAAATCAGCGTGGAACGGGCGAGCAGCCAGGAAAAGTCCACCAGTGAAACGCGGTCAACGTTTGCACACGCATACGAATGCGTTCAATTCCTGGTTACTTTGGCCTTAGAATTCGAGCTCGTAAATGGAGTGACGGCAAGTCGGATAAAGATGGCCGCAATCCTGTCCGCTCTGGTGCGCCTGCTCGTAAGCTTGATCTTCCGATCGTTCGAAACGCCCGCCGTCCCTAGGCAACCTGTAAGAAAGGAAAATAGGATTTTAAGGTAGCCGAATGGAACTGACGAGACGAGATTGCCTCGTCGAACGAACACCGGCTTCGATTTCAGACGTCCTCGATCTGCTTCTTTCTATGAAAGTTACCCGAGACAGATAATTCTCTTATCTTGTAAATACGTTTAGGTGTTGGATTTTTGTTTTATCTGTGGAAAAGTGGAAAGCTAGGTGTGTGAAGCTTTGACTAGTTGTCAATAATCTTTTTTGTAAGAAGTAAAAATATGTCGCGATTGTTGACAAAATTATTATTCGTATTTATCATATATTTCATTTTAATATATGGCACAAACTTGGTGGTATCTAAATGTAATAACACAAAAACTGGACGACTTATAGACCATTCTAATATCTCACGAACAATCGGTAATTTGAGTGAATGAAATTTAAGAGTAATATTTTCGGCTGATATTTTATAAGGATACCAGTGGATAGTAACGATAGGATATGATTTGGAAATGGAACACGGTGATGATGGTGATCTATTTGGAGTAGCTAAATCGGTTCGTCAAATGGTGGTTAACCGATTTCATGGATCCGGCATCATTCGTAACTCAATCGTTTCGCTTGATTAATCCCTTTAATTGATTATATGCCGACCAGCCAGACGTTTCAGTCTCATAGTCGCTACGATTTAGTAACTGTTCGAATTAGTCAGATCGATCTACCTTGTCATTAAATATACTAGTAGTTATTACGTGCAATAGAAGCACGTACACACAGGACATCCGCCTTTTTCGCGATTCAGTATTTCGCTTAATATTAACGTAAATACTTCAATGAATATTAACGATGTAATTACTATACGTTATCGCTGCTTCGTGTCACATTCATACGCTGCATTTCCTATTAATACAATTATGAATATGAACTGCAGTTTCGATAGCCATTATCGATCTACTTTTTATAGAAATGTCGTACAAAGTATTTTTAAAGTGAAGATTTCAAGTGCTTAATGAAACAATGTATATATTTATATAGACATTATCCAGAACCATAAAATATCAAGTTGACAGAGATGAATTAAATAAGATACTCACGTGAAGATGGCGTGCAATAGCTCTTGAACCAGGCTCCCTTTCCCAAGATCCGAAGGGTTCCTCTGGGCGGCCTCGCACAGAGCTTTCAGCACGCAAGCTCTTCCATCCAGGCCAGTGCTGTGGATAAGCTTTTATTTAAAAACCTCACATTTTTACAAAGAACGCGTGAAATCAATATTTCCGGTAATGGGGCGATAAAACTGATACAAAGTTCTTGAAAAGCTACGACGAGGAATATCAATCAAGTTGTCTGTTCGCCCCAATGACGTTAATTAAATTTCTACACGAAGGATAACGTTTCTATGAAGTGATACTTTGTTCGGGAACTGCTCAACAGTATCTGTTCATAAAACGAAACTTTATTAAAAGAGAATATAAGAGCGCGCGGAAACAGAAGAAACCGGAAAATTAAACGATTCTACGGTATCATGATCCTTCTCCTGAAAACTCCATACTCACTGGAAGTACATACTCTTCCGTTGCAAAGTTTTTAGTTTCTATTTTTTTTTTTTTTTTTTTTTTTT